>NC_074674.1:12325339-12650339 GCF_029448725.1 Salvelinus fontinalis
TTACATTCATCACAATTAAAAACAAATGTGTTAAGGTGATGGTAATGGTAACTTTGAGGCGCTTTTCAGACATTGCCAAAACACTCTACAAATTGTTTTCATTCAGATTTTCATCAGTATACTTAAATTGGTTGATGGTAGTTCACTGTATTTTCATCAGCATACTTAAATTGGTTGATGGTAGTTCACTGGATTTTCATCAGCATACTTAAATTGGTTGATGGTAGTTCACTGGATTTTCATCAGCATACTTAAATTGGTTGTTCATTGGATTTTCATCTTATTATTATTATTATTATTATTATTATTAGTTGTATAAAAACAAAATAAAATAATCAAGGTGCCAAAACACAACACTGGGGGAGCACCAGTATTCAAGACATGGAGTCAAGATGGAGAACAAGGCATGTAGAGCTTACTTAGGGGATAACCTTTTGTTAACAACTTGTTTGACTCATTTTAAGATGCATTTATGGAAAATTGGGCTATTCCTTTTGAGAATTCACTCTGGTGTGATCCTTACTAATGCTGATATTTAATGCTTTTTTGTATCTCCATGTAGAATTTCACTAATCTCTTTGGTCAGCCGCTGGTGTGTCTTCTATCTCCCACAGTCTATCCAAAGAGCATGCAAGGTTTGTTTGTCACTATTATTTTAGCTTGGTACTCAAATCAAAATCAAATAAGTTTATTGGTCGCATACACAAATTTGCAGATGTTGTATCACGTGCATCAAAATGCTTGTGTTTCTAGCTCCAACAGTGCAGTAATACCTATCAATAATTAAAATAAATAATGACATAATATACACATAATCCAGAAAAATAAAGTAACTAAGAAATATCAGAACGAGCCAAGTCAGACACCGGAAAATAAATATACAATGTCTTCAGAAACTTTTCACATCCCTTGACTTTTTCCATATTTTGTTGCCTGAATTTGAAATGTACAAAATTTTGATAATTTCTTGGGGTCACTGACCTACACAGAATACCGCATAATATCAAAGTGGAATTATGTGGTTCAAATGTTTTACTTATTAATTAAAAATGATACAACCACAGACCCGGGAGGTTTTTCACTGGTAAATAACTGCTTTTTTTGTAAAGCAGACATCGAATATGTCAGGTGTCAGTGTGCAGCGGGTAGGATGGAGTCAGGCGCAGGACACAGAAATTAGTAAAAAAAACATACTTTACCCGAAAATAACACAATTTCCATGCTGGTAAAAACACACCAGCTCACAGAAGTCTTGACCACTTAACAAAGAACAAACACGCACAAAACCATGTGGGAAACAGAGGGTTAAATAGTGAATAAATTATAACGTAATGGAAACCAGGTGTGTACAATCAAGTCAAAACAAATGGAAAAGGAAACGTAGATCGGTGGCGGCTAGAAAGCCGGTGACGTCGACCGACGAACGCTGCCCAAACAAGGAGAGGCACCAACTTCGGCGGAAGTCGTGACAGAATATCCCTTCGAGCATAGTGATGTTATTAATTACACTTTGGATGGTGTATCAGTACACCCAGTCAAATCAAATCAAATCAAATTTTATTAGTCACATACACATGGTTAGCAGATGTTAATGCGAGTGTAGCGAAATGCTTGTGCTTCTAGTTCCGACAATGCAGTAATAACAACAAGTAATCTAACCTAACAATTCCACAACTACTACCTTATACACGCAAGTGTAAAGGGATAAAGAATATGTACATAAAGATATATGAATGAGTGATGGTACAGAACGGCATAGGCAAGATGCAGTAGATGGTATAGAGTACGGTATATACATATGAGATGAGTACTGTAGGGTATGTAAACATAAAGTGGCATAGTTTAAAGTGGCTAGTGGTACATGTATTACATAAAGATGGCAAGATGCAGTAGATGATATAGAGTACAGTATATACATATACATAAGAGATGTGTAATGTAGGGTATGTAAACATTATATTAGGTGGCATTGTTTAAAGTGGCTGGTGGTACATTTTTACATAATTTCCATCAATTCCCATTTTTAAAGTGGCTGGAGTTGAGTCAGTATGTTGGCAGCGGCCGCTAAATGTTAGTGGTGGCTGTTTAACAGTCTGATGGCCTTGAGATAGAAGCTGTTTTTCAGTCTCTCGGTCCCTGCTTTGATGCACCTGTACTGAACTCGCCTTCTGGATGATAGCGAGGTGAACAGGCAGTGGCTTGGGTGGTTGTTGTCCTTGATGATCTTTATGGCCTTCCTGTGACATCGGGTGGTGTAGGTGTCCTGGAGGGCAGGTAGTTTGCCCCCGGTGATGCGTTCTGCAGACCTCACTACCCTCTGGAGAGCCTTACGGTTGTGGGCGGAGCAGTTGCCGTACCAGGCGGTGATACAGCCCGACAGGATGCTCTCGATTGTGCATCTGTAGAAGTTTGTGAGTGCTTTTGGTGACAAGCCGAATTTCTTCAGCCTCCTGAGGTTGAAGAGGCGCTGCTGCGCCTTCTTCACAACGCTGTCTGTGTGGGTGGACCAATTCAGTTTGTCCGTGATGTGTACACCGAAGAACTTAAAACTTTCCACCTTCTCCACTACTGACCCGTCGATGTGGATAGGGGGGTGCTCCCTCTGCTGTTTCCTGAAGTCCACAATCATCTCCTTTGTTTTGTTGACGTTGAGTGTGAGGTTATTTTCCTGACACCACACTCCGAGGGCCCTCACCTCCTCCCTGTAGGCCGTCTCGTCGTTGTTGGTAATCAAGCCTACAACTGTAGTGTCGTCCGCAAACTTGATGATTGAGTTGGAGGCGTGCATGGCCACGCAATCGTGGGTGAACAGGGAGTACAGGAGAGGGCTCAGAACGCACCCTTGTGGGGCCCCAGTGTTGAGGATCAGCGGGGTGGAGATGTTGTTACCTACCCTCACCACCTGGGGGCGGCCCGTCAGGAAGTCCAGGACCCAGTTGCACAGGGCGGGGTCGAGACCCAGGGTCTCGAGCTTGATGACGAGTTTGGAGGGTACTATGGTGTTAAATGCTGAGCTGTAGTCGATGAACAGCATTCTCACATAGGTATTCCTCTTGTCCAGATGGGTTAGGGCAGTGTGCAGTCACTACAAAGATATAAGCATCCTTCCTAACTCCTTTGCCCGAGAGGAAGGAAACCACTCAGCGATTTCAGCATGAGGTCAGTGGTGACTTTAAAACAGTTATAGAGTTGAATGGCTGTGATAGGAAAAAACTGAGGATGTATCAACAACATTGTAGTTACTCCATAATACTAACCTAATTGACAGAGTGAAAAGGAAGCCTGTACAGAATAAAAATATTCAAAAACATGCATCCTGTTTGCTACAAGGCACTAAAGTAATATTGCAAAAAAATGTGTCAAAGCAATTCACTTTTTGTCCTGAATACAAAGTGTTATGTTTGGGGAAAATCCAACACATTACTGAGTACTACTCTCCACAATTTCAAGAATAGTAGCAGCTGCATCATGTTATGGGTGTGCTTGTAATCGTTAAGGACTGGGTAGTTTTTCAGGATAAAAAATACACAGAATGGAGCAAATCACAGGCAAAATCCTAGAGGAAAATCTGGTTCAGTCTGCTTTCCACCAGACATTGGGAGAGGAATTCACCTTTCAGCTGGACAATAACCTAAATCAGAAGGGCAAACCTACACTGGAGTTGCCTACCAAGAAGACCGTGAATGTTCCTGAGTGGCGGAGTTTTGAATGAAATCTGCTTAAATCTATGCAAGACTTGAAAATGGTTGTCTGGCAATGATCGACTTCATATTCAATTCCAGGCTGTATCACAACCGGCCGTGATTGGGAGTCCCATAGAACGGCGCACAATTGGCCCAGCGTCGTTAGGATTTGGCTGTGGTAGGCCGTCATTGTAAATGAGAATTTGTTCTTTACTGACTTGCCTAGTTAAATAAAAATAAAAAAATATTTGACAGAGCTTGAATATTGTACAATGCAGGTGTCCAAAGCACCTAGATTTACCCAGAAAGACTCACAGCTGTAATCGCTGCCAAAGGTGATTCTAATATGTATTGGCTCTGGGGTGTGAATACTTCTGAGATTTTTGTATTTAATTTCCAATAAATTGGCAAAAATGTCTAAACCTGTTTTCACTTTGTCAATATGGGGTATTGTGTGTGTAAATGGGTGAGAACATTTTTTATGTTTAATCAATTTTGAATTCCGGCTGTAACACAACAAAATGTGGAATAAGTCAAGTGGTATGAATACTTTCTGAAGGCACTGTATATACAGTGGGGCAAAAAAGTATTTAGTCAGCAACCAATTGTGCAAGTTCTCCCACTTAAAAAGATGAGAGAGGCCTGTAGTTTTCATCATAGGTACACTTCAACTACCACAGACAAAATGAGAGAAAAAAATCAAAATTAATGAATTTATTTGCAAATTATGGTGGAAAATAAGTATTTGGTCACCTACAAACAAGCAAGATTTCTGGCTCTCACAGACCTGTAACTTCTTCTTTAAGAGGCTCCTCTGTCCTCCACTCGTTACCTGTATTAATGGCACCTGTTTGAACTTGTTATCAGTATAAAAGACACCTGTCCACAACCTCAAACAGTCACACTCCAAACTCCACTATGGCCAAGACCAAAGAGCTGTCAAAGGACACTAGAAACAAAATTGTAGACCTGCACCAGGCTGGGAAGACTGAATCTGCAATAGGTAAGCAGCTTGGTTTGAAGAAATCAACTGTGGGAGCAATTATTAGGAAATGGAAGACATACAAGACCACTGATAATCTCCCTCGATCTGGGGCTCCACGCAACATCTCACCCCGTGGGGTCAAAATGATCACAAGAACGGTGAGCAAAAATCCCAGAACCACACGGGGGGACCTAGTGAATGACTTGCAGAGAGCTGGGACCAAAGTAACAAAGCCTACCATCAGTAACACACTACGCCGCCAGGGACTCAAATCCTGCAGTGCCAGACGTGTCCCCCTGCTTAAGCCAGTACATGTCCAGGCCCGTCTGAAGTTTGCTAGAGAGCATTTGGATGATCCAGAAGAAGATTGGGAGAATGTCATATGGTCAGATGAAACCAAAATAGAACTTTTTGGTAGAAACTCAACTCGTCGTGTTTGGAGGACAAAGAATGCTGAGTTGCATCCAAAGAACACCATACCTACTGTGAAGCATGGGGGTGGAAACATCATGCTTTGGGGCTGTTTTTCTGCAAAGGGACCAGGACGATTGATCCGTGTAAAGGAAAGAATGAATGGGGCTATGTATCAAGAGATTTTGAGTGAAAACCTCCTTCCATTAGCAAGGGCATTGAAGATGAAACGTGGCTGGGTCTTTCAGCATGACAATGATCCCAAACACACCGCCCGGGCAACGAAGGAGTGGCTTCGTAAGAAGCATTTCAAGGTCCTGGAGTGGCCTAGCCAGTCTCCAGATCTCAACCCCATAGAAAATCTTTGGAGGGAGTTGAAAGTCCGTGTTGCCCAGCAACAGCCCCAAAACATCACTGCTCTAGAGGAGATCTGCATGGAGGAATGGGCCAAAATACCAGCAACAGTGTGTGAAAACCTTGTGAAGACTTAAAAACGTTTGACCTCTGTCATTGCCAACAAAGGGTATATAACAAAGTATTGAGATAAACTTTTGTTATTGACCAAATACTTATTTTCCACCATAATTTGCAAATAAATTCATTAAAAATCCTACAATGTGATTTCTGGATTTTTTTTCTTCTAATTTTGTCTGTCATAGTTGAAGTGTACCTATGATGAAAATTACAGGCCTCTCTCATCTTTTTAAGTGGGAGAACTTGCACAATTGGTGGCTGACTAAATACCTTTTTGCCCCACTGTACATATTGTATAATGGTGTGTAAAGACAGTATATGAATAGAAAAGGTGTGTACAGCAGTAGTTGTATAGGATGAGCCATGACTAGAATACATTCTATACATATAAAGTTGGTAAAACAGTAAATAAACATTTATTATTTATTCAATGACTATGTACATAGGTGCAGGGTAGAATACCGGGTGGTAGCCGGCTAGAACAGTGACAAGTACTCCTCTTAATTAGCATGTTAAAGGCAACAGTCAGTTACTTTCATTGTTGAAGTCTGCAATTAAAGTGTGTAAACTATCCTAGAAAATGGCTCTCAGAGCTTGTCAGTTGATTCTCCCATGTGTTGGCCTATTAAAACCAGCCATTGTCCTCGTTTAGGCCTACTTATTTTCCATTGGATTCTGCAATTATTTGAATGAATTTTATTGATTGGTTTAGAAATGTGTGGTCAGAATAAGCCATGTGAGATGAGACATTGTTTTTGTAGGTGTTCTGAGAAAGACCGTTGTATAAATGCCTCATGTCTGTCACCCTCCGTCTCCTTCTTCTCGCAGACCAGTCCCAGCGCGGCAGCCTTTTCACACTCTTCCTGTACTGCCCCCTTCTGGCTTTCCTCTCCGTGTGTGGCCTGAGCAGCCTTCGCCAAGGATTGTGGGAGAAGGCTGACGAGTTTCTTTGCAAGGTGTTCCGTGACATTGGCCAGATGATTACACGCTCACTAGCTATAGGTACTTTATTTTTTTGTCAATTCTGTGATACATTTTGTCATTTTAAGTGCAAATGTCACAACCATAACGGTGGAATTTCTCCTTCACAGACCAAGCATTTCTACAGTTCTACGGTGACGAGTTCCTTCGATTGTTACTGATCCGCTTTGTGTTCTGCTCGGCTACACTGAGAATGCACAGGCTCTTCCAGGTAAATCGTTTTTTTACTGTGCCCTTGGTACTTAGTTACATCTCCCATAGTTATTCACAGAAGTTATGATCATATGGGGATAAGTGTAATATCCGTCTCTCTCTGTCTGCCTTTTGCAGGACTCCAGGAGCTTCCCGGAATCGTACCCTCAGCTACCTAAACGGGACACGGTGGAGAGCAGCTTCCTGCGGAAGCACGTTCTGGAGCTGGCTGCCATGTTGGATGTGCAGCGCCTCTTTTGGGACAGAGCGCTGGATGTGAACTACTGACTTTTATCTGACCAGCTAGTCACCACAACTTTACAAACACAGAACAACTACAGACACACACACCACCACTATACACACTCGCACAGGGGAGAGTTCTCATCATCGTTCAGAGGTAATCAAGTTACTTGTTGAACACACTGCAATAGGGTCTGATTCTTTGGAACCCAAGACCCCCTTATTTCCCCCACCTTATGTAAAACTATTTTTTAGCATATCAGCTATATTTATTTTGAATAGTCATATAGCTACTTGTGGAAGTCAACAGTGCACCATGCACAATAAAAACATTAACAAGTCACCCATCTACTTAAATACACATGAGATGAGCATGTACGTCCGTGTTACTCATAAAAACGAGCAAAACTCAAATGAGCACATGGAGTAGCTATTTTAGTCTGAGGGCAGCAGGACATGAAGATAAAGGGATTTTAAACTTAAAAAGACAGAAAATAAATTAACATAGTTTTACGACAGCACTGCAAATTGCATTGACTTCAATGCAAGCTGTAGGGAAGTCTCCTCTTCTAAGTGTGGTTAGATGTGTTGGCCAAGTTTACTGGCTGTAGGGTTTAGAGAGACCACTGGCATGTTTATGTTTACCTGACTAGATTTGCTGGTTTTAACACATCACGTAATTGCCTGTAAGTTGCTTTTTTTGTTTTGTTTCAGTAGTCCGTTCTGTAAAACTGAGGCCTGGAGGGGTCAACTAACAGATGTCTATGCAGACCCCGATGAACAGTTTAGCCCTTTCCAGAAACCGCCCCTCTACGTAGGCACTAGCTCCTACGTAGGCACTAGCCTACCCTCTAGGTACTAACATAGGGTGATGGTGTAGTCAGCGGCTCTGGGTCTGCAAACATGTCAGCTCCTGTAGTGCAGTGACTGGGCAAGCGGGTGGTCACTAATCTATTTTCACTGTCTGTTACTCCTTGTATCAGAGGACGTTTTCGGACTGGGTTTAACACGGGTATAGGTTTAATCACCCCGCAGGTACACAGCTATCCACCCTCACACAGGCTAAATAGAAAAACCTTGCCCAATCATCTGCTTTTTCAAAGAATTCACTTGAGGAACCAGGGTGGCTCTTTTCAAAGATTTTCCTTTGGCCTTGATTGGATTTCATAAGACGTTGGCAGCATATCTTGTGAGACTCGATCATCGTAGGGTTGGAAGCGGCCTCTTTCTCTTTGCGGTAGACTATATGTTTTGGGTAATGCATCACAATAGTCACACGTATTCTTTCCTTTACCTGCACTCTCCTGACCAGTTCTTTCAGACCAGTGGGGATGAAGTAAAGGGGGGATATTCTATTGAGATTCACCGCTCCTGATTCAAAATCTGTTGGCTTCTGGGAAATGTACGACTTTTAGAGGCCCTGTGAGGCCCTTCATTCCTAAGCCCCCATAATGACATTCCTTTAAGTGGATTACTGAGGCATGATGGTTTAAGGGAGAGAGTTCATTTTTTCCCCCCTCTCTTTCTTTGCATGGCTTATCAGTATTATTGTCCATAGAGTTTACACAGTCGAGTTCATGTTAGCCTGATGGCAGATGAGTTCGAGCATTAGCCATGTAAGCATAATCTTGTTTCCTTAAATTGATGGGGGCTTGAAGCAATGGAAACGGCTAGTGCTGAAACAGACCCCAGGCAATCAGTTTTAAGTACGTGTGTGTGTGTGTGTGGTGATGAACAAAGATGGCTAAACAGATTCTGTTTTTGTATTTACTGAGAGAAAAAATAAATCATGTATGTGTAAATAACAGTATGTAATAGAGAGATGTTTGTCTTTTGTACATATGTCATATAGTTTATTGTATTAACTGTGAAAAAGATATCCTGTTAGCATAGCAATT
Organism: Salvelinus fontinalis; assembly: GCF_029448725.1. Taxonomy (NCBI): domain Eukaryota; kingdom Metazoa; phylum Chordata; class Actinopteri; order Salmoniformes; family Salmonidae; genus Salvelinus; species Salvelinus fontinalis. The sequence goes on from NC_074674.1 coordinate 12,334,207, forward strand.
TAATGAATGAACTGCACATTCTCTAATCCGGGCCCCCCATTAGTTGTTTTGGTCAAGTTCAGCCAGCATACATCCCAAGGACATGGGGAGAGCCAGGGGAAAACAGACATTTCTTCCCATTGTAGCACTGATAGCAAAAGTGGATCATTTCAACATGGGAAATACTACTCCCTATGGCAATTATATGTTTGTTTATTTGTTGACATTTATGATGATATCAATTGTATCCTTGCACTTTACTGTATTGAATTATGATCTAATCTTATTTGTCGTGCTGTCGGTAAAAAGGCATGTCAGACCGTCCATTCCATTGTTCCCTATCCCAGGGGTTCCCAAACGTTTTTTGGTCCGGGACTACTTGTGATAGCATCAGGGACCCCTTCAAAATCAGAACATAACTCTGACTTTAGACTGCGTTTAAAAATGGCATACAAGGAGTTTTACTATGACTTCTGCAGCAGATGGCAGGACTAACCAAGTCTCGGGCCCTGGGAAATTACATTTGAGTCCACATTTTGACATTTTAAATCTAAATGACAGTGCATACGTACATTTTTTTTTAAAGCATAGAGTTGAAAACTAGATCATTAATGGAGTACTGTGGATCCCTGTGAGCTTCCCAGGCCCTGTTGTGCATTTAAGGACTGGATTCAATCCGGATTACAGAAGATCCGCGTTAAAAATGGTGCCGACAGAGAGGGCTGCCTTGCTTCTAGTCCTGAGGAAACTTTGCAGTATTTCGTTTTTTTTGTATTATTTATTACATTGTTAGCCCAGAAAATCTTTATTACACACAGCCGGGAAGAACTATTAGATATCAGAGCGCTGTCAACTTACCAGCACTACGACCAGGAATACGACTTTCCCGAAGCGGATCCTTTGTCCGAACTACCCAGGGCATTTGAACTGATTCCAAAGGCAGACCTTAAACAACGCCGCCGAGTGTCGGAGTGGTCTAGTCAGACTTAGGAGGCTCACACACCACCCACCGCTTATTACTCGCTAATGTCCAGTCTCTAGATAACAAGTGTAGCAGGCTCATGTGGGTGGGGTTTCCACGTCACCAAGTTCAATAACCAAACACGCACATGAAGCACAACTAGAATACAAATGAGGAATTTTATTAGGGAGAAAGGGGGGAATTCAGCAACCAGTTCACAGTCCACAATCTGTTCTCGTTATCCGTTCCGTTCTCCAGGGGTAATCCAACAAAATAGGAAAAACACCAAGGGGGATGAATACTTTTGCAAGGCACTGTATTGACTGTAGTACTCGCGCTTGGAAAACTCTGGATCACTGCTACTCTAACTTCTGCAAGGCATACAAGGCCCTCTACCGCCCTCCTTTTGGCAAATCTGAACACGACTCCATTTTGCTCCTCCCTTCCTATAGGCAGAAACTCAAACAGGATATAACCATGCAAAGAACTATTCAACGCTGGTCTGACCAATCGGAATCCACACTTCAGGATTGTTTTGAACACGCGGACTGGGACATGTTCCGGGGAGCCTCAGAGAATAATATCAACTTATACGCTGATTCGGTGAGTGAGTTCATAAGGAAGTGCATAGGAGATGTTGTACCCACTGTGACTATTAAAACCTACCCTAACCAGAAACTGTGGATTGATGGCGGCATTCGCGCAAAACTGAAAGCGCCGAACCACCGCATTTAATTATGAAAAGGTGCCTGGGAATTTGGCCGAATATAAACAGTGTAGTTATTCCCTCTGCAAGGCAATCAAACAAGTGAAATGTCAGTATAGAGACAAAGTGGAGTCACAATTCAACAGCTCAGACACAAGATGTATGTGGCAGGGTCTACAGACAATCACAGACTACAAAAAGAAAACCAGCCACGTCACAGACACCGATGACTTGCTTCCAGACAAACTAAACACCTTCTTTGCTCGCTTTGAGGATAATACAGTGCTCCCGGCCCAGACGGCATCCCTAGCCGTGTCCTCAGAGCATCCACAAACCAGCTGGCTGGTGTGTTTACGGACATATTCAATCTCTCCCTATCCCAGTCTGCTGTCCCCACATGCTTCAAGATGGCCACCATTGTTCCTGTACCCAAGAAGGCAAAGGTAACTGAATTAAATGACTATCGCTCCGTAGCACTCATTTCTGTCATCATGAAGTGCTTTGAGAGGATAGTCAAGGATCATATCACCTCCACCTTACCCGTCACCCTAGACCCACTTCAATTTGCTTACCGCCCCAATAGGTCCCACTTTCATGGAAATATATACAGTTGAAGTCAGAAGTTTACATACACTTTAGCCAAATACATTTAAACTCAGTTTTTCCACAATTCCTGACATTTAATCCTAGTAAAAATTCTCTGTTTTTGGTCAGTTAGGATCACCACTTTATTTTAAGAATGTGAAATGTCAGAATAATAGTAAAGAGAATTATTTATTCCAAATGTATTTATTTCATCACATTCCCAGCGGGTCAGAAGTTTGCATACATTCAATTAGTATTTGGTAGCATTGCCTTTAAATTGTTTAACTTGTGTCAAACGTTTTGGGTAGCCTTCCACAAGCTTCCCACAATAAGTTGGGTGAATTTTGGCCCATTCCTTCTGACAGAGCTGGTGTAACTGAGTCAGGTTTGTAGGCCTCCATGCTCACACACACTTTTTCAGTTCTGCCCACAAATGTTCTATGGGATTGAGGTCAGGGCTTTGTGATGGCCACTCCAATACCTTGACTTTGCTGTCCTTAAGCCATTTTGCCACAACTTTGGAAGTATGCTTGGGGTCAATGTCCATTTGGAAGACCCATTTGCGACCGAGCTTTAAATTTCTGACTGATGTCTTGAGATGTTGCTTCAATATATCAACATGATTTTCCAACCTCATGATGCCATCTATTTTGTGAAGTGCACCAGTCCCTCCTGCAGCAAAGAACCCCCACACTATGATGCTGCCACCCCCGTGCTTCACGGTTGGGATGATGTTCTTTGGCTTGCAAGCCTCCCCCTTTTTCCTCCAAACATAACTATGGTCATTAGGGCCAAACAGTTCTGTTTTTGTTTCATCAGACCAGAGGACATTTCTCCAAAAAGTACAATCCTTGTCCCCATGTGCAGTTGCAAACCGTAGTCTGGCTTTTTTATGGAGGTTTTGGAGCAGTGGCTTCTTCCTTGCTGAGCGGCCTTTCAGGTTATGTCGATATAGGACTCGTTTTACTGTGGATAGAGATACTTTTGTACCTGTTTCCTCCAGCATCTTCACAAGGACCTTTGCTGTTGTTCTGGGATTGATTTGCACTTTTTGCACCGAAATACATTTATATCTAGGAGACAGAACGCGTCTCCTTCCTGAGCGGTATGACGGCTGCGGGATCCCATGGTGTTTATACTTGCGTACTATTGTCTGTACAGATGAACGTGGTACCTTCAGGCGTTTGGAAATTGCTCCCAAGGATGAACCAGACTTGTGGAGGTCTACAATTTTTTTTCTGAAGTCTTAGCTGATTTCTTTTGATTTTCCCATGATGTCAAGCAAAGTTTGAAGGTAGGCCTTGAAATACATCCACAGGTACACTTCCAATTGACTCAAATGATGTCAATTAGCCTATCGGAAGCTTCTAAAGCCATGACATCATCTTCTGGAATTTTCCAAGCTGTTTAAAGGCACAGTCAACTTAGTGTATGTAAACTTCTGACCCACTGGAATTGTGATACAGTGAATTATAAGTGAAATAATCTGTCTGTAAACAATTGTTGGAAAAATTACCTGTGTCATGCACAAAGTAGATGTCCTAACCGACTTGCCAAAACTATAGTTTCTTAACAAGAAATTTGTGGAGTGCTTGAAAAACGAGTTTTAATGACTCCAACCCATAGGCGGAAATCCCAGGGGGGACGGGGGGGACACGACCCCCCATCTTGGGAAAAATATGATTTGTCCCCCCCAATATATCACTGTAAACATAACTATGTAATTTCAATAATATTAATAATACGCAATGAAAGCACTTGTGCTGATTATAGACACTTAATAGCGCATTTAAATTTCAAAAGATTGCGACCCCCCCCCCGCCCTTTGCCTCACAATGGTTTGATCCACTGCCAGTTCTTTAGCTGGCAAGGTAATAGAGAGTTTGTATCTACTGTCCGAAAGGGACATGTACGTAACTGACGCGAGGTTAATCCAGTCAATCCATAGCAGGTCCAGAGCAATGTTATTTATTTATTTTTATGTTGGCAGGGTTCACACACTAGGGGAATTTGCAGAGCTAGCGCAAACTAAAGCAAACATTAACTATCAAGCTAGCTAGTACCTATTCCATTTATGTGGCGTCATCAAAGATGGAATCTTTGCTATCGTCAGTTTATTCCAAGATCAGCATGCAGCTGTAGTGCTTCGACGTCCCTGTGATAAGGTTAGCAATAAACTGAAGTCCAAACTGAACAGAACAGAACTACACTCTCTTCTACCATTGTCTTAAATATATATAATGGTCTCGTTGCAAAAGATAAATTGTCGCTAGTGAACTTTTTTTATTTTATTTTATTTCACCTTTATTTAACCAGGTAGCAAAGATTATAGCAAACACACAGAAACGGAATTGGTGCTCGCTAGCTTTACAAATTCAGCTATTGTTGGAAGCCAGCCAATATGAAACAAACTATTTAAATTACAAAAGGTTGCAGCATGTGTTGTGTAAATGTGTGTGTGTGCAGCTAGGCCAGCCAGCCAGCCAGGTAGAAAAATGGCAGAAAAAAGTAAGAAGACGGACATCAGAGTATTTGTCAGTACACCAAAACGCATAGTAAGAACTCTAGTATCCTAATATCTCAAAGACTAGTTGATAAAATGTTCATAAGAAAGAAGTTAAATGCTAATGGAAATGTTTCACAATGATGTCATTAGGCAGAGCAGGCAACAGATGGCACACAGACAGCAGAGCTGGGGACAGACTGGCAGAGACAGGGAGTCTCAGGTAAGTTTGTTGAGTCTTTGTTTGGCAACATTATGAAAGGTTCTCAATTTTTTTGACTTGTAAAATAGGGACATAATTGGAAAATGCCATGGATACCCCCACTCTCAACTTAAACTGGTGACTAAACTAAGATTTGTTTTACGGCAATGGTTTTGCTGTTGTGATTAATTGTGTAGTTTTGGGTACCGGTAGTTAGGAGTACGGCAAACACCTTATTTATTTTCTAGGAGACCGGCTGAGTCAGTTAGGGGGGTGAAAGGGAAAGAGCCAGGAAGAGAGACTTCAGAGGACAGTGTCACAGCCACGGCAGGACCAAGTGTCACCCTTGTTGCCAGCAGCACCAGTATAGGGGACAGTGGCACAGCATTGTCCAGTTACCACAGTGATGGCACAAAACCATATCAGCCACACCCACAATTTATAGAACCGCAAACTCTTGCCAACAGAGTGTTGACGTTTCAAGAGAGATGGTTTCGCGATTTCCCCTGGCTACATTATAATCCATCAATAAAAGGAGTGTTGTGTTTTCACTGTAGCCAAGGGTTTTCAAGCCAGCCATCTTTTGGCCAAAGAGCTGATGCTGCCTTCATTAGTGCAGGATTTAGGAACTGGAGAAAAGGCATTGAAAAATTCACAGCACATCAAAATTGCCAAACCCACCGCCACTTTGTAATTGTAACAGCACACCAGCTAAATCCAATCAGTGTCCAGTTTTGTCCAGCGCGTGGGTTAAACAGCTGGATGACGCAAGGCATTGCTTGATGAAAATTGTTAGTTCGGTGCGGCATGTAGTAAGACAGGGACAAGCCTTTAGAGGCCACACGGATGACAGTGGGAATTTATACCAGATTTTGAAACTTAGGGCAGAAGAGGATGATCCCATTTTACTGAAGTGGTTAACAGAGCGTACCACAATGTACACAGGCCCCAAAGCACAGAATGAAATTCTGAACATCATGGCCAATAGTCATTCGAGGCATTGCAGCTGAGATTAGGTCTCTTCCGATTGTACAATTTTCATTAATTGTTGATGGTACTCAAGATGTCTCTGGTGCTGAACAGGAGAGTGTCTGTCTGCGTTATGTTGACCATGACCATGTCCCTCACAAGGAGTTTATTGGGCTATACAGGGTGTCGGAGACAACAGGCGAGGGCATTGCGAAAGTGCCAACTGATGTGTTGTTGAGGAAACCCGCAAACATATGCTCGGTTCTTTTGTTCAGTAGTGTGTATAGCAGTGGTTCTCAACCTTTTTGGGGTACTGGAACCCCTGCATATTTTGAGGCAAGGCAGGCAAGGTTTTGAGCAGTCCTCAGGGACCTCCACCCCCTCTATATTATATGTAAACTTACTGGAAACCTTGTGGTACTGACTACATTCATTACACTTTTTTATTTCACGGACCCCTTGCAATTAGTCCATGGACCCCTGTTTGAGAACCCCTGGTGTAATTGATATTTGTTCTATTGTTTAGTAGTTTTCAGGACACTTACAAATGATTTATTTCATGTTATTTTATTTAAAATGGCCTACTTTGTGCGACATACTTGTCCATAGCTGCTGTTTGAAGAGTTGAGACACTGACTGAGTTGAGACACTGACTGAGTTGAGACACTGACTGAGTTGAGACACTGACTGAGTTGAGACACTGGCTGAGTTGAGACACTGGCTGAGTTGAGACACTGGCTGAGTTGAGACACTGGCTGAGTTGAGACACTGGCTGAGTTGAGACACTGACTGAGTTGAGACACTGGCTGAGTTGAGACACTGGCTGAGTTGAGACACTGGCTGAGTTGAGACACTGGCTGAGTTGAGACACTGGCTGAGTTGAGACACTGGCTGAGTTGAGACACTGGCTGAGTTGAGACACTGAAGGATATTTTGTTTGATTTATTTGGGTTTTTCATTGAAGTAGTTATTTTGCTTTTAGAACTACTTATTTTAAGCTTTTTGTTCTTGCAAAGATATTGTAGACTCAGGCCAGGTGGACATATTTAATGACTATATAAATGTATCAGAAAAAGTCAAATTAAAAGGTCAATTCAATACGGAGACCAACTTTGTGATGGTTCTCAATGGAGATTCTTTTAGATGTGATCACACCATGTTCATTGTATTTATGAAAACTACACCCATACAGTGTACAGTACCATTGTCACCTACTGACCTTTCTTGATATTGCTGGTTGTAAGTACGAATACCTGCATACATACTGGACTGGTAAGGAGCACTGCTATAACTATTATTAGTAGTAGAATTATAATGATTTAAACATTTGAACAAGTTGGGAAAACCCTTCAGTTAACTACTGTACCTATCAATTATCCAGTTGTAGGAATTATGGTTCCTCAATATACATTTAACAACGTATGCTATGTGTTACAGCACTACTTTTGGTGTCCCCCTCAGGAATTGCTCTTGAGAAAATTTAATGTAATTGTCCCCTCCAAGGTTGATCTCAGATTTTCGCCCCTGCTCCAACCTAAGTGTATGTAAACTTCCGACTTCAACTGTATCTACATAGCCTCTGTGGACTGTCTCATTCAAACTGCCTTTAGGTTTTATTCATGCTTTTTTTCCCTTCCTCAAGCACATCATGGACCGCGTCATAACAATCACATTCCCATAAGAGTTATCACTGCCAAAACAAGTTGACTGGTAAGCTGCTAAGGGACGACCATGAAGAATTACTGTCCAGTTGAGAATATTACCTACGTATGTAATATACCTATGTCTTCTTGGACTATGCCTGAATCATGAATTTACAAACATGACGAAATCCTCATGGAACGAGAAATCCTAAACCTGATGCAGAGGATTAGAGTTGATGCATTGTGGCTGTGTCATCTCATAACACTGAATTGTATGCAGTATAACCATTTCAGGACAAACTGCTTTGTCCTAGGGCCTTTGTTTCCACCCGGTTTTAATCTTGTGGTGACTTTCCTCTCCTCCATGTAGTGTGTAATTCTGCAGTGTAGTTAGGAACGAGGAGTAAGACAGGAACAAAAAGCCTACACACTCATATTCTTATGAAAAAAAAGTGTCAAATGCTTCATGTGCAAACTTGAAGTGAAGCAACCCCTTCACCGTGTATCCCCATCCCAAAATAGGTCTTACTAGTGATGATAGTACATGTAAATTACATATGATATTGATGCATAATGATGAAGCCCTTAACACCATTTATGTTATAATACTGGTAAACTTGTACATCGGGTGATGTGGCTGTCCTCTTTCCCCTGTTGGCATGTAGTTGAAGCTCTAATAAGGTGGAACGTTGAGAAGCCAAAAGGAATGTCCATTCTATAAGTTGATTATTATTTGAAAGCGTCACGTCAGTTCTGTGCAATACATTTCTATCTGCAATGCGCTGAACGAGTAACAATGATATGGAACAAAAATATATTGAAGAATTAACCTGAATTAATTTGTTGGGTCTAAAGTGTTACTTTAAGTGTTCTTTCTAATAGTTCCTACTATCGTGGGAACGATTTCAAAGTGATATACAGTGCATTTGGAAAGCATTCAAACCCCTCGACTTTTTTCACATTTGTTACATTACAGTCTTATTCAACATTTTTTATTTATTTTTATTCTCATCAATCTACACACAATACCCCATAATGAGAAAGTGAAAACAGGTTTTTAGAAATGTTTGCTAATGTATTAAAATTAACAAATACCTTATTTACATAAGTATTCAGACCCTTTGCTATGAGACTTGAAATTGAGCTCAGGTGCATCCTGTTTCCATTGGTCATCCTTGATGTTTCTACAACTTGATTGTAGTCCAGCTGTGGTAAATAAAATGTATTGGACATGATTCGGAAAGGCACACACCTGTCTATATAAGGTCCCATAGTTGACTGTGCATGTCAGAGCAAAAACCAAGCCATGAGGTTGAATGAATTGTCCGTAGAGCTCCGAGACAGGATTGTGTCGAGGCACAGATCTGGGGGAAGGGTACCAAAAAATGTCTGCAGCATTGAAGGTCCCGAAGAACACACAGTGGCCTCCATCATTCTTAAATGGAAGAAGTTTGTAACTGTAGAAAAGGCCACCAAGACTCTTCCTAGAGCGTGCTGCCCGGCCAAACTGAGCAATCAGGGGAGAAGGGCATTGGTCAGGGAGGTGACCAAGAACCCGATGGTCACTCTAACAAAGCTCTAGAAGTTCCTCTGTGACCATGGGAGAACTTTCCAGAAGGACAACCATCTCTGCAGCACTCCATCAATGAGGCCTCTATGGTAGAGTGGCCAGACAGAAGCCACTCCTCAGTAATAGGCACATGACAGCCTGCTTAGTTTGCCAAACGGCACTTAAAGGACTCTCAGACCATGACAAACAAGATTCTCTGGTCTGAGGAAACCAAGATTGAACTCTTTTGCATGAATGCCAAGCTTCACGTCTGGAGGAAACCTGGCACTATCCCTACGGTGAAGCATGGTGGTGGCAGTATCATTGTGTGGGGATGTTTTTCAGCGGCAGGGATTGGGAGACTAGTCAGGATCGAGGCAAAGATGAACAGAGCAAAGTACAGAGAGATCCTTGATGAAAACCTGCTACAGAGCGCTCAGGACCTCAGACTGGGGTGAAGGTTCACCTTCCAACAGGACAACGACCCAAAGCACAAAGCCAAGACAATGAAGGAGTGGCTTCAGGACAAGTCTCTGAATGTCCTTGAGTGGCCCAGCCAGAGCCCGGACTTGAGCCCGATCGAATATCTCTGGAGAGACCTGAGACTAGCTGTGCAGCGACACTCCCAATCCAACCTGACAGAGCTTGAGAGGATTTTCAGAGAAGAATGCGAGAAACTCCCCAAATACAGGTGTGCCAAGTTTGTAGCGTCATACCGAAGAAGACTCGAAGCTGAGTCTCAGCCAAAGGTGCTTCAACAAAGTACTGAGCAAAGGGTCTAAATACTTATGGAAATGTGATATTTCTGTTTTTGTTATTTTTTAGATATTTGCAAAAATATCTATAAACCTGTTTTTGCTTTGTCATTATAGGGTATTGGGGGGGGGGGGGGGGGGGGGGGATTTTAGAATAAGGCTGTAACGTAACAAAATGTGGAAAAATCCAAATGATGCTTGTTAAAACATTGTTTGACAGTCTGTATTTATCCTTTTAAATGGTTCTGTCCCATTTGTTGCCAATTATATTTGATGTCATTAAGTATGAAGGAAAAATTTGTTATGTGACTAAAATACCAAAACATGCAAGCTTTTTTGAATGCTCTGCAGGACAGTTGAGCTAACGTAGTCTAATGCAATTGTTGTAAGTAACAACAAAATTTCCCAGGACATAGACATATCTGATATTGTCAGAAAGCTTAAATTCTTGTAAATCTAACTGCACTGTCCAATTTACAGTAGTTATTACATTGAAATAATACTATTTGAGGAGAGTGCACAGTTTTGAACATGAACAGTTATTAATAAACAAATTAGGCACATTTGTGCAGTCTTGATACATTTTGAACATAAATAAAATGGTTAATTGAATCAGTCTAAAACGTTGCACATACACCAAAATCTAAATTGCACCTGGGCTGGAATAATACATGATGGCCTTTCTCTTGCATTTCAACGATGATTGCACCAAAAAATACAAAATAAATTTATTTTTTCTTGTATTATCTTTCACCAGATCTATTGTGTTATATTCTCCTACATTCCTTTCAAATTTCCACAAACTTCCAAGTGTTTCCTTTCAAATGGTACCAAAAATAAGCATATCCTTGCTACAGGCAGTCAGATTTGGGTATGTCATTTTAGGCGAAAATTGAAAAAAAGGGGCCAATCCTTAAGAAAATGTAGAGTTTGACATTTGTTCATTTTGTGTGAAATGTATTGTCTTTATTTAATAATCTTCCGACAGATTATTAAATAAATGTTATTGCTTTGACTCCTCTCTTCTAAAAATGAGACATGTCCCAAAGCAGCAATGAAACAATTTATTTAATACATAAAATCAACAATACAGTAGGCATATGCAAGATATCAAGAGATTCTTTTGGACTGAAATATTAACAATGTTTCAGATAATGAATTAATTTATAAACATCATGCCAATTTTAATTTGCAATGTGTTCCAGGACCCGGGAGTGTAAAAGTTAAAGGGATAGTTTTCTAACCAAAACCAATGTAAAAACTCTATTTCATCTGTATCACTGAAGCGTTAGAGATTGCACAATAGCAATGTACAGGTCATTTTTGATTGAGCCGACATACTGTACGCAGTGTTTACCGTGAATGCGCTCTCCGCTAACGTAGAAAGGTTGCCTTTAAATCAGGCTGTAGCGCTGAACTTGCGCGATACGGCTTGAATGGAGCCCCAAGTCAATGTCCCCCACTTAGCATGCTATTTCGTGCTAAACTGCTACATGGTAAACCACGTCTTGTTCCATAGCATTTATTATTATATGCCACCAGTCAACGATGGGCACAGCGATGATTTGTACCGGTTTCTTCTTGCTCTCGAAAGAAAAACTAAATATAAAAGTCCTCGGTTGATGTTGACAGCATAATTCAGTTTAGGTGATATTTCTCGAAGGGGTTTATGCAGACATGTTGTTGATGTGTCAATGGTGATTATGTCTGTTAGAATTACACACCCCTGGGTGGCTGTAAGGTGTAGCTGTTTAAAATCCTGTGTGAAGAGGTAATTTGGAGCTTGACGTTTCTGGTTATGCATAGGAGGCAGGTTTCATTAATTTGATTTGTTTACTGCCGCCAACACAACTTCACACATTTAATAAATGTAACCTTTTACACCAAATTTGCCTCCTGATGTCCTGCCCTGAAATTGACCATTCACAAATATACATGATTTTGCTCTTAAGGGCTATTGTCACGCAAACATCCAATACCAAATTGACCCCTATGCACTTGTTACCATCTAGCTCCACTTCGCCCTCCGGTAGACTAAATGGAATTGTCACCATATTGTAATCCTCACAGCTCTCCACAAGTGCATAGGGCAGCCTGGTTTACTGAAAACACTGCTTCGTGCTTGCTCGTAGAATATGCAAACTAAAAATAATTTATACTATTTGGATGACTGATTTTGCTCTGAAACTAAAGTTTGTAGGTTCACAAGAATATTAGCCCCTAGTGTGGAAAGAGCAGTTCGTCACACATGCCGTGGTTGTGTTCAATCTGAGCAGGAATACAGGTTCCACAGCCAAATTCACTACCACAATTCTGCATATACAAAGCGGTGTTTACAGCCAGCCCAACTGATATTTTCCCCCCCGCTAATCAGTTCTGAAAATAGCCGATGTGATTGGTCAAAATAACAGAATTTGGCTCCCAGAGAGGGGCAAATGACAAGGACACTTGTTTCCAGTTTTATTGCAGCAGGCACTTCACAACAAAATCCCCCATTGTTCAATATACGCCACCCTGCATACCAATTAATTGAATCTCAATCTCTTTATATTAAAATGTACTTCTGTCTGTACAAAAATGACAATGAGAAAAAAAATGAAATATTACACTAACATATCAGACAGACACTCGCAAGCACACTGAATTTGTCACACACACACACTGGTATAAAGGTACAGTACCACTTAATGCACACTTTTCCTTTGACCTGCCATGTCTCTTTTCCTTCCTTCCCCCACCCTCAAGAAACATGCTGATGCTTCTCAATAGTATTAGAACAGAAATGAAATAAAGAACGAGAAAATAACTCGTGATTGGGTAAAAATGATCGTCCTATACATGAACACGTATCATCCTGTCCTAAATTACAGCTATCCCATACATTTTGAAACTAAAAATAAATGTTCCCTTTGTGTTTTGTCTTTAACTTATGTAGTGTAAGGGTTTTTTCAGTAAGAAATTCTGATAATCTAATTTTCCCTTCCACAGAAGGCAATCACTCCTCTTGCCAGTGGTCAGCCGAGACGCTCCACGTGATTAAGCCCGTCCCCTCAAACGGTCTTTCGGGCCGTCAGAACTCGTACGATTGACCCTAAGCCCCCAACTGCGAAAGCCTGAGTGACGAAAGAGGGGAAGAGACAAATTATCAAACACAGGTGGCTGGTGGCACCTTAATTGGGGAGGACGGGCTCATAATAATGGTTGAACACGGTTTTGTGTTTGATAGCATTATGAGCCAAACTCCCCTCAGTAGCCTCCTGTGCATCATATTTCCATGAACATTAGGTGGACGAGAGTTTAAAGATTGCACAAGTTCAGATATAGCTTTCACACCTTTTCGTGCCACTGTAGGAGAATGGCACTGCTATTGTCGGAGGGCTTCTCGAAGCCTCTATATATGTACTTCATAAGCAGGTCCACCCCGCTTCTGTCAAGAGACTTGACGGCTGGCTCAATATCACTTGACTTAAATGATGTCAACACTCTCAGCACTATTGCCAGAGCCCTTTCCTGAAAGACAGAACAAGACAGCGAGAGAGAGTGTTTACAAAAGTTATTTACACCAGTGCAGATTCCCAAGAGAGGCAACATGTTTGGGATGCTTGCTAAGCCTCTCCTTCAATGAGCTAGCATTCTAAACCAATGTTAATATTGACTCCAAACACACTTCATGACCAAAAGTATGTGGACACCTGCTCGTCAAACATCTCATTCCAAACTCATGGGCATTAATATGGAGCTGGCCCCCCTTTTGCTGCTGTAACAGCCTCCACTCTTCTGGGAAGGCTCTCCACTAGATGTTGGAACATTGCTGCAGGGACTTGCTTCCAGTCAGCCACGAGCATTAATGTGATTAAGCTCGCAGTTACCATCCCAAAGGTGTTCAATGGGGTTGAGGTCAGGGCTCTGTGCAGGCCAGTCAAGTTCTTCCACATCAAACTCGACAAACCATTTCTGTATGGACCTACGCTTGTGCACTGGGGCATTGTTATGATGAAACAGGAAAGGACCTTACCCAAACTGTTGCCACAAAGTTAGAAGCACAGAATCGTCTAGAATGCCATTGTATGCTGTAGCGTTAAGATTAGCCTTCACTGGAACTAAAGGGCACGAACCATGAAAAACAGCCACAGTCCATTATTCCTCCTCCACCAAACTTTACAGTTAGCACTATGCATTTGGGCAAGTAGCGTTCTCCTGGCATCCACCAAACCCAGATTTGTCTGTCGGACTGCCAGATGGTGAAGCGTGATTCATCACTCCAAATAAAAAGTTTCCACTGCTCCAGAGTCCAATGGCAACGAGCTTTACACCACTCCAGCTGACGCTTGGCGATCTTAGCTGCTCGGCCATGGAAACCCATTTCAAAAAGCTCCAGACAAACAATTATTGTGCTGACGTTGCTTCCAGAGGCACTATCGAGAGCATCCTGACTGGTTGCATCACTGCCTGGTATGGCAACTGCGCGGCCTCCGACCGCAAGGCACTACAGAGGGTTGTGCGAATGGCCCAGTACATCACTGGGACCAAGCTTCCTACCATCCAGGACCTCTATACCAGGCTGTGTCAGAGGCCCTAAAAATTGTCAAAGACACCAGCCACCCTTGTCATAGACTTCTCTCTGCTACCGGAGCGCCAAGTCTAGGTCTAAGAGGCTTCTAAACAGCTTCTATCCCCAAGCCATAAGACTCCTGAACATCTAATCAAATGGCTACCAAGACTATGTGCCCCCCACCACCACCCCTCTTTACACCACTGCTACTCTGTTGTCATCTATGCGTAATCACTTCAATAACTCTACCTACATGTACATACTACCTCAACTAACCGGTGCCCCCGCACATTGACTCTGTACCGGTACCAACCTGTATATAGTCTCGCTATTGTTGTTTGACTGCTGCTTTAATTACTTGTTACTTTTCTCTTACTCTTGTCCGTATTTATTGAAACTGCATTGTTGGTTGGGGGCTCGTAAGGAAACGTTTCACTGTATTCGGCGCATGTGACTAATAAAATTTGATTTGAGTTTGGAACTCTGTAGAGGTCAGTTGATTTTTACGCACTTACAGCACTCGGCGGTTCCGTTCTGTGAGCTTGTGTGGCCTACCACTTCACAGCTGAGCCGTTGTTGCTCCTAGACGTTTCCACTTCACAATAACAGCACTTACAGTTGACCGGGGCAGCTCTAGCAGGGCAGAAGTTTGACCAACTGACTTGATGGAATGGTGGCATCCTATGACGATGCCACATTGAAAGTTGAGCTCTTCAGTAAGGCTTTTCCACTGCCAATGTTTTCTATGGCGATTGCATGGCTGTGTGCTTAATTTCATACACCTGTCAGCAATGGGTGTGGCGGAAATAGCCGAATAAACTAATTTATAATCTCCACCCGGCACAGCCAGAAGAGGACCGGCCACCCCTCATAGCCTGGTTCCTCTCTAGGTTTCTTCCTAGGTTTTGGCCTTTCTAGGGAGTTTTTCCTAGCCACCGTGCTTCTACACCTGCATTACTAGCTGTTTGGGGTTTTAGGCTGGGTTTCTGTACAGCACTTCGATATATTAGCTGATGTACGAAGGGCTATATAAAATAAAATTGATTGATTGATTTGAAGGGATGTCCACATACTTTTGTATATATCGTGTACCTTCCCACAAAGTTACATGATGCAAGAATTTCAAATGAAAGTCTTGGCCCCTTACCTTTATTGCTGGATTCTTAGTGTTGAGAGGAGGGTTCCGCAGAGCAAGGTGAAAAGCTGTCATCGTGTCTCCTGTGCATTAGTCGGTTAAGGAATTTAACACCGTCTATTGCCATATCCTAAATAGGTTTGAAGGGCGGGAACATTGTACTTCTCCACATTTTATTCCCACCAACAGAGGCAAAAGAAACACACACCTGTGTAGGCGAGGTGCTGGCTAACGGAGTAAGAAAAGGAGAGCCTCACTAGGCGCTCAGATGCAATCATTTTAGAACCAATGTTTTGACGGACAAGCGGTCTTCATCAGGGTATAATGACAACCTCTGCGGGTCACTAATTTATATACTTTTAAAAGACACAGGTGCCTGCAATCATAGCCGGGTGTGGCTTGATTTCATTGGTTGATTTACAGAAATGGAAGAGAAAAAAAGCAAACATCCAGCCATATAATCATAGAAACAAACATTTACAATGGATAGAAAAAATACAATAATCAGAAGAATGGCTTCAGATCAAAGTCCACATTGAGACGAAAGGGAGCAAGGGTCTTTAAATGAAAGATCCAGGTGGCATCTCATTTGAATAAATTGTCAAGGTCACCCCCTCTCCTAGGGACGGATGTGTGTGCGATGCCGATATACCGAGGGGACGAAATGGAGTGGGTTGCTTCCAAAAAGTGGGCTGCAACTGGGTACGTCAAGTTTTTGCAGCTAATGGAACACATTATGCTCAGAGATTCTTTCCACCAAATCAAATTGTATTAGTCAAACACATATTTAGTAGATTTAACAGTAGCGAAATGGTTGTGTTCCTAGCTCCAGCAGTGCAGTAGTATCTAACAATTCACAAATCTAAAAGTAAAAGGGAATAAATAAATAAATACTGGGACGAGCAATGTCAATGGCATTGACTAAAATACAGTAGAATAGAGTACAGTATATACATATGAGATGAGTAAAGCAGTATGTAAACAGTGGCCAGTGATTCCATGTCTACGTACATAGGGCAGCAGCCACTAACGGTACAGGGTTGAGTAGCCGGGTGGTTGCCGGCTAGTGAGAGACTATCACAGAGGGTGTTGATGCCATTGCCAGTATGTGAGATCCATTTCAAGAGCTCCCAGAGGTGTCTGATCATACACAGCCGGTTCCAGCTCACCTGACCAGAGTGCTACCTCTCAAATGGAGAAAGATGACACACAGAGGATGAAACGCAGAGAGATAGCTATAGTTCCTCACAATGTGGAGTAAACATGTTGTATTTTCCTGCCTCAAGCAAATCCTCTACTGGTGTCATTGCCCTGAATGTGGCTCACTCGAAATAAACATAAGAGGGCCATGAAGACCCTGCAACTCCTGTCTCACCCAAATCAAACGGCATAGGGATTCCCTCATTAACAGTGTAGCAACTGCTGGTGCGTTGCATGCTAGCTATAGACAGCTATGTTTAGACATAACTAAGTTACCTAGCTAACAAGTAGCTAGAGTCTCGGGTTCCGATAGCTCTGGACGGCGCCCTGGTCTGGACCAGCGCTAGGATAGTTCAGCCAGGGATATCCTCCAGGCACTGGCTAACTAGCAACCTAAATCGAAATATTTGCACAACATCAGCTACCTACCTAGCAAGAGACATGTCAGCATGAGCAGAAATTAAAAGAGCATTTTGATTTGAGTTAAACAAAATCCATTATCAAATCACAAATCACATAGTTAGCAAGCTAGCTAGCACATTTAGCTAACGAACATGGTGGCATGAACGTAAAGGATATATCCTGATGAGGTTGTCTATCTCCGTGCCGTCCGGTCCCTGATTATCGACAGCCTCATCGTGATCATCAACGAATTTGTTCTCATCAAATTCATCTATGTCGAGTTTCCTGAATCGAGACGAAAGAGTGTTTTTCGCCATCAGAGCAACTTCGCTGGAAGAAATAGTAGCTAGCAAGCTAAAGCTAGTCCTACACACAGCGCTGTTGCGTTAATGCGAGCCAAGTACAGGGTACTTGCTCTGTATCGGCTCTCCTGCTATTCTAGCAACCACCGTCTTCGCTAACGGTGTTTTGATTGTAATTTGTCTAGATAATATTATCTGCCAGTGTTACACACATTATTTTACCACCATGTACCTAGCTAACTCGTTTGACACTCAATAGTGTTGCCTGAATTATCTTCACTCACGTGAAGCCAGCGGCACTAATCGTCACTTCCGAGTCAAATATATATTTTTAATCCTTCACAATAAGAGTACTGCTGCCATGATTGGGACGTAACAATAACCGATTACATTTAATCAGTTACATGCAAACGGATTACCAAAAAAACACATTTTGTAATCAGATTAGATACTTTTTAAAAACTAGATTACTTATTTGATTACTTTTAAATTCAGAAAGGATGTTTGCAAGAAGAAAATGATTGACACCACTCTGTTTTCTCAACTACATTCAATTCAGCGTTGAACACAGGTACAAGTTTAAGTTTGTTGCACCTGAGCAAGTCTGACTACAAGTCAGAGACCACTATGATGATACAAGCGTTTGATGGATCGTTTTTGATGTCTTCTAATGCCTCAAGGGGAAAGTAATCCAAAAGTAATGGAAAGTAATCAGATAACGTCACTGAGGTTGTAATCCCAAAGTTATGTTACTGATTACAATTTTGGACAGGTAACTAGTAACTTTAGCAGATTACATTTAGAAAGTAATCTACCCAACCCTGGATAGTGCAGTATACAGTAGTACACCATTGTCATTATAAATTATTCTAGTTATCAAACTTAATACATTTAGGTTTTTGTGGCCAACTAATGGAATGAAAGGCACAACCCTGGGGCGTGTTCAGTACAACAGAACGGTGTGCAAAGTTGAATTTAACAGAAACAGTGGTGGCCCAGAGGGAGAAAGTGTTTGGGGTACTGCATGAATTTTGCGATTTCAAATCGTCACATCCAAATTGATCAAGTCACACCTCACCACACCCACCAAATGGGAGCAAATGTACCCCAAAAGGTGTTGTTGAACGATGCACAACGTTTTGGGGAAACACGTAATTCAGTTCAAACTGTCACGAACTGAACACACCCCTGATTTTCTGTTTGTCTATAGGCCTTCGCTATTCCTCCCTAGTTCAATTGATGCTTTTCCTCTGGTTGGCTGTGAAGTTGAGTAATGGGGCTGTTGGGAAAATGTAGCATAAATTACCACTCAAATTCATATATTGCATTTTTTGAGATCAACTCCATTTTAGTCTGACTGCAGAATTACTGATCTACAAATCATCTTGTAATCCAAACGGATTCTCTTATATGCACTCATTGACCGAGCTATATGCCTATGGATGCAAGGACCCAGACCGACAGTCGAAAGATTAAAGTGACAACCAAAGCAGGAAGTGGAGTAAAACAACCGTAGCCAATATTTTTGTTGTTATTACAAATAGGATGAACATTTTAAAGATTTCAAGACCTCATTCAATTCCTCAGGAGTATGGCTAGATGGTATATTTTCCTTCTCTCAGCACATATAAAGCTGCAGGCTAAGGTTACATCTAGACTTGGTTTCCTCTATCGTAATTGCTCCTCTTTCACCCCAGCTGCCAAACTAATCCTGATTCAGATGACCTTCCTGCCCATGCTAGACTACGGAGACGTAATTTATAGATCGGCAGGTAAGGGTGCTCTCGGGGGGCTAGATGTTCTTTACCATTCGGCCATCAGATATGCCACCAATACTCCTTATATAGGACACATCACTGCACTCTATACTACTCTGTAAACTGGCCGTCTCTGTATACCCCCTGTTGATGCTTATTTATAAAACCCTCTTAAGCCTCACTCCCCCTATCTGAGATACGTACTGCAGCCCTCATCCTCCACATACAACACCCGTTCTGCCAGTCACATTCTGTTAAAGGTCCCCAAAGCATACACATCTCTGGGTCGCTCGTCTTTTCAGTTTGCTGCAGCTACCAACTTGAACGAGCTGCAAAACCACTAAAACTGGACAGTTTTATCTCCATCTCTTCATTCAAATGCTCAATCATGGACACTCTTACTGACAGTTGTGGCTGCTTTGCGTTTTGTATTGTTGTCTCTACCTTCTTGCCTTTTTTTGTCTGTGCCCAATAATTTTTGAACCATGCTTTGGCCTGCTAGCATGTTGTTTTGCTGCCATATTGTGTTTCTACCGTGTTGTGTTTTCATGTGTTGCTGCCATGTGTCACGGTCGTCTTGGGAAGAAGTGGACAAAAACGCAGCATTGTGAGCGTACATGCTTATTTAATATAAGAATTCGCCAACAAAACAATAAACAATCAAACGACACGTGACGCCAACGTAGTGCTCACAGGCAACTACACATGGACAACTACCCACAGAGACAGGTGGGAAAAGGCAACCTAAGTATGGTTCTCAATCAGAGACAACGATAGACAGCTGCCTCTGATTGAGAACCACACCCGGCCAAACACAGAAATAGAAAAATTAGAACACAAAACATAGAATGCCCACCCCAACTCACGCCCTGACCAAACCCAAAATAGAGACATAAAAAGGATCTCTAAGACTCCGGCCGCAAAACCTAAACCTATAGTGGAGGGTCTGGGCGGGCATCTATCCACGGTGGCGGCTCTGGTGCGGGACGTGGACCCCACTCCACCTTAAGCTTGGCCCACTTAGGTGGCGCCTCTGGAGCGGGGACCCTCGCCGCCGACCCCGGACTGGGGACCCTCGCAGCGGGCCCCGGACAGGAGGGCAACTCTGGCGGCTCCGGACAGGAGGGAGACTCCGGCGGCTCTGGACAGGAGGGAGACTCTGGCGGCTCCGGACAGAAGGGAGACTCTGGCGGCTCCGGACTGGAGGGCGTCGCTGGAGGCTCCGGACTGAAGGGCGACGCTGGAGGCTCCGGACTGAAGGGCGCCTCTGGAAAGCCTCGTGCCATGCCTCCTCACTAGAGGCTTCGTGCCATGGATTAACACTGGAGGCTTCGTGCCATGGATCATCACTGGAGGCTTCGTGCCATGGATCATCACAGGAGGCTTCGTGCCATGGATCATCATTGGAGGCTTCGTGCCATGGATCATCACTGGAGGCTTCTTGCCATGGATCATCACTGGAGGCTTCTTGCCATGGATCATCACTGGAGGCTTCGTGCCATGGATCACCACCCGGAGGCTTCTTGCCATGGATCATCACTGGAGGCTTCGTGCCATGGATCATCACTGGAGGCTTCGTGCCATGGATCATCACTGGAGGCTTCTTGCCATGGATCATCACTGGAGGCTTCTTGCCATTGATCATCACTGGAGTAGAGAGACACACAGGAGGCCTGGCTCTGGGAGCAGGCACATGACTCACCAGGCTGGGGAGACATGCAGGAGGCCTTGTCCTTGGCCGAGGCACCGGATACACTGGGTCGTGGAGGCGCACTGGAGGTCTCGAGCTAAGAGCCTGCACAACCCGTCCTGGCTGGATAGTGACTTTGGCCCTGCACGTGCGGGGCGCAGGCACAGGACGCACTGGGCTGTGCAGACGCACTGGAGACACAGTGCGCAGAGCCGGCGCAGGATATCCTGAGCCGTAGAGACATACCGGAGGTCTGGAGAGCAGGGCCGGCACAATTCTTCCTGGCTGGATGCTCACCCTAGCCCGGCAGATGCGAGGAGCTGGAATATAGCGCACCGGGCTATGAGTGTACACTGGGGACACCGTGCGCATCACCCCATAGCACGGGGCCTGACCAGTCACATGCTCGCCACGGTAAGCACGGGGAGTTGGCTCAGGTCTCCAACCTGACTCTGCCACACTCCCCGTGTTCCCCCCCCCCCCCCCCCCCCCCCCCCAAAAAAAGGATCTCTAAGGTCAGGGCGTGACACCATATTTGTTGGCATGTTGTCTTATGTCTCTCTTTATGTAGTGTTGTCTCTCTTGTCGTGATGTGTGTTTTGTAATATATTTTTATTTAAATCAAATACTTCTCAGATACCGGAGCTTGTGAATTCAATGAGCCTTTATTACAGAGAGCAACAAAGCCAAGCACTTCCATGGAAGAACTGAATCTTCATTCCCAGTGCTTGGTTTTTACAAGTTCAGACCTACATTGTCTATGTATGCTTAACTTATGTGCGTGTCCAGTAGATTTCACAAGATCAGACATGGCCCAGACCAGTCACATCTTATTACTTTACCTTGCCTCATCTACACAGATTCTGCTTACATTCTGTGTTTTACATGTCCAATGGTCAATTTGATGTTGATCCAGCTTTGTACACTCACATGGGCTTCAGCCTTCATTCTGCTTACACATGTCTAATATTTAAACTTATATTGATTATTCTTTCTCCTTCAAGGAGAACAGTATAGTTACTGAGAATCAAAATGCTACCACAGGGGGAGGAGATTATGTAATTAGAAAAGGAACACAACCAAACAACTTATTTTTGTTGCCGTCCTCCACTCCCCCGCGTTTGTCCGGTGCACCAGTCTGAGGTCCCTCCGCCACGCACCTCCAGAGAGGTCGGGTCTTTTTGCTGCCTGCCAGAAGTATTCAGCAATGTTGGTTAACTTCTTATGGCTGCTAATAATTGTTTGTAAGGCATGTCACTAGCCTGTATCCGTGTCTATCAATATATAAGCTAGCTAGTAGTAGATTAGTTGTTACTGTCAGGTCTTTTCCACCGAGTAGCTGAGAGCAGGTCAGTATCTGTCTCCCTTAGTCACCGCCCTGGGACAGGGATAACATTGAGAGAATGATTTATGATTTATTGAGTAGCTTGGATGAAAGGTGCACAGAGGTGCCCATAGTAAACTGCCTGCTCCTCAGTCCCAGTTGCTAATATATGCATATTATTATTCATATTGGATAGAAAACACTCTGAAGTTTCTAAAACTGTTTGAATGATGTCTGTGAGTATAACAGAACTCATATGGCAGGCAAAACCTGAGAAGTTCCACCATTTTGTCTGAGGTGGCAGATTTTCAACCAAGCTCTCATTGAAATTACAGCGAGATATTGATGAGTTTTCACTTCCTACGGCTTCCACTAGATGTCAACAGTCAATAGAACTTTGTCTGATGACTCTAATGTGAAGGGGGGCTGAAGGAGACAGGAATTAGTCAGGTCTGCCACAAGCTGACCATGCTTTCACATGCGCTTTCACATGCGCGTTCACATGAGGAGGACCTCCGTTCCACCGCTCTTCTGAAGTCAATCTAATTCTCCGGTTGGAACGTTATTCAAGATGTATGTTAACAACATTCTAAAGATTGATTCAGTACATTGTTTGACATGTTTCTACTGACTGTTACGGAACTTTTGGACATTTCGTCACGTTATAGTTGACGCGCTTTGTGACTTTGGAATTGTTTACCAAAAGCTCTAACCAAAGTAGTTAATAAATAATGGACATTATCGAACAAATCAAGCATTTATTGTGGACCTGGGATTCCTAGGACTGCATTCTGATGAAGTTCATCAAAGGTAAGGAAACATTTATCATGTATTTTCTGGTTTCTGTTGACCCCAACATGGCAGCTAATTTGACTATTGTTCTGAGCTCCGTCTCAGATTATTGCATGATTGTTTTAAACGTTTTTTTGAAATCTGACACAGCGGTTGCATTAAGGAGAGGTATATCTATAATTCCATGTGTATAACTTGTATTATCATCTACATTTATGATGAGTATTTCTGTTTAAATGATGTGGCTATGCAAAATCCCTTGATGTTTTTGGAACTAGTGAATGTAACGCGCCAATGTAAACTCAGATTTTTTGTTATAAATATGAACTTTATCAAACAAAACATGCATGTATTGTGTAACATGAAGTCCTATGAGTGTCATCTGATGAAGATAATCAAAGGTTAGTGATTAATTTTATCTCTATTTCTGCTTTTTCTGACTGCTATCTTTCGCTGGAAAAATGGCTGTGCTTATTGTGGTTTGGTGGTGACCTAACATAAAACCTGTCTATTAGAGAATATACTTAACAAATCCTGAACCAATAATCATAAGACAAATGGCAAGCTCACCCATGTGCGCACACACACAAAATGGGACCACACACAAAATGGGACCTCACAAAACAACTGATTGGCTCAAACGCATTAAGAGGGAAAGAAATTCCACAAATTAACTTTTAACAAGGCACACCTGTTAATTGAAATTATTTCCAAGGGACTACCTCATGAAGCTGGTTGAGAGAATGCCAAGAGTGTGCAAAGCTGTCATCAAGGCAAAGAGTGGTTACTTTGAAGAATCTTAAATGTAAAATATATTTTGATTTGTTTAACACTTTTTGGGTCACTACACTATTCTATATGTGTTATTTCATAGCTTTGATGTCTTCACTATTATTCTATAATGTAGAAAATAGTCAAAATAAAGAAAAACCCTGGAATGAGTAGGTGTGTCCAAACTTTTGACTGATACTGTGTATACAATAAACCCGTTTTCCATAAAGTTATCGAGCCAATTAAGAAGGAATATCATATATTGTAAGGACGTTAGAAGCAAAATTCGGGTTTCCTCAAAATAATTATTGCAAGCTTTGACATGGCGTAATAAAGGAATGTGTATGTGTGACAAGAGAAAAGAACATTCGCCCTTATTAAACTCGCCAGATAATTTTCCATCAATGGATGTTGATTTACTTGCTTGACTGCTATGATTAAACAACAATGCACAAGGGGGTGTGGTATATGGCCAATGTACCACAGGTAAGAGCTGTTCTTAAGCACGACGCAATGCGGAGTGCCTGAATACAGCCGTTAGCCGTGGTTTATTGGCCATATACCACAAACCCCTGAGGTCCCTTATTGCTATTATAAACTGGTTACCAGCATAATTACAAAATCAAATCACAATTTATTTGTCACATGCGTCGAATACAACAGGTGTGAAATGCCTTACAGTGAAATGCTTACTTAATTAAACCGCAGCAGTAAAATAACAATAGCGAGGCTTTACACTGGGGGTACCGGTACAGAGTCAATGTGTGTGGGCACCGGTTAGTTGAGGTAATTAAGGTATTATATACATGTAGGTAGAGTTATTAAAGTGACTATGTATAGATAATAACAGAGAGTAGCAGCAGTGTAAAAAGGGGGGGCAATGCAAATAGTCTGGAAAGTCATTTTATTAGATGTTCAGGAGTATTATGGCTTGGGGATAGAATCTGTTTAGAAGCCTTTTGGACCTAGACTTCCGGTACTACTAGAGATCCGGTACTGCTGGCCGTGCGGTAGCAGAGAGAACAGTCTATGACTAGGGTGGCTGGAGTCTTCGGCAATTTTTCGGGCCTTGCTCTGACACCGCCTGTTATAGAGGTCCTGGATGGCAGGAAGCTTGTATGCATACCCTCTGTAGTGCCTTGGGGTCAGAGGCCGAGCAGTTGCCATACCAGGCAGTGATGCAACCAGTCAGGATGCTCTCGATGGTGCAGCTGTAAAACCTTTTGAGGATCTGACGACCCATGCCAAATCTTTTCAGTCTCCTGAGGGGGAATAGGTTTTGTCATGCCCTCTTCACGACTGTCTTGGCGTGCTTGGACCATGTTAGTTTGTTGTTGATGTGGACACCAAGGGACTTGAAGCTCTCAACCTACTCCACTACAGCCCTGTCGATGAGAATGGGGGCCTGCTCGGTTCTCCTTTTCCTGTAGTCCATAATCTTCTCCTTTGTCTTGATCATGTTGAGGGAGAGGTTGTTATCCTGGCACCACACGGCCAGGTCTCTGACCTCCTCCTTATAGGCTGTATTTTTCGTTGTCGATGATCAGGCCTACCGCTGTTGTGTCATCGGCAAACTTAATGATGGTGTTGGAGTCGTGCCTGGCCGTGCAGTCATGAGTGAACAGGAAGTACAGGAGGGGACTGAGCACGCACCCCTGTAAAAAGTAATGTTTTGTCATACCTGTGGTATATGGTCTGATATACCACGGCTTTCAGCCAATCAGCATTCAGGGCTCAAACCAGGTTTATAATTGTAAATAAGTCTCCTTTGCGAATGTTAGGCTAGCGGATTTATTTATATAACGCGCCCAAAGTCGTTTTCCAGTGCTTTGTCTCCATTATTTATTGATGTGCATTAATATGTTTTATGGAAAACGGTTTGGAAATAGGTGTCTTCATAATGACAATCTAAATAGTCTACCTACAACTGGTAAATAGTTGTCACTTTGTGTGCGCTTGCTGCGCTCTCTCTCGCTCACGTGACTCAGCCAATAACTGTAGTGCGCTCTCAACACACACACAACACACATTAGGCAAGATTAGGTCTCCGCCTAGGCGGCACTTGAATTTGGTTCGGCATTTTGACAATTGGCTGCCGCCCTCCGGCACCCCAGATCGGCTACTACACCGCACAGGTCACATCAGCCACCAGCTCATAGCGTTTCTGCAGTTCCCGCCCCCACCGCATATATGGGATTATCCAATTATGAAACAATAAAAATGAAGCTGCCAGATAAATTATAGATTTATTTTTGTAAAGTTTGCTCGTCATGAAGACGATTAAGGCAGTAGCCTAACCTAGCCTGTTGACGTTAGCTAGCTACTACTAGTGGATATAATTTTAGCTAAAAGTAATCTATATAGATTTTAAACGATTTGCTACCATGTCTAAGAGACAAAAACTATCAGGAAGCGAATATTTAAACTAAATAAAAAACGAGAAAAGAGCCACAATCTCTAAACCAAAGAAATGATCTGAGAAATGATCTGGTGAAATGTATCAGTGTCCATCAGCCGGTGTGGAGAATGACAAGCCTACGAGGACAGGCCATTCATTCGAGGAGAACGACGAGCCCCCGTTCGCTGATTCTAGCAGTGAAGCGGGCAAACCGAAGGAGTCCGAGCCATGCACTTTCACCGATGACAGCTCTCTGGCTGGACAAGAACAGGTGGTCACACCAGGCCCTAGCCACACCTCCAAACAATGCCAGCGAAGAACCTACTATCTTGGACCCAGACTCAGATTCGTCGCTCCCCGTCCCTGATGACAGTGGTGGTGATGCTGCTGCTAAATCCGACTCCCAAACAAAAAACATAAAAGATCCCGGTGAGTGGCCAAAATATAGGAATGGATCTTTACGGGATATCTTAGTGCAGGCTGGGCCACATCAGGATAAGGAGGGGAATTTCACAAGAGATGAGGGGCAACGGAAGTTTTCGGTGGCCCACTACAATAGGAGGATGGCGAACGGGGAGAGAGTGGAGAGACCAAGGCTTGTCTATTCCAAGCAAAACGATGTAGCCTTCTGTTTTTGCTGAAAACTTTTTTCACACGAGTGAAAATATACGCTGGTCAGGGATGGAACCAGGGACTGGAAGAATCAGTGCCACCTCCTCACCTCGCATGAGATGTCGCATGACCACCTAGATAGTTTCCAGAGGTGGAAGGAGCTTGGAATCAGGCTAGTGTCCAAGCATACTCAGATTATTTGATTTCAGGACCATGGACAGGTACCGAGAGAACATCGCTGACTGCAATGCAGCAGCAGAGGAAAGAGGCCACTCTTGGTGGAGACGAAATAAATGAATGCTGATGTTGGACAATCAAATTCGATATGTAAAATAAACGACATTTGTTAAGGCTGGGTCATTGACATAAAGCGTATTTTACACTGCTCCAGCGAAACGAGGCTCGCCATGCATTTATGAAAGCAGTTGTTTCCAAAGCTCAAATGATCTTACTCTGTTCTACAGAAATGTTAAATATGTTATATAAAAGTGTTATTTTTATTATAATTGTAAGAATTATGGGGTCGTGCCACAGGTGGGATATTATTAATAATAAACTTGTTTTCCTACTGTAGGTTGTAGGTTGCATAGTGATAGCAACATTGTAACTCTTTGATGCAGGGGTTAAATATAATTGGAGATTATTTTTTCTTCTTCCAAAAAACAAGTGGTAAGCCAACCTGTTTGACAGACACAATTATCCTGTCCATAGATGTCGGTATAGCCAAATACTCCAATACTGTCGCATGCACTGATTAAATACCTCCGTGTCTGCGAAGGGGTTGGTGTGTTTGGTTCTGAATAAATACCTCCATGTCTGGGAAGGGGTTGGTGTGTTTTGACTAAAACCAGGGCTCCAACTGAGTGAGGGTATCACATACCCTTTGTTAAAGAAAAGGGAAAAAAGGATATCTATTGTTTGCTTTATATTTTGAAATAAATACATAAAACGTATCCAGATTATATCAAACGTTCTACAACAATGCTTAACTCAGTGATGCCTTATGGTAGAAACAAGCTCTAAAATGCCCGCGAAAGACGTGACTCGGATGCATACGGGGATATATTGATGCCTCTCAATGACAATCTGAAGCTAAACTGAAGCTAAATATTCGAGGAGATAAAAAACATCGACTTTGCTATTCTGTCCCTATTAATTGAGTTGTTTCTGAAAAGAGAAGATGTTTGTTTAAACCTAGGCAGCTTTTAGGGAAACACTTCTGTTGTTGGGTTATACAATGGACAAGCAGTTGAAGCTCACAGTTTCCTGCGTCAGTAGAGCCTCTGTCTGGGTGGAAAGGTAACTTTTGAAAGTGCCATGCTTAGATTCATAAAGATGTCTAAGATGTATATATTTTTGTCTTGCCTAGGGTGGCAGAACGTCCAGGGCATTGGTGATTTTATCAATGTATTCAGATTGAAAATACTAGGCTACGTTATTGACAGTGAACTGATTATATAGCCTACTATCCAGATGTGTTAAAACTTGTTTAATTAGTAGCATAGGCCTATTATTGGGCTGCTATTATGTTC
The DNA here is from genome assembly GCF_029448725.1 of Salvelinus fontinalis. Classification (NCBI taxonomy): domain Eukaryota; kingdom Metazoa; phylum Chordata; class Actinopteri; order Salmoniformes; family Salmonidae; genus Salvelinus; species Salvelinus fontinalis. The sequence continues at coordinate 12,362,526 of NC_074674.1, forward strand.
TGTGCCTATACACTAGGGCCAGCATCCCGGAGTCGCCTCTTCACTGTTGACGTTGAGGCTGGTGTTTTGCGGGTACTATTTAATGGAGCTGCCAGGTGAGGACTTGTGAGGCATCTGTTTCTCAAACTAGACACTCTAATGTACTTGTCCTCTTGCTCATGTAACCGATGTGAAATGGCTAGCTAGGCAGCGGTGGTGCACGCTAGCAGCCTTTCAGTCGGTGACGTCACTTGCTCTGTAACCTTGAAGTAGTGGTTCCCCTTGCTCTGTTAGGGCCACGGCTTTTGTGGAGCGATGGGTAACGATGTCACGTTCCTGACCTTATTTCCTTTATTTTGTCTTTGTTTAGTATGGTCAGGACGTGAGCTGGGTGGGCATTCTATGTTATGTGTTTCTATGTTTAGGTTCATTGTTAATTAGCCTGATATGGTTCTCAATCAGGGGCAGGTGTTTTACGTTTCCTCTGATTGAGAACCATATTAAGGTAGGCTGTTCACACTGTTTGTTTGTGGGTGATTGTTCCTGTGTTAGTGTTTATGCCACACGGGACTGTTTCATTTGTGAGTTTGTTCCTGTTCGTGCGTTCTTCGTCTATATGTAAGTTCTCATGTTTAGGTCTGTTTACGTTGTTTATTGTTTTGTAGTTTGTTAAGAGTTTTTTCGTGTTCGTCTTTCTTTAAATAAATCATTATGTCTTCATACCTCGCTGCATATTGGTCCGATCCTTGCTCCTCCTCAGACGAGGAGGAGAACGATCGTTACAAACGATGCTTCGTGGGTGACTGTTGTTGATGTGTGCAGAGGGTCCCTGGTTCGCGCCCGGGTCGGGGCGAGGGGACGGACTAAAGTTAAACTGTTACACTCAGTTGTGCACCGGGGCCTCCCACTCCTTTTTCTATTCTGGTTAGAGCTAGATTGCGCTGTTCTGTGAAGGGAGGAGTACACAGCGTTGTACGAGATCTTCAGTTTCTTGGCATTTTCTTGCATGGAATAGCCTTCATTTCTCAGAACAAGAATAGACTGATGAGTTTCAGAAGAAAGGTCTTCGTTTCTGGCCATTTTGAGCCTGTAATCGAACCCACAAATGCTGATGCTCCAGATACTCAACTAGTCTAAAGAAGGCCAGTTTTATTGCTTCTTTAATCAGAACAAGAGTTTCAGCTGTGCTAACATAATTACAAAAAGGTTTTCTAATGATCAATTAGCCTTTTTATAATTATAAACTTGGATTAGCTAACACAACGTGCCATTGGAACACAGGAGTGATGGTTGCTGATAATTGGCCTCTGTACGCCTATGTAGATATTTCATAAAAAATCTGCCGTTTCCAGCTACAATAGTCATTTACAACATTACCATGTCTACACTGTATTTCTGATCAATTGGATGTTGTTTAAATGGACCAAAAATTTGCTTTTCTTTCAAAAACAAGGACATTTCTAAGTGACCCCAAACTTTTGAACGGTAGTGTATATAAACACAGCAAACTTAGTCTTTCAAAGATAATTTGTAAAAATCCAAATAGATCACAGATCTTCATTGTAAAGGGTTTAAACACGGTTTCTCATGCTTGTTCAATGAACCATAAACAATTAATGAACATGCACCTGTGGAACGGTTGTTAAGACACTAACAGCTTGCAAGACGGTAGGCAATTAAGGGTCACAGTTAGGAAAACTTAGGGCACTAAAGAGGCCGTTCTACTGACGCTGGAAAAACACAAAAAGAAAGATGCCCAGGGTCCCTGCTCATCTGTGTGAACGTGCCTTAGGCATGCTGCAAGGAGGCATGAGGACTGCAGATGTGGCTAGAGAAATAATTTGCAATGTCCGTACTGTGAGGTGTGATGTTTGGATGTACCGTACTGTGCAGGTGTTGTGAAACACAAGTCTCAACAGCACTACAGGGAGACAGGACGGACAGCTGATCGCCCTTGCAGTGGCAGACCATGTTTGATGGTTTATCACGTTTATCGTCGAAGGAATGAGCATTACACCGAGGTCTGTACTCTGGAGCGAGGTTGAGGGTCCGTCATGGTCTGGGGCGGTGTGTCCCAGCATTATCAGACTGAGCTTGTTGTCATTGCACGTCTGGGTCCTGTTGGATCGGAGGGTGAGGGCTAGGGCCATTCCCCCCAGAAATATCTGGGAACTTGCAGGTGCCTTGGTGGAAGAGTGGGGTAACATCTCACAGCAAGAACTGGCAAATCTGGTGCAGTTCACTTAATGCAGTTTATGGCCACACCAGATACTGACTGTTACTTTTGATTTTGACCCCCCACTTTTATTCAGGGACACATTATTCAATTTCTGTTAGTCACATGTCTGTGGAACTTGATCAGTTCATGTCTCAGTTGTTGAATCTTGTTATGGTCATACAAATACTTACACATGAAAATAAACGCAGTTGACAGTGAGAGGACGTTTCTTTTTTTGTTGAATTTATTTTAAGAGAAATGTCATGGCAGCCGTGGTGCAACTTAAAAATAGCCCAAAAACCCGCAACCCGCGACCAATACATTTTCACCCGCAACATAGTTTTCAAAGTAGCCCAATTTGTCCGGAAAACCGCAAACATGGCAACGCGCTGGTAGCAGTTAACACTGAACTACTTTCTCTCCGGTCGTCACTAGCTACCACATCCACAAAGTCATAAACCAAGCCTATTTCTACAATTCTATTCTATTGATTTAAAAAGGGACCCTAACCTAACCTTATGCCTAACACTAACCTTAAATGAATACATTTTTACGATAAAGCCAATTTTGACTTTGTGGCTGTGGTAACTAGTGCAACCGTTCTCTCAGGCCAAACTTTCTGGATATCGCGAGATAGTGGTGCAGCTAAGCAAAACAATCGTGCATTTTGTGATAAAAGGATAAAAGCACCACATTTGGTGCACATGTAGATGTATGGACCCGGAAAATACTTTACATTTTGTTAATCAAGATTAGGAGTCATGCTCAGAAGATGTTTGGGTCAACCTATGTATGTAAACAGACTATTTCAGTAAAGAAATATAACAAGTCAAGTCACAGATCATCTTTTACTGACTCTCCCCTCTCAGCAATCCTGAGCATAGTGACGTCAGAAACTAACCTGACTTCACTGCTCTAGTCAATGCCCATCAGAGACTTCACTCCTCTCATTGAATAGTTTAAATGTAATGTTGAGCTCTCTCTCTTGTGTTTCTGCGCATACCCGTTAACAAGAGTTCTGTCCGTGGTGCTGAATGCAGAGTGTACTTTAACCTCCGTGTAGTTCATTGCATGTTTAATACTGAAAATACCTACCAAAAGGAGAACATGGATGTGGTTTATTTCTGTGCATGTTAATAAAGTAAAATAAGTAGCAAATCTGGACATGATTTACGGTAGATATATCTGTCAACACAGTCATCCACATAATCCTGTAATATGATTCTGGCCCGCGACGGCAAAAATATATTCTATTGTGGACCTCCATGGAAAATAATTGCCCAGGCCGGGGCTAGATGATATATTGTATGTTATGTACAGTTCCTAACATGCCTGCCATTGGTTGATCTACACCATACACTTGAATACAGGGTTTCAGGTCAGGTCCGACCCTAGTAAATTAGCTGGTTAGTTCCAGGGCTTTTAATGCTGTACTTTTTCTAATAATAACACTCTTCCTTAAAGCGTGTATATTGTCTGTTGCTGTGTTTGGCTGCACTGACCCCAAAATAATATTATTCTTTTGAATGATGATGTTGGAGGTCCCTTAGAGTGCAGGAATTACTGTTGGAATTACCTGGATTTCTGCATAAATTGGTCCTAAAATTTGATCTGATCTTCATCTAAGTCACAACAGTAGACACACACAGTCTGCTTAAACTAATAACACAAACACGAACACAACGTGTAAACATTCACAGTGCAGGGTGGAAAAAGTATGTGAACCCTTGGTTTTAATAACTGGTTGACCATCCTTTGCCAGCAATAACCTCAACCAAAAGTTTTCTTTAGTTGCGGATCAGACCTGCACAACGGTCAGGAGGAATTTTGGATCATTCCTCTTTACAAAACTGTTTCAGTTCAGCAATATTCTTGGGATGTCTGGTGTGAACCGCTCTCTTGAGGTCATGCCACAGTATCTCAATCGGGTTGAGGTCAGGACTCTGACTGGGCCACTCCAGAAGGCGTATTTTCTTCTGTTGAAGCTGTTCTGTGATTTGGGTCGTTGTCCTGTTGCATCACCCAACTTCTATTGAGCTTCAATTGGCGGACAGATAGCCTAACATTCTCCTGTAAAATGTCTTGGTAAACTTGGTGCTCCCTCCACCATACTTTACAATTTGGATGAGGTTTTGATGTTGGTGTGCTGAGCCTTTTTTTTCTCCACACATAGTGTTGTGTGTTCCTTCCAAACAACTCAACTTTAGTTTCATCTGTCCACAGAATAATTTTTCAGTAGCGCTGTGGAACAACCAGGTGCTCTTTTGCGAACTTCAGACATGCAGCAATGTTTTTTTTGAACAGCAGTGACTTCTTCTCTGGTGTCCTCCCATGAACACCATTCTTGTTCAGTGTTTTTGTCACGTTCCTGACCTATTTTTATGTTATTTTGATTATGTTTAGTTGGTCAGGGCGTGAGTTGGGGTGGGCATTGTATGTTGTGTGTGTTTGGTTAGTCCATGGGTGTTGTATGTGTATGGGATAGTGTTTGTTAGGAGGTCTAGTTATGTCTATGGCTGCCTGGATTGGGTCTCAATCAGAGACAGCTGTCATTCATTTGTCTCTGATTGGGAGCCAGATTTAAGGTAGCCATAGGCAGTAGGCTTTTGTGGGTGTTTGTTCCTGTGTCCTCACAGGACAGTTGAAGGTTAGTCTCATTTGTTGTTTTGTAGTTTTGTAGTGTCTTGTTTGCTGTTTTCATTAAAAGATGGCTTATTTCCCTCAATCCGCATCTTGGTCCTATCCATGCTCCTCCTCGTCTAAGGGGGAGAACAACAATGACTGCCTTTACAGAAACACCCACCACAACAGGACCAAGCGGATTGAGGAGAGAGAAAAAGAACTAAGGCACTGGACACAGGAGGAATGGTCTTGGGAGATCATGGACGGAAAAGGACCCTGGGGAAGGGTTGGAGAGAATCGCCGCTCTCGGGAGGTGAAGAAGGCAGCCACAGCCCAGGAGCGGTGGATTGAGGAGGCAGCACGTATGAGAGGCTGGAAGCCCGAGAGGCTCACCCAAGAATTTCTTGGGGGGGGGGGCTAAAGGGGAGTGTGGCGAAGCCGGGTTGGATACCTGAGCCAACTCCCCGGGCTTGCCGTGGAGTAAGAGGGCTTCGTACTGGTCATACACCGTGTTATGCGGTAAAGCGCACGGTGTCCCCAGTACGCGTGCTTAGCCCAGTGCGGGCTATTCCACCTTGCCGCACTGGGAGGGCTAGGTTGGGCATCGAGCCGAGTGCCATGAAGCCGGCCCAACGTATCTGGTCTCCAGTACGTCTCCTCGGGCCGGCGTACATGGCACCAGCCTTACAGGTGGTGTCCCCGGTTCGCCTGCATAGGCCAGTGCGGGCTATTCCACCTCGCCGCACTGGCAGGGCTACGGGGACCATTCAACCTGGTAGGGTTGGGGAGGCTCGGTGCTCAAGAGCACGTGTCCTCCTTCACGGTCCGGTATATCCGGCGCCACCTTCCCACCCCAGCTCAGTACCACCAGTGCCTACACCACGCACCAGGCTTCCAGTGCATCTCCAGAGCCCTGTTCCTCTTCCACGCACTCTCCCTATGGTGCGGGTCTCCAGACCGGTGCCTCCAGTTCCGGTACCACGCCCCAGGCCTGGAGTGCGCCACGAGAGTCCAGTGTGCCCAGTTCCTGTTCCCCGCACTCGCCCTGAGGTGCGTGCCCACGGCCCGGTGCCTCCAGTTCCGGTACCACGCACCAGGCCTATAGTGCGTCTCAGCCGGCCAGAGTCTGCCGTCTGCCTAGCGCCAGAGCCGTCCTGCCATGACCAGCCAGAGCCGTCCTGCCATGACCAGCCAGAGCCGTCCTGCCATGACCAGCCAGAGCCGTCCTGCCATGACCAGCCGGAGCCGTCCTGCCATGACCAGCCGGAGCCGTCCTGCCATGACCAGCCGGAGCCGTCCTGCCATGACCAGCCGGAGCCGTCCTGCCATGACCAGCCGGAGCCGTCCTGCCATGACCAGCCGGAGCCGTCCAGCCAGGACCTGCCGGAGCCGTCCAGCCAGGACCTGCCGGAGTCCCTCAGCCAGGACCTGCCGGAGTCCCTCAGCCAGGACCTGCCGGAGTCCCTCAGCCAGGACCTGCCGGAGTCCCTCAGCCCGGACCGGTCGGAGTCCCTCAGCCCGGACCTGCCGGAGTCCCTCAGCCCGGACCTGCCGGAGTCCCTCAGCCCGGACCTGCCGGAGTCCCTCAGCCCGGACCTGCCGGAGTCCCTCAGCCCGGACCTGCCGGAGTCCCTCAGCCCGGACCTGCCGGAGTCCCTCAGCCCGGACCTGCCGGAGTCCCTCAGCCCGGACCTGCCGGAGTCCCTCAGCCCGGACCTGCCGGAGTCCCTCAGCCAGGACCTGCCGGAGTCCCTCAGCCAGGACCTGCCGGAGTCCCTCAGCCAGGACCTGCCGGAGTCCCTCAGCCAGGACCTGCCGCCCCTTGTCCCGGTGCTGCCCCTTGTCCCGGTGCTGCCCCTTGTCCCGGTGCTGCCCCTTGTCCCGGTGCTGCCCCTTGTCCCGGTGCTGCCCCTTGTCCCGGTGCTGCCCCTTGTCCCGGTGCTGCCCCTTGTCCCGGTGCTGCCCCTTGTCCCGGTGCTGCCCCTTGTCCCGGTGCTGCCCCTTGTCCCGGTGCTGCCCCTTGTCCCGGTGCTGCCCCTTATCCCGGTGCTGCCCCTTATCCCGATGCTGCCCCTTCAGTTAGGTGGGTTTAGTTGGAGGGTGGTCATTGGGTGGGGGATACGGAAGCGGGGAGTGACTATGGTGGTGTGGGGACAGCGTCCAGAGCCGGAGCCACCACCGTGGACAGATGCCCACCCAGACCCTCCCCTAGACTTTTGGTGGTGCGTTCGGAGTACGCACCTTGAGGGGGGGGTTATGTCACGTTCCTGACCTATTTTTATGTTATTTTGATTATGTTTAGTTGGTCAGGGCGTGAGTTGGGGTGGGCATTGTATGTTGTGTGTGTTTGGTTAGTCCATGGGTGTTGTATGTGTATGGGATAGTGTTTGTTAGGAGGTCTAGTTATGTCTATGGCTGCCTGGATTGGGTCTCAATCAGAGACAGCTGTCATTAATTTGTCTCTGATTGGGAGCCAGATTTAAGGTAGCCATAGGCAGTAGGCTTTTGTGGGTGTTTGTTCCTGTGTCCTCACAGGACAGTTGAAGGTTAGTCTCATTTGTTGTTTTGTAGTTTTGTAGTGTCTTGTTTGCTGTTTTCATTAAAAGATGGCTTATTTCCCTCAATCCGCATCTTGGTCCTATCCATGCTCCTCCTCGTCTAAGGGGGAGAACAACAATGACTGCCTTTACAGTTTTACATATCATAGACTCGTCAACAGAGATGTTAGCATGTTCCAGAGATTTTTGTAAGTCTTTAGCTGACACTCTAGGATTATTCTCAACCTCATTGAGCATTCTGTGCTGTGCTCTTGCAGTCATCTTTGCAGGACGGCCACTCCTAGGGAGAGTACTGAACTTTCTCCATTTATAGACAATTTGTCAAGACTGATCAAGGCTTTGAGAGAGACCTTTGCAGCTTTATGCAAGTCAACAATTCTTAATCTTAAGTCTTCGGAGATCTATTTTGTTCGAGGCATGTTTCACACCAGGCTCTGCTTTTTGTGAATAGCAAACTCAAATTTTGTGAACTTCTTTGGGATAGGGGGGCGCTATTTTCACTTTGGGATAAAATCATGCCCAATTTAAACGGCCTCGTACTCTATTCTAGATCGTAAAATATGCATATTATTATTACTATTGGATAGAAAACACTCAAGTTTCTAAAACCGTTTGAATTATATCTGTGAGTAAAACAGAACTCATTTTGCAGCAAACTTCCTGTCAGGAAGTGAAAAATCTGAAATCGAGGCTCTGTTCCAGGGCCTTCCTATTCATTTGCTTGAAATCTATGGACATACATGCACTTCATACGCCTTCCACTAGATGTCAACAGGCAGTGAGAGGTGAAATGGAGTGTCTAGCTAGATCTGAGGTCGAATAAGAGCTCTTGGAATGACGTGACCCCAAATTTCCTTTGTTCAGCAAGGCGCGGGAAGGAACCCTGGATTGCGTTTTCCGTTCTCTGCGTTTGGTGAAGATGGACAACTTCGCGCCACTTGGCTAGATTTGGTTGCTAACTCGACAGGAGAAAAGGACATTCTAAAACCAAACAACGATTGTTCTGGACAAAGGACCCCTTGTACAAGATTCTGATGGAAGCTCAGCAAAAGTAGGAACCATTTATGATGTTATTTCGTATTTCTGTGGAAAATGTTTAGTACTATTTTCCGCCCTCATTGCAGGCGCTGTCTCGCTATAACGTAAGCTGTATGTCGTACTAAAGTTATTTTTAGAATTCTAACACAGCGATTGCATTAAGAACTAGTGTATCTTTCATTTGCTGTACAACATGTATTTTTTTGTAAAGTTTATGATGAGTTATTTGGTCAGATTAGGTGAGTGTCAGAAATATATCCGGAGATTCTGGGAAAAAGTTGCTACGTTTTCACAATGTATAACCACGGATTTCAGCTCTAAATATGCACATTTTCGAACAAAACATAAGTGTATTGTATAACCTGATGTTATAGGACTGTCATCTGATGAAGTTTGTCAAGGTTAGTGAAAAACTATATATCTTTTGCTGTTTTTTTGCGATCGCTAACTTTTGCTGCTGATAAATGGGTTGTGTTTTTGGCTATTGTGGTAAGCTACTATAATGCTATATTGTGTTTTCGCTGTAAAACACTTAAAAAATCTGAAATATTGGCTGGATTCACAAGATGTTTATCTTTCATTTGCTGTACACCATGTATTTTTCATAAATGTTTTATGATGAGTATTTAGGTATTTCATGTTGGTCTCTGTAATTGTTCTAGCTGCTTTGGTGATATTTGTGATTGTAGCTGCAATGTAAAACTATGATTTATACCTGAAATATGCAAATTTTTCGAACAAAACATAGATTTATTGTATAACATGTTATAAGACTGTCATTTGATGAAGTTGTTTCTTGGTTAGTGACTAATTCTATCTTTATTTGGGGGTTTTGTGCAAGTTACCTGTGCTGTGAAAGAAATGTCTGTGCTTTTTTGTATTTGGTGGTGTTAGTTCATTATGTCGATTATTTATCACGCGCCCCGCACACAGCCTGGGCAGAATAGGCTGTCAGGCAGTAAGAGCGCGCCGCTCAACTGGTTGTCCATGTAGCAGCTCACAAAAGAACGACAGCGGTAGGGTAGGTAGCAAAGACATTTCAACTTATATCTACCAGTAAAATGCTAAGGCAATAATGGGTATGCAAACGAGGTATTTAAAAAGTTTGGTCTGAAGTCGACTGAATTGCGCATCGCAAAGATTTAACCATCATACGCTGTTTAAATGAGATTTTCGAAGGCTTTCCCAAATCTATTGGGTCGACAAATTCTGCCGTCATATGTGGGATGTACATTGTAGGCTACAGAAACACCGCAAGCCACTCTTACTTGAGTAGTTTCTTAAGAGGGCAAATTTTACTTTTACTTTAGTAAATTACAATCTAAGTATGGATGTATTGATTCACCCGATTCACATGGTGGAAGAAAATAAGCTCACTCCGAGTCACTGGTGTACCGGACACCCCCGCAAGGCGTGGTGGCCCACGAGCTCTGATCGATGTCTATTTTTTTATTTAATAAATCATTTTGATAGTAACCTTTTTGTAATTTCCATATGTAATAGGAAGCTAAGTATTTGTTTTATACGGCTTCAAGAATGTGACTGATCAAAGTGCCTCAGGCCTTGGGGGGAAAAAAAGATTGAACTGATTCGAAGTAAGGGGATATCGGTGAACGAATGCCGTGGTCGACAGCGCCAGTGCAATGGAACCTACTCAGTTGTTCAAAAGTGCACATCATACCGAGAGCCTCATGCTTCTTTATGAGTTTTAGGTTAGAAAATGATCTCTCCACAGAAGCGACAGGTACAGGAATGGTTACAGTACATTCAGAAAGTGTTCATACCCCATGATTTATTCCACATTTTGTTGTTACAGGCTGAATTCAAAATGCATTAAATATTTGTTTCACCCATCTACACATAATACCCCATAATGACAAAGTGAAAAGATGTTTTCAGATTTTTTTTGTGCATATTTATTGAAAATGAAATACCGAAATATCTAATTTACATAAATATTCACATCCTTTTGCTATGACACCACATTTTCCTTAGCTCATCCTTGACATGTCACTACAACTTGATTGGAGTCCACCTGTGGCCATTTCAATTGTTTGGACATTATTTTTGAAAGAAACACACCTGTCTACATAAGGTCTCACTTGAAAGTGCATGTCAGAGCAGAAACTAAGGTCTTACAGTTGACAGTGCATGTCAGAGCAGAAACTAAGGTCTCACTGTTGACAGTGCATGTCAGAGCAGAAACTAAGGTCTCACTGTTGACAGTGCATGTTAGAGCAGAAACTAAGGTCTTACAGTTGAAAGTGCATGTTAGAGCAGAAACTAAGGTCTCACAGTTGACAGTGCATGTTAGAGCAGAAACTAAGGTCTCACAGTTGGCAGTGCATGTTAGAGCAGAAACTAAGGTCTCACTGTTGACAGTGCATGTTAGAGCAGAAACTAAGGTCTCACAGTTGACAGTGCATGTTAGAGCAGAAACTAAGGTCTCCCAGTTGACAGTGCATGTCAGAGCAGAAACTAAGGTCTCACAGTTGACAGTGCATGTCAGAGCAGAAACTATACCATGAAGTCCAAGGGACTGTCTGTAGATATCAGATATATAATTGTGATGAGACATGTATCTGGGGAAGGGTATAAAACAGGTTATAGAGTGTTAAGTTTCCAAGAACATAGTGATCTCCATCATTGGGAAATTGAAAAATTCTGGAACTACCCAGACTCTGCATAGAGCTGGCCGTCCAACCAAACGGAGCAACTAGGCGAGAAGGACCTTGGTCAGGGAGGTAACCAAAAACCCAATGACCACTCTGACAGAACTATAGAGTTCCTTGGATGAGATGGAAGAACTTCACCAATCTGGGATTTATGGGAGAGTGGCCAGACATAAGCCACTCCTGAGAGAAAGGCACATGACAGCACGCCTGGCGTTTGCAAAAAGGCACGCGAAAGACTCTGAGATCATTAAGCAAAAGATTCTGTGGTCTGATGAGACACAAACTTAACTCTTTGTCCTGAATGCAAAGCACTATATCTGGAGAAAACCAAGCACAGCTCATCACACTTCTAACACCACCCCTACTGTGAAGCATGGTGGTGGAAGCATTATGCTATGGGGGATGCTTTTATAGCGGTAAGGACTAGGAGACTGGTAAGGATATGGCGAACAATGAATGGAACCAAATACAGGCAAATCCTTGATGAGAACCTGCTTCAGAGTACAAACAATCTTAGACCGGGGTGAAGATTTACGTTCCAACAGGACAATGACATCAAACATACCACCAAAGCGACGCTGGAATGGCTTCAGAACAATAGTGTGAAAGTCTTTGAGTGGCTCAGCCGAAGCCCAAACTGGAATCACATTGAAAATCTGTGGAAAGACTTCCAAATTGCTGTTCACCGCCATTCCCCTTTGAACTTAACAGAGCTTGAAAAAGATCTGCAAGGAAGAATGAGAGAAAATTACCAAATTCAGATGTGCAAAGCTGATACAGACATACCCAAGATGACTCAAAGCCGTAATCACTGCCAAATAGAATTTGATTTGATTCTACAAAGTATTGACTCAAGGGTGTGAATACTTATGTAAATGGGTTATTTCTGTATTTTATTTTCAATAAATTTGCTAGAATTTCAAAGAGAAAAAGAGACACAGAAAGAAACGGCAAGGAGGACTTCATTAGACCAATGGAGTCTCTCAAATTGGATTTCATTTAATTGACCCCAATTGCAGCCCATTTGTGTAGGCTGCAATTGACCAGACAAAACCTGCTGAGTTCAACAATAGTGGCAATATGTAGCCTAAAGTCGACAACTTTTTCCTCGTTGTTAGGCTATTTGATATGATTTTTATAAAACGTTTATTAATAGCAGCTGAATACTGTAGATCCAGTTTATTCAGAAAGTATTCAGACCCCTTGACTTTTTCCACATTTTGTTCTAAAATTAATTTAAAAAAAAATGTAATCAATGTGATATTGTTGTTATTTTTTTTGTACATTTGCAAAAATGTTTTTTTTTTTTTAAACAACAGAGTTTGCTTTGTCATTATGGGGTATTGTGTGTAGATTGATGAGGAAAAAAATCTATTTTAGAATAAGGCTGTAAAGTAAAAAAATGTGGAAAAAGTCAAGGGGTCTGAATGCTTTCCGAATGCACTGTATCTATAGATAGTAGACTACACTGCATAATGAAACAATCCATAGGAAGCTAGTGTTTTGAGGGTGGACTGACTATTATTTGGCGTTAATAGCCTGGTTTTACTTACAACTTTCTGTCTAAGCTGGGAGAGAGAGCAAGGACGGCTCATGTCATGCAGGTTCAGGTAGGCTATACAGAACAGTTGTATATTAAAACAAATAATAATTGGTTGCAATGTTTGAATTTTCAACTTTAATTACTGAACAAGCGATTACATTATTGCTGCCAGCCAGCAGTCTAAATGGCAGCTGTCACGTTCCTGACCTATTTTTATGTTATTTTGATTATGTTTAGTTGGTCAGGGCGTGAGTTGGGGTGGGCATTGTATGTTGTGTGTGTTTGGTTAGTCCATGGGTGTTGTATGTGTATGGGATAGTGTTTGTTAGGTTGTCTAGTTATGTCTATGGCTGCCTAGATTGGGTCTCAATCAGAGACAGCTGTCATTCATTTGTCTCTGATTGGGAGCCAGATTTAAGGTAGCCATAGGCAGTAGGCTTTTGTGGGTGTTTGTTCCTGTGTCCTCACAGGACAGTTGAAGGTTAGTCTCATTTGTTGTTTTGTAGTTTTGTAGTGTATTGTTTTGCTGTTTTCATTAAAAGATGGCTTATTTCCCTCAATCCGCATCTTGGTCCTATCCATGCTCCTCCTCGTTTGAGGAGGAGAACAACCTTGACTGCCTTTACAGCAGCCTTGCGACACCGTGTACACCGTGTATGTCATAGCTAATTTAAAAGATAAATATTGATACATTACTAGCTCTAACAATCTGCAAAAAAGTCAGCTCAGACAGGCCCAACTCGTGAGCTCCATCAGCAGCTGATTTGATTTTAGAATGGAAAATGAATGTGTTTATGCAACAAATGTTAGTGCACCGTATCGCATTGAACCGAATTGCATTCCCCTAATCAAACCAAATCGCACAGAATTGTTTCAAACCGAAATGTATCGTTCCTGTATCATATCGCAGCCCATATATCTAATTGTCTTGAAGTGGCAAGATGCACATCCCTATAAGTAACAGTACTTTTAAGTACAGATTTTAGGACTCTACCCTACCTCTGGTATTTACACAGAATAAACAATTCCATCATACTGACTGGCTACTGCAATACATTCGGCAGATGAAGCACATGATTAGGACAAGGCGGTGACTAACCATACAGCTATACCAAAATAGAAGTGCACACTCTACAATCAGATCGTGCATTGTGTATATTCAGAGAAGATGTGTGGCTTGTTCAAACAGCCACCCTTGGGAAATGTTAATGGCTATTGTAAGAAATACCATTGTAAATAACACAAGCATATTGCTATTACATTGTTATAACTAACTTCTTTCTAAAAAAACAGGGTTTCTCACAAGCAGAAACTGAGACACACACACACACCAGAGACAGATGGCTGACACAGAACATTCATAAACACTGATAAGGCAGGAAAGGCCTTGAGCAAGAGTGCTTGGGTCTGTATTTCACGAAATAATGAGACACACACATAACCAAGGACTGAGGGCTGACGTAAACCTTTCATAAACACCGATTAGATAGGAACATCTGCGCACACACCTAAATCTCCTGTTTTAGCTGAACATTTGGTAACAAAGAACTTTTGATCCAAGACTCAGAAGGATGACGCACAGCTCATCCGGACCAATCTGAGAAGACAACAACCTGATCAGGACCAACCAGAAAACCAGATCTACCAGACTCAACCTACTTTCTGTGCTGTATAAAATGACTATGTATTTCTGTTATCTGGGCTCTGTCTGCAGGTTCCTTACGAGCTGAATGAACGAGTCCATGCATGTTTGTATCAGATATCTTTACCTCTGAATAAAACTGCTTTTTATTATACGAATATCCACCCTGTCCAGAGTCTCTACTTCGTCTCAGTTCTCCAGTAAACTTGTGTCATCAACACTATCTCAGTTGAGCTGCACGCATCAACCAATGCTTGCGTGCCATGTCATCGACTTCACAGTCGGGCGTCATATTGCTATATTATATGATGTGGTTAGCTGATGTCAAAAACCTATCCATGTATTGTTTGATCTGGCAGGCAACTGCAATGTCGTCTGCCTGGGACACGGCCCATGTCTCTGCCCTAGGCCTTTGTTTGATCATGCGTACTGCAGGTAAATGCTGTTGGGATGGAGGAGTGCACTCAAGACAGAACCTCTCTTCAGGTCCCCTTTTCACTGTCTGTTTGCGAAAGGCTATTTTGAATGGAAAGAATACACATGAATTGAATTAGGTTTGGGCGGTATCCAATTTTTCATATAGTCATAACGTCCTTCTCTCATGCTGGGATTTACGGTATTTACGGCTTAGTACAAGGGGGCGCTAAAGACATAAAAAGCCCATTGGGTGTCTTAACAGAATGGTAACAATATTAGCACAAGTACTAGTGAATTTCCATAAAGACTGCTAGCTAAATATGCTAACAAGCGCAAATGAAAATGAACAAATTGTAAGAATAGGTTATGCAGCTCATTAAAAAAAAAATATATATTAAAATGGGCAAAAGAGCACAGACACTGGACAGAGGAACTCTGCCTAGATGGCCAGCATCCCAGAGTCGCCTCTTCACTGTTGACGTTGAGGCTGGTGTTTTGCGTGTACTATTTAATGAAGCTGCCAGGTGAGGACTTGTGAGGCATCTGTTTTTCAAACTAGACACTCTAATGTACTTGTCCTCTTGCTCAGTTGTGCACCGGGGCCTCCCACTCTTTCTATTTTTGTTAGAGCCAGTTTGCGCTGTTCTGTGAAGGGAGTAGTACACAGCGTTGTACCAGATCTTCAGTTTCTTGGCAATTTCTCACATGATATAGCCTTCATTTATCAGAACAAGAATAGACTGACGAGTTTCAGAAGAAAGGTCTATGATTCTGGCCATTTTGAGCCTGTAATCGAACCCACAAATGCTGATGCGCCAGATTCTCAACTAGTCTGAAGAAGGCCAGTTTTATTGCTTCTTTAAATCCGAATAGTTTTCAGCTGTGCTAATATAATTGCAAAAAGGTTTTCTAATGATCAATTAGCCTTTTAAAATGATAAACTTGGATTAGCTAACACAACGTGCCATTGGAGCACAGGAGTGATGGTTGCTGATAATGGGCCTCTGTACGCCTATGTAGATATTCCATAAAAAATCAGCCGTTTCCAGCTACAATAGTCATTTACAACATTAACAAGGTCTACACTGTCACTAAGAAATGTCCTTGCTTTTGAAAGAAAAGCAAATATTTTTTTTCTCCATTAAAATCACATCAAATTGATCAGAAACACAGTGTGTCACCAGTGGTGTCTTTTGTTGAGAACTTGTTCTTTGCTCGTGTGGATAGTCAAGAGTTTTAACCATGTTACATGCACAGCTGCAGCCTGTCAGTGTTCGGGTCTGGTCTGGAGAGTTTATCTTCTTCTCGTATTGAGGTTAATTTCTAATAATTTCAAACGTGTGGACCCTGGTCTCATGTCTTTGTGGTCTGATCCTTTTAAGCACTCTGGTCGAAAAGGGCTGTTCCATCACACTGACACGCTCTTCTGACCTCACTCGGGGCGTGGCTAGTTGCTGTGCAAAGGATGTGATTAGAAGTTATTTCTTATGACTCCTAAAATCACATTCCTATCTTTACAAAAAGACTTTGATCCATTTTCATATCACATAGACAAAGTTTTGGATGGAAACTTGACAGATAATGGGGATATCCTTCCCAAACATCATATGTGTCCATTACAATATATGCAAGAATCAGAATGCATGATTTGTCACCAGTACTTGAAAATATGTGAATTAAACCATAAATACATTATGTTCTATGCATGCATACGGTATGCTCCAGTAGAAACGACAAGACGATATACAGAAAATAAAGCACTTACTTTGATAGGAATGCACACATGTCCAAAGTTATTATTTGTAAGGAAAATAACAATGTGGGCGCCAGCCCGAAAATGAGCTAGGAGGAAAATCTTTGTGGAAGGCTTTTTCTGACTAGAGATGCGCAATGTCTGCATACTTGATCTGGGGAAATACTGGGGAAGTGCTTGGGCTCTCTTCGAAGAGAGAAGTTTGTCCGGCTCAGTAAAGCCTCAAACATAAATTTAGTATACAAAACATTGTGATTCCAGGTGAAAGCTATGATCCCTTATTGATGTCACCTGTTAAATCCACTTAAATCAATGTAGATTAAGGGGAGGAGACAGGTTAAAGAAGGATTTTTAAGGCTTGAGACAATTGAGACATGGAATGTGTATGTGTGCCATTCAGAGGGTGAATGGGCAAGACTGAAAATGTAAGTGCCTTTGAACGGGGTATGGTAGTAGGTGCCAGGCGCACTGGTTTGTGTCAAGAACTGCAATGCTGCTGGGTTTTTCACGCTCAACAGTTTCCCGTGTGTATAAAGAATGGTCCACCACCCAAAGGACTTCCAGCCATCTTGACACAACTGTGGGAAGCATTGGAGTCAACATGGGCCATCATCCCTGTGGAATGCTTTCGACACCTTGTAGAGTCCATGCCCAGATGAATTGAGGCTGTTCTGAGGTACAAAGGGGGAGGGGGAGGGGGAGGTGCAACTCAATATTAGAAAGGTGTTTCTAATGTTTGGTATACATCAACAAATAGAAAACATCAACCACTAGAAACTGTGTGCACACTTGGTCTAAAGTTTGCGAGATTGTTTTAATTTTATTTAACTAGGCAAGTCAGTTAAAACTTCTTATGGCTGCAGTCCTGGTAACGGGACCGATATGACAACAGCCAGTCCAAGTGCAGGGCGCCAAATTCAAAAACCAGAAATCTCATAATTAAAATTCCTCAGATATTGTGTCTTATATCATTTTAAAGGTAATCTTGTTGTTAATCCCACCAAAGTGTCCGATTTCAAATAGGCTTTTCAGCGAAAGCACTACAAACGATTATGTTAGGTCACCACAAAACCACAATAAGCATAGCCATTTTCCCAGTTAAATATAGCTTCACAAAAACCAGAATAGAGATAAAATGATTCACTAACCTTCAATTATTTTCATCAGATGACACTCATAGGACTTCATGTTACACCATACATGCATGTTTTGTTTGATTAACTTCTTCTGGCTGCAAGCCCGAGGTCGGTACACTTATGACAACAGCCAGCTCAAGTGCAGGGCGCGAAATACACATTGTAATTATGCAATAGACTAGAAACATGATTTAACTAGTTAAAGGCTGATTTGTAATTCATACATACAAAAACAGAATTTAGAAAACACTACACATCAATGATTACACATTGTAACTATGCAATAGACTGGAAACAGGATTTAAGTAAAGGCTGATTTGTAATTCATATATACAAGGAAAAAAACAGTACACTACACTTCCTATGCATATCTAACTTCATCTGCATTAATCTGAGGACACAGCATAGGTGTAGAATTTCAATGAGATACTTAATTTCAACCAGTGGAGAAGGAGAAACGCTTTATTGAAAGTTCATTATCCAGGTGTTATAAATACATAATACATGCATTACAAATATTATAATTGTAATATTATATTATAAATACAAGTTCAATCGCTACATCAATGCACTTATGGTGTGCATTATAAAAAAAGAGGAACAAAGAGGAGGTGGGGAGAGAGTAGAAGACAAAGGAAAGAGGTAAAACAGAAGAGCAGGGAAGACAGCAAATGATTAATGAATTACAGTGCTACCCTAATATTCTCTCAGTTCATCACAATTACATAGTGTCTCCTAACCAGCCTTGGGCTCCCTGTCAGCCCAAAGGTTATCTTAAGAGCGGGTGAGGTGGCGATGACGGGACTGGCTTCCTCTCTCACATCAAAACATACCTGTAGACGAGAGACAGATGGATAGAGAGAGAGTATGATTAAGCCAGTTTTTTTTATACTAACACGGTCAGTCATCATAATCATCAGGAGGTGAAATGCAAAACTGACCTTGGATCATTAACTCTGGGACTACTACATCTCTGTCTGTATTTCAATGTAAAGCATCTCCTTAATAATACTTCCTGTTGACCCGACCAAGTGACCTCTCACCTATGATCATGCTGTGTCAGCCAGTTCAGATGTGGGAGGGGTTCATCAATACAGCTAATCAATACAAATTTTCGATCCCTTGATCAGCTCTCACTCTGAAAGTAAAGAAAATAGCTTATTTTTTGTAGATTTGAAAACAATAACTGAGATATGACCGTTCAATATAAAGCAGCAGATGCCGTTTTCAGGATACATCAATACAGCACAGAAAGCTTAACACCAGACTGGTATTGTGGTTGTTCATTAGGTGATGGGAAATATGCAATATGTATACAAAATAATATACTTACCTTCCTTGAAAATCCATCTATACCGCTAAAGATGACAATGTTGTATCTTGAAAAAAAGCATTGGAATTAAAAGTGAAATGTTTAACCTATTAACCTGCTTCATTATTTATGTATTACCAGTTGATGAAGAACAACTCCCATTTCATACATCAATGAACATTTGTCTACGAATAGGTAATGATACCTGCACCATCTACACGCCGCGAAGCCTCTTCGCCATTGTACATGATGGCCCATTGCTCTGAGACTTCCTTTGACCATTCTAAAGCCCGCATGGGGCATCCTTGCCCTAATGTCACTGACTTTCTGGTCTAACTCTTCATCTGACATCAAAATAGCATTCCCTGACAGACATATTGTTTTCTTTTATCTTTCTGTAAATAAAACTAACCGTTACACTGTCGTGAAATATGATTATATATCGACTATGAAACATATGACATAGCCTGCTTATGAGTTGCTATGAAATAAAGTTAGATTAATTCAACTGAAAATGGCGAGAACAGGCGTTCATAGCTAAATGCTTTGGCTAGCTTGAGAATAATAATTGCATGATTTATCATTCTACGGTATGTATGTATCTATGCAATATAGTAGAATGTTATGAACCGACACTGAATCGTAGGAGCTAACTACTAGCTATGTAAAAATTGGACTGAAGAACGCCCAGTGCTGCTTACCTGAGATGCCATCATCACACAGTCCTTCTTCGTAGGTGTCTACTATGACTTCCTTTGTGTCGGAAAGAAAGGCTGAACAGTATTGGTTGTAGCCAAACTTACACTCAAAAAATGGCCAAATTAAAACGTTTTGTTCTCTAAATATTTTGGGGGAATAAAATGCATTAAGTTTTGCGCTCTATTACAAAATATTTGATTGCAAATGTTTTTGTTGTTGCTTTGAAGCCACGTTTTTTTCTTTCGGACCAATTATTTTTGATTGAAAATAAAAAGGTTTCGGTCTCGACAAATAGCCAGTAAGGTGGGGAATGACACGTGGAAGAGGGCGAGGAACAAGATGGGAGTAACAACAATTTGTTGCAAGTTGGGGAGGGGGGCTAATAGCTGAACATTAGACTATTCAACCTTTACTAAAGAATAGTCTAATAGCCGAGCTAGGTGTGACCCCCCCCCCCCCCCCCCCCCCCCAACAAAATGTCAAGTAAACTAGGCTATTACACCACTTTTTATCATTACCGCATGTCAGAGGCAAAAAATGAAAAAATGAGTGAATGGACTTAAATTGGTGGTACGTTCCAAAATCCGATGTGGTTCGATCAGAACACTGAAATTTTGCCAAGGCAGAGATGGGCGCGAACAGCAGTGGGAGCATACATTCTAGCCTAATGACAATTGCCGAATGTCATTACACTTTTTGGCGTTTTGTGTAACATATGTCTCTTTCCATTCACGACAGTTTAGAGCAGTGCTTGACTTGGACTGGAATTGGGTGCCGGTACTGTTTATATTTGGGTGCAGGAGCTCCACAATATTTTTTAGATAATATTCTATACGAGGAACAGGAGCTCAAGCAGTACATAATTTGAGGTTCGGTACTCTGCTCTGGTGAACTCCAGCCCAAGTCGAGCATTGGTTTGGAGGCTGGAAATACACTACATTGACAAAAGTATGAGGACACCTCCTCGTTGAAAACCTAATTTCAAAATCATGGGCATTATTATGGAGTGGTTCCCCCCTTTGCTACTACAACAGCCTCCACTCTTCTGGGAAGGCCTCCACTAGACGTTGGAACATTGCTGCGGGTACTTGCTTCCATTCAGCCACAAGAGCATTAGTGAGGTCGGGCACTGATGTTGGGCGATTAGGCATGGCTCTCAGTTGGCGTTCCAATTCAATCCAAAGGTGTTCAATGGGGTTGAGGTCAGGGCTCTGTGTAGGCCAGTCAACTTCTTTCACGCCAATCTTGACAAACCTTTTTTGTATGGACCTCGATTTGTTCACGGGGGCATTGTTGTGCTGAAACAGGAAAGGGCATTCCCCAAACTGTTGCCACAAAGTTGGAAGCACAGAATCATCTAGAATGTCATTGTATGCTGTAGCATTAAGATTTCCCTTTACTGGAACTAAGGGGCCTAGCCCGAACCATGAAAAACAGCCCCAGACCATTATTCCTACTCCACCAAACTTTACAGTTGGCACTATGCAGTCGGGCAGGTAGAGTTCTCTTGCCAGATGGTGAAGCGTGATTCATCACTCCAGAGAGTCCAATGGCGGCAAGGTTTGCACCACTCCAGCCGACGCTTGGCATTGCGCATGGTGATCTTAGGCTTGTGTGCGGCTGCTTGGCCATGGAAACGCATTTCATGAAGCTCCCGACGAACAGTTATTGCACTGACTTGCTTCCAGAGGCAGTTTGGAACTTGGTAGTGAGTATTGCAACCGGGGACAGACAATTTTTACACGCTATGTGCATCAGCACTCGGCTGTGAGTTTGTGTGGCCTACCACTTCGCGGCTGAGCCGTTGTTGCTCCTAGACGTTTCCACTTCACAATAACAGCACTTACAGTTGACCGGGGCAGCTCTAGCAGGGCAGAAGTTTGACGAACTGACTTGTTGGTAAGGTGGCATCCTATGACTGTGCCACGTTGAAAGTCACTGAGCTCTTCAGTAAGGCCATTCTACTGCCAATGTTTGTCTATGGAGATTGCATGGCTGTGTGCTCAATTTAATACACCTGTCAGCAATGGGTGTGGCTAAAATAGCCGAATCCACTCATTTGAAGGGGTGCCCACATTCTTTTGTATACAGTGCCATCAGAAAGGCATTCAGACCTTGACTTTTTCCATATTTTGCTACGTTACAGTTTTATTCTAAAATGTATAAATAATAAATCCTCATCAATCTACACACAATACCCAATAATGACAAAGCAAAAACGTTGCTAATTTATATAAAATAAAATAAAATATCACATTTACATAAATATTCAGACCCTTTACTCAGTACTTTGTTGAAGCACCTTTGACAGTGATTACACCATTGTGTCTTCTTGGGTATGACGCTACAAGCTTGGCACACCTGTATTTGGGGAGTTTCTCCCATTCTTCTCTGCAGATCCTCTCAAGCTTTGTCAGGTTGGGTGGGGAAGGTCACTGCACAGCTAGAGATGTTTGATCGGCTTCAAGTCTGGGCTCTGGCTTCCTTCGACCTCATGGCAAGGTGTTTACTCCGACATGCACTTTCAACTGTGGGACCTTATATAGACAGGTGTGTGCCTTTCCAAATCATATCCAATCAATTGAATTTACCACAGGTGGACTCCAATCATGTTGTAGAAACATCTCAAGGATGATCAATGGAAACAGGATGCACCTGAGCTCAATTTCGAGTCTCATTGCAAAGGGTCTGAATACTTAACAGCTTCTAAATAACATGCTTCTTCCCACAAGCCATAAGACTGCTTAACAGTTAATCAAATGCCCACCTGGACTATTTACATTGACCCCCCCTGTTTATTATCCATGCATAGTCACTTTACCTCTACCTACATGTGCAAATTACCTCGACTAACCTGCACATTGACTCGGTACCGGTACCCCCTGTATATAGCCTCGTTATTGTTATTTTGTGTTACTTTTTATTTTAAAAATTACTTTATTTAGTAAATATTTTCTTAACTCTATTTCTTGAACTGTATTGTTGGTTAAGGGCTCGTAAGGAAGCATTTCACAGTAAGATCTACACAGTGGTGTAAAGTACTTATGTAAAAATACTTTAAAGTACTAAAGTCGTTTTTTGCGGTATCTGTACATTGCTATTTCTATTTTTGACATTTCTAAAGAAAGTATTGTACTTTTTATTCCACACATTTTCCCTGACAACCAAAAGTACTCATTACATTTTGAATGCTTAGCAGGACAGGAAAATGGTTACATTCACACACTTATCAAGATAACAAGTTGTCATCCCTACTGCCTCTGGCCTGGCAGACTCACTAAACACAAATGCAGTTGGAGTGTGCCCCTGGCAATGCGTACATTTAATAAACAAGAAAATGGTGCCATCTGCTTTGCTTAATATAAGGAATTTTAAATGATTTATACTTTTATTTTAAACTTTTGATACTTAAGTATATGTTAGCAATCACATTTACTTTTGATACTTAAGTATATTTAAAACCAAATACTTTTTAGAAGTAGTATTTTTACTGGCTGACTTTCACTTTTACTTTGAGTAACTTTCTATTAAGGTATCTTTACATTTACTCATGTATGAAAATTGAGTACTTTTTCCACCACTGGGTCTACCACCTGTTGTATTCCGGGACATGTGGCAAATAACATTTGATTTGATTTGGCATACATTTTTTGCAAAAATGTATAAATACATGTTTTCGCATTATGGGGTATTGTGTGTAGATTGATGAGGGGAAACAATGATTTAATCCATTTTAGACCAAGGCTGTAACGTAACAAAAAGATTTGTCACTTAACTTTTAAAATGTATTACCTGTTATTGTGGAAAACACAACCAGTCACTATGTTTTCATCTGATAGTCAAACAATCACTTCAAAGGGCTCCTTTACTAGGCTACACATGTGTGGAAAAAGGGAAGGGGTCTGAATACTTTTGGAATGCACTGTGTAGTGTATGTTGCGAGTGGATGACCGTGCATGGGTAGCCTAGTAAAGGAGCCCTTTGAAGTGATTGTTTGAATATCAGACAAAAACATCATGACTGGTTGTGTTTGCCACAAAAGTTAAGTGACAAATCTTTACGACAAGGTGACAGTGATCCTATTTAATTAATAGGGATTCTATATGTAATTATCTGATTAGGCCAATTAAAAATGTTTGGTGCATGTGCACATATAGGAGGTCCAGTATGGGGGTACTGGAAGTTAGTGTACTGGAAGTTAGTGTACTGGAAGTTAGTGTACTGGAAGTTAGTGTACTGATAGTCTCCTAGCATATTTAGCAAAACACAGTGAGCAAGGCAATGATGTTTGTTGAGTTATCCACAGAAAGAGCAAATGTAACACTTTGTCCAAACAAATTTGTCAATGCTTTACATTTCAAGTTTTTTCTTTAGTGTGTATATATCCGTCTCTGCCACAGTTATATGCACCCTGAGAAATGTTGTTTTGTGCAGAGATTCTATCTTGAAAGCAAAGGGGAGGATTGGACACGGAAACGGTTGGAAATGGTGTATTCCTTCTCACAATAAAATGTCAAATGTGGATTATTCGTTTTAGTTTTATTCAGTGTTCTATTGCTTATCATGCAAACACCCTACAGTGCGCTACATTCAATCTCTACAAACTCATGTTTATCATACAGTACGCTACCACCACTTAGTGGCAGGTCTTGTTGACGCCCCATACTGAAACCCTGCTGTGATATTTCTATCTTCATTCCAGACCGTAGTGGACAATCCGTGTGGGACCAGTGCAAGCCAGAGTACCAGGGACCCCACTGTGACCAGTGCAGGGATGGATTCTACAACGCTGACAGCATCTGCCTGCCCTGCAACTGCAGCGGGAACACCGACCCCGAGACCTCACCCCCGCATCTGTAACTCCGAGACGGGCCACTGCCTGAGCTGCGCCTACAGCACCACAGGGAAACACTGTGAGCGCTGCGCAGAGGGCTACGTGGGTAGTGCCATCATCCAGAGTTGCGAAGGTCAGAATCGTTTTATAATAATTATCGTCTTCATCTTTGTTCAATCAAGCCCCTTTTTCACGACGCAATCCAGAGCGCTTGAAAGCAATTAACTCTGTCCGAGTTACGTTTAACTCTCTTACTGTCTGTGTTCAATTAAAGGGACATTTCACCGCTGCTCTATTTCACTATACATTTCCCTGTATATGTTATTAACATATCATATATGTAATACACATTGTGGATTTCCTCACGACACACAAATACGAACGCTTCTGCATCTCACCGCTAGGGCCATCTACATTTCCTTGTTGTAAGCAAACCACGCTATCCAGAATTCCTAGCGATTTCAGGACGTAGAACCGCCCCGGTAGATACAGTTGATTTGGAGAAATATCTTTTTGTATCCAGCCCTTTCAGCCAGAGGATTTTGAAATGGAGCTGAAGTCTCAACTTATGGGGAGCCCAAGTCGTTGAATGTTGAAAAGTGAGCTATTCCATCGAGTTTCCTCTTCACCTTCAAAGAGGAAGATAGTCGATCCGCCAACATCAACATAGCAGAAAGAAGTTGAGCTGAGGTGTCTACACTAAAATCTAGCTAGCTCTTACATTCCAAAGCAAATCAATGTAATTAGCCAGATGCTATCTGGCGAGGTGATTTGTAACTTTGCAAGCTAATGTTAGTTTGGTCATGTTACGTTAGCTAGAGACTATCACAAAGGCTAATGTGACTGTGTTCTATTTAGAGTCCAATCCCATCAACATCAAGCTCAGCACTAGGAACAAGTGTAAGTCACCTTTGCTAAATCTTTCCATGACTGCAGAATGAGAAAATACATATACTGGAGCTAGGCATAAACAGGGTCCGTGTCTTGTTGTCATAGTTGGTGTGTTTATAAGTAGGCTCCAGTAGTTTTCGTGGTTTTATGGAGGCTTGGTTGATTGCTCATGCAGAAAAGGAGGTATTAGTAAGGAGGGGATGGTGTGGGTGACTAACTGGTGTCTGTTGGCGGTTGGTATTGTGTGTGAAGGTTAGTATGCATGATCTATTGACACGAGGGGAGTGGGTGGATATAGTACCTTGTTTGAGTGTGCATTGATGGGGATGAAGTAGTAAAATGTTGGCTAATCAATGACTACCGTCCGTCCTACAGACAAATCCCACTGCTGCTAATGAAGATGACCTTGACACCAGCTTTAATAGAAAAGAGCCTGCACACCCATTGGATGAAAGCTTTCAGACGGGAACAAGCTCAAACTCAACATCATTAGACTCGGAAACAAGGCAGGACAGCCAAAAGTATTTATGAAAGGACAATACCCTCTTGAGAAAACAAAATCACCAATACACTCAACTATCTAGTGCTCCTCAAACCTTTCACACCCTTGCAGTCAGTTATTTGGCATGGAGGAGATGGGCTGTTAGTATACTCTTCTAGCCTATTCAATCTATTGTTGGCAGGGCTTGTCTACTCAACAGCACAACCAAGGAGGGTTTACACAAGTCGAGCCCCCCCACCTTCAAACTTTTCACATTTTTGCTAACAGCCCATCTCCATGCCCCATTATTGACTTTGAGTGTAACAAAACACATACCAGTCTATTGTAGATTTTTTTTTTGATTTCTTGTATAGTTACACATCCTCGTGATCAGTCTTCATGTGTTACACATCCTTATGATCAGTCTTCATGTGTTACACATCCTTATGATCAGTCGTCATGTCTTTCCAGGAGACTTGCAGTGCAAGCAAATGTTCTGCAAGAGGTCAAAGCAGTGGGTGATGAAGAAAGGGTACGAGCCCAGAACCCACCACTTCAGGGAGAGGCTTGTCCACCTGGCTGTGGAGCGCAGAAAGGACCAGACGGTTGTCTACAAGAAGCCATAGTCGCAGCTCCCCAAACCCAACAGCCCAGCTAACGTCGCCAAAGCCTGCTAAACCAGCTGGTAAACTGCCAGAATATGTTTCTAAACATTTCTACATTAATGTGGATGCTACCATGATTACGGATAATCCTGAATGAATCGTGAATAATGATGATTGAGAAAGTTAGTCGCACAAATATCATACCCCCAAAAGATGCTAACCTCCCCTGTTATTTCTATTGTCAGAGGTTAGCATGTCTTGTGGGTATGATATTTGTGCATCTGTGAGTTTCTCACTCATTATTCACGACTCATTCAGGATTATCCATATGGTAGTATCCACATTAATGTAGAAGTGTTTAAAAGCATACTCTATTCATAGTTACAATAAAAGTAACTCCAAAATTATACATGAATCATTTACCATTAATTTATATTGGGCACAAAATAAGCTGAAACACAACCAAAACAAACAGCAAATGCATCCAAAAATTTGTAGAATCACAAGCTTGATGTAGTCATTGCGTGCTATGAATATGGGACCAAATACTTTTTACCACTTTTATAAACGTAAGTGAATTTGTCCCAATACCTTTGGTCCCCTAACATGGGGCGACTATGTACAAAAAGTGCTGTAATTTCTAAACTGTTCACCAGATATTTATGGAAATACTCTCAAATTAAAGTTGACTGTCTGCACTTTAACCTCATAGTCGTTGTATCATTTCAAATCCAAAGTGCTGGAGTACAGAGACAAAACAACAACAAAAGTTTCCCTTGAACACTTTTATAAGTGATGAAAACCTGAAGGAAAATACCACTCAAAAACCATCTTTTGGTATTTGTTTCATTAGTCCACTGTTGATACTGTCCAAAAATGTTTTGTATGACAGCATTCAAGTTTTCACGATATAGAACTTTCAAAATACAGAATGTGTCACAGTATGATGACGTCATGCAAAACGCATCATACTGTGACACTTTCTGTATTTAGAAACAAATACCCAAAGAGTTTGAGTGGAATTTTACTTTAACTCTAAGGCAGTGTCACGCCCTGACCGTAGAGATCCTTTTTATGTCTCTATTTTGGTTGGTTAGGGCGTGAGTTTTGGTAGGCATTCTATGTCTGGTGTTCTATGTTGTCCTTGTTTTGTATTTCTATGTGTTTGGCCTGGTATGGTTCTCAATCAGAGGCAGCTGTCTATCGTTGTCTCTGATTGAGAATCATACTTAGGTAGCCTGTTCCCACCTGTGTTTGTGGGTGGTTGTTTCCTGTTTAGTGTTTGTTTCACCTTTCAGGACTGTTCGTTTGTCGTGTTTGTTGTTTTGTCTAGTGTTTCATATTTTAATTAAATAGTATGAACACTTACCACGCTGCACCTTGGTCCTCTTCTCCTTCTCCCGACGACGTGC
This sequence comes from Salvelinus fontinalis, assembly GCF_029448725.1. NCBI lineage: Eukaryota > Metazoa > Chordata > Actinopteri > Salmoniformes > Salmonidae > Salvelinus > Salvelinus fontinalis. The sequence goes on from NC_074674.1 coordinate 12,390,341, forward strand.
GTTACAGGCAGTGGTATTTTCTAAACACTGAATCACATTAGTGTGATTCATATGTAGTGTTGAATTTAACACTCAAGTTAAATATACCTTATTCCCATGTAGTCACCATTGAATCATGCCACTAATTTTGGAGCTCACTATACAGTTGAAGTCGGAAGTTTAGATAAACTTAGGTTGGAGTCATTAAAACTCGTTTTTTAACCACTCCACAAATTTCTTGTTAACAAACTATAGTTTTGTCAAGTCGGTTAGGACATCTACTTTCTGCATGACACAAGTAATTTCCAACAATTGTTTACTGACAGAATATTTCACTTATAATTCACTGTTCACAATTCCAGTGGGTCAGAAGTTTACATACACTAAGTTGACTGTGCCTTTAAACAGCTTGGGAAAATTCCATAAAATTATGTCATGGCTTTAGAAGCTTCTGATAGGCTAATTGACATAATTTGAGTCAATTGAAGGTGTAACTGTGGATGTTTTTCAAGGCCTACCTTCAAACTCAGTGCCTCTTGGCTTGACATCATGGGATAATCAAAAGAAATCAGCCAAGACCTCAGAAAAAAATTGTAGACTTCCACAAGTTTGGAGGTCCCACGTTCATCTGTACAAACAATAGTAGGCAAGTATAACACCATGGGACCACGCAGCCATCATACCGCTCAGGAAGGAGACGCGTTCTGTCTCCTAGAGATGAACGTACTTTGGTGCGAAAAGTGCAAATCAATCCCAGAACAACAGTAAAGGACCTTGTGAAGATGCTGGAGGAAACAGGTACAAAAGTATCTCTATCCACAGTAAAACAAGTCCTATATCGACATAACCTGAAAGACCGCTCAGCAAGGAAGAAGCCATTGCTCCAAAACCGCCATAAAAAAGCCAGACTGCAGTTTGCAACTGCACATGGGGACAAAGATCATACTTTTTGGAGAAATGTCCCCTGGTCTGATGAAACAAAAATAGAACTGTTTGGCCATAATGACCATCGTTATGTTTGGAGGAAAAAGGGGGATGCTTGCAAGCCGAAGAACACCATCCCAACCGTGAAGCATTGGGGTGGCAGCAACATGTTGTGGAGGGGCTTTGCTGCAGGAGGGACTGGTGCACTTCACAAAATAGATAGCATCATGAGGCTGGAAAATTATGTGGGTATATTGAAGCAACATCTCAAGACATCAGTCAGGAAGTTAAAGCTTGGTCGCAAATGGGTCTTCCAAATGGACAATAACCCCAAGCATACTTCCAAAGTTGTGTCAAAATTGCTTATTTTTTCCTTGGCTAAACCATCTCGGCACGTAATTGAACAATTTCAGATTTATAGATGGCATTCAAGTTTGTTATTAAGGCACATGAAAGTTGACGTTCCAGAAGGCATTTCTGCCCAAAAAATGCATTTTGATTAAAAAAAGTAGTGAAGTAGAGACGTGCGACCTAAGCCTAGTTTCCTGAAACGAGTCACACATTTGTTAACATCCCTGTTAGTGAGCATTTCTCCTTTGTCAAAATGATCCATCCACCTGACACGTGTGTCATGTCATGAAGCTGAATAAACAGCACAATAATTTTATAGGTTCACCTTGTGCTGGGGACAATAAAAGGCCACTCTAAAAGGTGCAGTTTTGTCACACAACAGTGTGTTGAGGGAGTGAAATTGGCATGCTGCCTGCAAACATGTCCACCAGAGCTGTTGCCAGGTAATTGAATGTTAATTTCTCTACCATAAGCCATTGTTTTAGAGAATTTGGAAGTACGTCCAAACAGCCTCACAACGTCAGACCAAGTGTATGGTGTTGTGTGGGCGAGTGATTTGCTGATGACAACGTTGTGAACAGAGTGCCCCATGGTGGCAGTGGAATTATGGTATTGGCAGGCATAAGAAGGACAACCATCTCTGCAGCACTCCACCAATCAAGCCCTTATGGTAGATTGGCCAGACGGAAGCCACTCCTCAGTAAAAGGCACATGACAGAACGCTTGGAGTTTGCCAAAAGACACCTAAAGGATTCTCAGACCATGAGAAACAAGATTCTCTGATCTGATGAAACCAAGATTGAACGCTTTGGCCTGAATGCCATGCATCACTTCTGGAGGAAACCTGGCACCATTCCTATGGTGAAGCATGGTGGTTGCAGCATCCGCTGAGGGAATGTTGTTCAGCGGCAGGTACTGGGAGACCAGTCAGGATCGAGGGAAAGATGAACGGTGCAAAGTAAAGAGAGATCATTGATGAAATCCTGCTCCAGAGCGCTCAAGACCTCAGACTTTGGCGAAGGTTCACCTTCCAACAGGACATCAACCCTAAGCACACAGCCAAGACAATGCAGGAGTGTCCTGCAAAATATCCCCGGAAAGTAAAATTCTGTTATGAACCAGTTTCCATGCTTTTAAAATAACGGTTCAGTTTCTGAACAGTATAGATCACCTACGTTCCCGGTTCGGATTCTGTTACTCATTTTTTCAGGCTTTTGGTTCTTTTCCCTGACCGGTTCCAACCCCTGGTGGGTGTTTGAATTTGTGTGTGTACTGACGTGTGCACACTGGCGTATCGGATACCCCCGCACGGTGTGGTGGGGGGGGGGGGGGGGGGGGGGCATATGATCTCTGGGATCATCGATGTCAATTATTTTTATTGAATATCTCATTTTGACAGTAACCCTCCAAAAAGTCATTCATAAGCCTTTAAAAAAAAAATCTTTCATAGGTCAATCCTAGTGCATATGTGCATTTTTTCTTGGGCTTCTGGAATGTGACTGAAAAAATTTCAGTTTAGAAAACTATCTATCCGCAGAAGCGACAGATACAGGGATGGTAAAAACAGCTTGATTGCCGTAGCAACATCAGGGAAGCTGGGAAGAAGGTGGCACTTCAAATACACCAGTTCTGCAAGCACGGAGCTGATTTCTATTGGGAGCTGATTAGTATGCTGTTGCATCGACAATTTATTTTATAATCTGCCATGTTTGAATTTCCAACTTGAATTATTGATTAAGTAATTACATTATTGCCGCTAGCCAGCAGTCTAAATAAATGGCGGCATTGCGACACCATGTACAGCTTTGTGAAATGTTTGCAACGTCTGCTTCCAACTCACACCCTCAAACACGTCGATCCCCTGAACGCAGCTCACTTTCCAGCCCCCTTTCCAGCTCACGCTCTCACACGTAGATCCCCTGAACGCAGCTCACTCTCCAGATCCAAATCACCTGAGTTCTGATCACCTGTTCACACACCTGTATGTCATTATCACACACTATTTAGTTCAGTTCATTGCACCTCATCACTGTGAGGTATTGTTTGTTTTGTGACACACGTCTTTCAGAGCTCTGTTTTTCCCGTGATTTACTCCTCCCGTGTATGAGTTTTTGCCTGCCTCACTAACGACGCCTTTTGCCTATTCCCTGCCTGTACTTTAGCCTATCGGATTTCCTGTTATCTACCTATTGCCTGATCTCTCGGACTACGTTACTAGCCTTTTCCCTGCCTGTACTGTTGCCCTTTTGGACCCCTCTGTATGACCTTCTGCCTGCCCCTGGACCCAGCTACCTGCCTCCTCCTGTGGTCCTTTGCAATAAACACCTGCTGCGCCCTGCGCTTGAAACCAGCTCTCTGTCTCCCCTCGTGTTCATTACAATGTCATGCTTAACCTGAGAATAAACATTTAACCATTAGCAAGCAAAGCTATAGGCTACATACCCTGGCACCACTAAAAGCCTATCATAGAGTCGATGTCGCAATTTCAGCACCATGGACAGCGATCGGTAGTGTACTTAGTGAGTGGCTGTTTGGTTGTTTTTTAGGGAGGGGGGCGGCCTTGCAGGTGGTCCAGAGAAACAGCGATATGCCAGTGCATGTGCCCATGGTTTTGTATGGTTGTGTGTGCATTTGAGAGTCGGTAGATAAGTGTATGAGTGTATAACATGTTATTTGACGTATTATTGTGTGTGTATTTAGAGTGCATACGAGGTGTGTGAGGTGTTGAAGTCACCTCACAAGAAAGTATCCCAAGAGAGACTAATAATTACATCGGAGGCGATGTTGCATTACTTAAAGACACGCAACAATATGGCCCAATTTCATGATACATCAAGGGAGCGCTGCGTTGCATTGCCTTTCAACTGCCAGAGCGCAAAAGGGAGAGGAGGGAACATTCATTAAATCATATGTATGGTGTATTCAGAGCACAGAAGTGAGCCTGCCTCATTACAAAAATAATAGCATTTTATACCACACATGGCAGTCAATAATTAGTCTCATTTGTGCCAGCTGAAGTCACTTTCTCCACTAGATCAGCAATTATGCAATATTTTCACTCTTTAAAAGCAACAGGTTTTTCTAGGAGTGTTTGCGATGTGCATTCATGCCTTGAACAATGACCATCACATTGGGATAGACTGTCACGATTCCCACCGAAGGCGGTTCCACTTCCTGTTCCTTTTTTTCCTGTTCGGTTGGTTGAGTCTTATTGTTTTCACCTGTTCCTTGTTTGTTTGTGATTAGGGCTATTTAAGCTGGCAATGCCCGCTTGCTGTTGTGCGGGCTTGTTCCTTCTGTTAGGTTGTGGTGGATTGTATCTTGTGGTATTTACCCCGTACTGTAGTGGGTCCTGGTTTGGGCCGGTCTGGGTTTTCATGCGCTTAGTGGCGTGTCAGTACCAGAATTAAATACGTTTGTCCTAACCTTCTGCTCTCTGCGCCTGATTCCTGCACCCACGCGTTACATAGACAGCGAGACACATCCCTGACATGTTCTGCCAAAATCTTTCCTCTGCATCACAACAGACACGTAATTGCCCTGTCAAAACATCAAAACCTGCTGTTTCATGCACTGTAGTGGCAGAAAGGGTAGCCCGGGGTACCAGTCTGTTTGTGCCATAATCGCACTCCTTGACACTTCTTTAGCATGGCAAGGAGTTGACATGACACCTGTGTTTGGATTTGGATGTCTATTTGTATTTGTCATCAGATGTTTCCTGCATCCTCTACTGCGCACCAATCACCTGAGTTCCCTCAGTTGTAGTCTTCCAAGTGTTCTGCCCCTGGTGTCAAAGTGGAGTGCCATTGAAGTCTCTTCCCGAATGTAATGAATGGAAATGTTGTCCAGCCCAACCATGCTCTGCTTTCAGTGGGCTCAACGAGGGGTCATTCGCCGTGCAGCACCCTCGGAGCAGTTAGGGGTCAAGTGCCTTGCTCAGGGGCACAACGGCAGGAGACGGCTTCTAGGACACTGATGCCAGAAACCCTCAGGTTGCCGGCTCACCGCTACCAGATCTTCCAGTCGGACCTGGGGATTTGACCCTCTCTAACCTCTACAATACCTGCCATCCTCGAAGAATGTGAATGAAAATAGTACTTTTTACATGAATATGATTAAATGTCACACACTTACAATTTCAGTATCTTTCTGCATAGCTTTTTAAACAAAGAAACCAAAAATGTTGTCTCTGAGGCTGCAACCATCTGATATTCTGTGCTAATTCCGCGAGCACGTTATTAAACAGAGTTCACACTTCTTTGGGGTGTTAGAAAAGAAAGTTTGAGATAATACAGAATGTCTCTCACATTCCCTACTTGCATTGTTCTCGACACCTCACTTTTACAGGAGAGCCTAGCCAAACAGGCAGGCAGGACTCAAGAGGCTCTCTTATCTCCTTTCTCTCTTTCCCTCTCTCTTATTTTTCTCCACCGTTTCACTCCTTGCTTGTGGAGGCTGTGTGTGGCTGATGGCATCCGACGCGAGGGGTGACTCGCGCAAATAGGGGTCCTGTCACTCACTCGAGGCGGCCATATGTGTGCCTGCGTGAGCTCAGAGCCAGCCCCTGCCAGAAGACATTAGGGGAGCAGCGGGACGTCATTAAGGCGGCGCAATGATTGATTAACTACAAATCGTGAGCCACGAGCCTCCTGCATCAATCCCTCCAACACCACATTGTCGACTCGCCCTTCTAAAAATGGGGGCCAGGGCAACGGAAAGAGAGCCCCCTGCAGATGTGGGGGTGTAATTTCATCAGAGCCCAGGAGGGAGCGCATGAGTGGGGTTATGCTGAAATGAACACGGTCTGGAGCCAATAGCCGCACAGAAATCTGTATTGTTTTGGGTGGGGCTCCAAAGGAGCACACACAGTCACACACGTATGACCTGTGTGGTGGAGTTGCATAGATTATCATTTTATGCGAACGCTTGACTGGCTGAAGCTGTATTCTCCCTTTCCACAGTGACAAAGTGAGTTGGGAGAGTGGCTCATCTTTTTGAAAATGTCATTTTTTTTGTGTGTTTTTTGACAATAAAGCAAAAACACAAATCAAAAGCCCTCTACAACTCCACTATTAGCCATGGCCCATTTGCTAATAGAGAACCACTCTGTTTGGCTTAACGGCAGAGTATCTTAAAACAGTGATAGCGAGAAGGCCCTGAGTTGAAAAACAACAAATCAAAAACCCTGGTTGTAACCAGCTCAAGGTAAGAGGAAGACATTCTCCACAGTACTTTCAGGGATTTTACCTAACAGTGGGGTACCCTCTCTACCCCTGCCATGCAGCGGGTTTGTTTGCCACAGAGAGATGACTAATGAAATCTGGAGAGGGAGGCAGCTGCAGCTAAACTCCCACCGATTTGGATGGAAAAAACATTTGGAATGGGCTTGTCAATCAAGGCCCGCCTCACCGGTGTTGTCTAAATCCTGGGGTGCAGGGTATTTATGGGTGTGTGCGAGACATCTCCAAGACATACAGAGGAGGCGTTGTCCACACTGACGAACAAACACTTTCAGATGCTTGCGTACTCGCAAACATTCAGACACATGGACACTGTACACAAACACTGACATGCAGAGAAATGTCATACATATGTCTTGCTAACACCAAAAAGGTAATACTTCAGACAGTACTTAAAGAGTGGAACAATATAGTGCATTATATGACTTGCTGTAAGCATTATCCCAGTTCACAACTCCTTACTAAGCTACCGGTACATACATATATTCCCAATGGATTACACTTTGTTGATAGAAAGTGTTACTAAAATACCCATGGTGTCACCTCAATGTTGGGGCTCCTAGTAGTAGGAGCTTGAGATGGGAATATTGTGACACTCAGCGTTTCAGGCAGAAGACTGCTCTTTCAATCCCTTCAGGCTAAAACCCACCTCCCACTGGTTCAGTCAATCAGAATCATCTCGGCTAATGCTGCCTTCATGTGCTACTCGGAACTAGGAAATTCTGGGATTACAACAATGCTATCTGAGTTTCCCATTGGTATTTACCACTTGGAGGCTCAGTACGAACAATTTTCAACACCAGAAGCTTAGAGTATTGACATGTTTAAGCATGGCAGAGTTTCTGATAGCACATATAGAACATGGCACACCAGGGTGTCTGTTTTTACCCAGACCGAGGTCCCAATTCAATCAAAAACAGAGAAAGGAAAAATTGCACCGCGGTTCACTTAGAATGCTCACTCTGTATACGAGGTGGCAATCATATTACTGTACAACCGACACTCAACAAGCTGTTCCTCTTGCGGACATCGTCATTGGATATTGACGCGAAACCACACCTGTCCTTAGAATATAGTGTGAACAGTCTGAGTAAAGCTGCAATGTGGTTTGACTTTATCGATCAAATTTTTCTGTGGGATGTGGCTCATTCCCAGGTATGGTAAACTGTGGTCTTTCGAACCACATTCTGACCTCTTTCCAAGGTTGTAGAAACCCACTGGGCACACCACGTCAGTTCAACGTGGATAATTGGGTAATGGTTGAGACGTTGATCAACGAGGTTACAACCTATATTCACCCGCTCAAAAATAGATCCAAAAGTTAGTTGCATTTCAAATGTGTTATCACGATGCTTTCAACCGTCTAAAAGCACAACCAAATTCCAGTGGAAATGTATTTATTTATTTAGTTGTCACCCAAATGTCTATCACAGCGCTTTCAACCATTTACAATGTCAGATATTTTGTTTACTTATACAACAGATTCATGCGTTATCACTTGATCTAATAGCAGAACCAAATGAACTGGATTGCAGTTGAGATTACACTAAAAGTGCACGGTACAAATGATCAATGCCGTTCGATATTCTGTGTGGATTATTAAAGCAATTGTGAAGATCTCCACAGACCTGTGAATACCTATGCGTGCTGTCCTAAACATGCAGGCATTATATGATTACATAAGAAGACATTAACAGTTACAGTAACCTCAATGTGTTGCTCCTTTTAATTCTGAAGGTTACGTTAGTTTGTAAGATAGCCTTAACTTTAGGATATTTACTGTATGACCAAAGTAATATTGAATTGTGTTTGGTTGTATCTACTGCTTGGATAGTTCCGTCTGTGCCACTGACTAAGTCTGGCTTTAATTCCAGTTTGTCTACAAATGTATCATTGATTTTGGATTCATGTCTCCATCTCAACCAAAAACCAAACTTAAAGAATAGGACTACATCAAACTTTAAAATCCACTTTAAATAAAGTTTGATTTGATTTAGTACTATTCTTTTACTTAGATTTTCCAACATGTTCATGATTCATTTGTAGACAAATTGGAATTAAAGCAGTGGAGATTTAATGATGTTCAGCTGTTTGTGCGCTGACAGACAAAAGGTTGTAAACATTTCATCAAAATTCCAGTAAAATCTGTTATTTGCAGGTGTTTCTAACAGGTGTTTCTTCCCACCAGGGGGCAGGCAGTGAAGAGTAAACAGTAATGGAGTGAGCTTGGACACTGTGTTTTACATTAAAAATCATGTGTCTATTTTCTGCAGTGAAAACTACTTATTCCTTTATTAACCTGGTGGGAACAAAATGGTACAAACCGTTACTGTTGTCATGGTCCAAACCAGACGTGAAAACATGTAGGCCGCTCAAGGCCTATCTATCGCTATATCAAACCACACAGCTATGAAACCATGCACATGGCAATATATTTATGAATAACTGATGTCACATTGTCCCAACGTTCTCCCAACATTACGTGCGACCCATCCTGCTTTGGTGTGATGGCTCTGAGCCTCTGAGACCCAGACTGGGCCTGTCATCTCCCCCTTTATGTGATTCCTCAGCCAGGCTTCCCATAGAGACTGACCTGCCAGCCATCTAAGAAAGAACCATTTAACTGGGCTTTTGAGCTGCTTAGCTGTAATTTCAGTGGCTGGGTCCTTTCAGATAGAATGGAGGGGGAAATGTCAGAGGAGATGTTATCAGCTGGTTTTCAATGAAGGGCGCCCCCTAGGTGGTCCACTTTGGCGACTTTGCTCCGAGGTCGGTGGAGGTCGCCAAGGGGACGGAAAAGGGGATGATAACTCAGACGAATGCTAACATCTTCCAATTTACTGTACACCCCTCCTCTGAGGAAAAAGAGAGGGAGGATCGGACAGACAGACAAAGAGAAAGATGTAAAGGAGATTTGCTATCGCTCTGAAAACTTTTCAGCTTTCCTTCCTATATGCTATTCCCTAGATGCCACTGAAATGCAGTTGAAAGGAAGATGGCCTGATTTTGTCACCTTGGCCTCTACCACCTACAGTAGGCTACTGGAGTACTTTCAGATCCAAAAGGACTAGTGGATAGGATACAGGGATGGAAGCTTCACTTAAGGTATTTAGGGCATTTTCTGATTTAATTCCCAATTTTTTTACTGTCACTTTGTATAATTGATCTATTTAGGGCCACAATTGCAATTTGCGTTTCTCATGCTAATAAAGCTTGTTTGAATTTGAGAGAGAGAGACAGGGACAGGATGGTAGCCCTGTCCCAACCCAAATCCCGCGATCATCCTTGGCCCTCGTCCACTCCCCAGCCCTCACTCCCATGCTAATTACTTGCTGGTTTGAAGCCCCTGCGGTTTAGAAATTATTTTAAAATGGTTTTCATTTCCTGTTCAGGAGAAGGGCGGGCAAAGAGGAGGAGGTAGGGAGAAGGGGAGGATGACGGGGCTAAGAAATGGAAAAAGTGTGGGAGAAGAGGGACGGAGAGGGCTGGAGTTATGTTTGAAGGGTGTATTGTTTTGTTTGGTTAGATATTACGGTCGTTGCCGTTCTGTTACAAAACTCATTTCCAACCGTGGTTCAGATTGGGATCAGACAGGGTTCTATACGTTTTCCCCTCCTACTCCTCTTTCTTCTCCTCCTCCACAACCCCGGAAACCCCACACTACTCTGTGTTAGATGTGTAATGAAAATGAGTGACGGAACACAGTCTCCCTCTACTCGGTGCTGAACTTCTTTTGAACTTATCGTCAATCATGTTTTAATCTGTTCTAGTCAGAAAATGTCATAAACAAAGCCACAACCTGATTGTCAATCATGTCATAACGTGGTGCCCCTACAAAGTGCACGTCAGACAGTCCCCTGCTGAAGAAAACAGCGTATAGTTATTGGTAACCAGCATACAGAGCCGGACTTAGTGATTTGGAAGCCCCAGGCAGAGGCCAGTCTGAGCGTGTGCACACATGTAATTTAACCTCTTGACGCTAGGGGTCATATTTTTTATATTTTTTAAATAACGTTCCCAAGGTAATCGGACTATTTCTCATGTCCAGATCGTAGAATATGCATATAATTTACAGATTATGATAGAAAACACTCCAAAGTTTCCAAAACTGTCAAAATATTGTCTGTGAGTATAACAAAACTGATTCTGCAGTTGAAAACCTGAGGAAATCTAACCCGGTTAGTGATTTTTTATATTTTTTTATCTGTGTTTTCTGGCCTGTCTTTCTTCCATTTAAAGGGGTATCAACCAGATTCATTTTCCAATGGCTTCCTCAGGCTGTGACCAGGCTTTAGACATAGTTTCAGGCTTTTATTTTGAAAAATTAGCGAGATTTTTCAAAACTAGTCAGGTGTCCTCTGATTAGTTCCTGCGCGCGAGAGGGGTAGCTCTCCATTTTCTTTTTCTCTTTTATTGAATAGGTTACGGTCCGGTTGAAATATTATCGATTATGTTACGTAAAAACAACCGGAGGATTGATTATAAAAACATTTGACATGTTTCAAGGAACATTACGGATACTTTTTGGAATTTTCGTCGAACGGAACGAGGCTTTGGTTTTCTGAACATAACGCGCAACCCAAATGGCGTTTTTTTTGTTATAAAAGTAATATTTATCGAACAAAAATAACATTTATTGTGTAACTGGGAGTCTCGTGAGTGCAAACATCCGAAGATTATCAAAGGTAAGCGATTAATTGTATTGCTTTTCTGACTTTCGTGACCATGCTAATTTGGGGCTAGCTGTTGTAGCATTGATTGATACACTCACAAAAGCTTGGATTGCTTTCGCTGCAAAGCATATTTTCAAAATCTGACACGATAGGTGGATTAACAACAAGCTAAGCTGTGTTTTGGTATATTTCACTTGTGATTGCATGATTATAAATATTTTTAGTAATATTTTGCGCCCTGTGGTTGTTTATGAAAATGATCCCGCTAAAGGGATCCGTAGCGCAGAGAAGTTAACTGTTAAAATGTATTACATTTTAATGTGTCATGAACACAACCGGTCATGATGCTTTCATCTGATTGTCAAACAAATCACTTCAAGAAGTAGGCTACCTTCGCACGTTCATCCAAAATAATTCCAGCAGTAGGCCTATTGTTCTTTTTTATTATGCCCAGCTCACAAGTCCCCTTAATAATGTGAGACCTGATGGTAAGTCCGCCACTACTGTTACACTCGATGAGGACAAAGGTAAGGAGTCAGGCGCAGAGAGCAAAGGTAACGGGGAAAACCACTTTTTAATGTCCAACCAGAATAACAACTAGTAACGTCAAAAACATTGGCGTAAAACTCCGACTTGAAATAAAGTCCAAAACTGAAAAATAAATCCAGACTGTGGAAAACCCCCAATGAAAACAACAACCTCATATACAAACAGAGAAACAAGCCCGCACAAACATAAACGGGCTAAACAAACTTAAATAACACCACCCTAACAACCAAACAATAAACAGGTGAAATCAATTAGACAAAACCAAACGAAAAGGAAAAAGGGATCGGTGGCAGCTAGTAGACCGGCGACGACGACCGCCGAGCGCCACTCGAACAGGAAGGAAGGCCACCTTCGGTAATACTCGTTACAGTACCCCCCTCCTGACGCGCAGCTCCCGCAGCGCGCCGACGCCGGCCTCGAGGACGACCCGGGGGCCGAGGCGCAGGGCGATCCGGATGGAGGCGATGGAACTCTCTCAGCATAGATGGATCCAATATATCCCCCACCGGGACCCAGCACCTTTCCTCCGGACCGTACCCTTCCCAGTCCACGAGGTACTGCAGGCCCCCCACCCGACGTCTGGAATCCAGAATGGACCTTATCCTGTACGCCGGGGACCCCTCTATATCCAGAGGGGGTGGAGGGACCTCCGGCACCTCACCTTCCTGCATGGGACCAGCTACCACCGGCCTGAGGAGAGACACATGAAATGAGGGGTTAATACGATAATAAGAAGGAAGTAACAATCGGTAACACACCTCATTTATTCTCCTCAGTACTTTAAATGGCCCTACACACTGCGGACCCAGCTTCCGGCAGGGCAAGCGGAGGGGCAGGTTTCGGGTCGAGAGCCAGACCCTATCCCCCGGTGCAAACACGGGGGCCTCACTGCGGTGACGGTCAGCGCTCTTCTTCTGCCGTCTACTCGCCTGACGCAGAGACTCCTGGACGGCTCTCCAAGTCTCCTTAGAGCGCTGTACCCACTCCTCCACCGCAGGAGCCTCGGTCTGACTCTGATGCCATGGTGCCAGAACCGGCTGATACCCCAACACACACTCAAATGGTGACATGTTGGTAGAGGAGTGGCTTAGTGAGTTCTGAGCAATTTCTGCCCAAGGGATGTATCTTGACCACTCCCCTGGCCGGTCCTGGCAATACGACCGCAGAAACCTACCCACCTCCTGGTTCACTCTCTCCACCTGCCCATTACTCTCCGGGTGATACCCCGATGTAAGGCTGACCGAGACCCCCAAATGCTCCATAAACGCCTTCCATACTCTGGAAGTGAACTGGGGACCCCGATCAGAAACAATATCCTCGGGCACCCCGTAGTGCCGGAAGACATGGGTAAATAATGCCTCCGCAGTCTGCAGGGCCGTAGGGAGACCGGGCAACGGGATAAGACGGCAGGACTTAGAGAACCGATCCACAATGACCAGGATCGTAGTGTTCCCCTGAGATGGAGGTAAGTCAGTCAGAAAATCTACCGAAAGATGGGACCACGGCCGTTGTGGAACGGGGAGGGGTTGTAACTTCCCTCGAGGCAGGTGCCTAGGAGCCTTACTCTGAGCGCACACCGAACAGGAAGAGACATAGAATCGCACATCCCTCTCCAAGGTGGGCCACCAGTACTTCCGCCTAAGACCTCGCACTGTCCTCGAAATACCCGGGTGACCTGACGAGAGTATACCATGAGCCCATCGAATCAATTGATCACGAACAGCGAGCGGTACATACCTACGCCCCTCCGGGCACTGTGGAGGCGCAGGTTCCTCCCTTAACCTGTTGGGGATGGGGGCGCTGTTTAGACTATTTATGCTAATGTGGCTAATTTTTTAAACGGCTTCCCACAAAATCCTTGATCGTACAATATGCATATTATTATTATTATTGGATGGAAAACAGTCTATAGTTTCTATAGGAGTTGAAATTTTGTCTCTAAGTGGAACAGAGCCCATTCTACAGCAATTTCCCTGACATGGAGTCAGATTTGAGAAATGTTGGCCACTTTTCTGAAGTCAGTTAAAAGGGCACTGTCGTTGCTATGACTATACGGACACTTCTTACGTCTTCCCCTGGATGCCTTTACGTGATGACGATTCCAACGGGCTCGATTGCGCGTTCACAGGCCCTACAAATGAAAAAACTCTGAAGCTAGTCATTCTTTGGGAGCTGCGTAACGCGCGTGGAAGACACCGACCCTCTCCTGTTCCAAGCGTTAGTTTAGCCTGTTATATTTCTCCGGTCATCTTTTCACTCGTTATAGGAGTTACAAACATCACAAAGTAGTTAATTTAAAGCGTTTTATAGCAATTTATATCCGTTTAGTGCGATTTTGGGACATTTATTTTTGCAACGATGTGAAAAGTTGGGCACGCTTTTCAGTTCATCCCGAACGTAGTTGACATTTCCACATGGCAAGAGGACAGCTTTCCACCAAAAGACGATTTCTCCCAAGAAAGGATCCTTTGCCCAAGATACTGATGGAAGAACAGCTCAAGGTAGGACATTTTTATTATGATAAATCGTGTTTCTGTCGAAACATTTTAGTGGCTTAGGACGCCATGTTTTTTGACGTAGCTTCGCTTGGCGCAAACTGTATTGAAAAGTAAGGATAAATTAAAAAATGTAATAACGCAATTGTATTAAGAATTAAATTGTCTATCAATCCCTGTCCACCCTATATTTTTTAGTCACGTTTATGAGTATTTATGTATAAGAGTAGATCACTGTCTAAGTGGCGCAAGGACAAATTCTGACCAGCTGAGTTACATTTCACATTGTCTAACCATGATTTTGGTGGCTAAATATAAACATTTTCGATCAAACTGTATATGCATGTTGTAATGTGATGTTACAGGAGTGTCATCGGAAGAATTCTGAGAAGGTTAGTGAAAAAATTAATATCTTTTGGCGATGTTGACTTTTATCGCTCACTTTGGCTAGAATCAATGCTGGGCTGCTAATTGCTATGTGCTAAGCTAATATAACGATTTATTGTGTTTTCGCTGTAAGACACTTAGAAAATCTGAAATATTGTCTGTATTCACAGGATCTGTGTCTTTCGATTCGTGTATGCTGTGTATTTTTACGAAATGTTTGATGATTAGTAGTTAGGTAAACACGTTGCTCATTGTAATTATTCTAGTCCATTTGTGATGGTGGGTGCAATTGTAAACTATGCCATATACCTGAAATATGCACTTTTTTCTAACAAAACCTATCCCATACCATAAATATGTTATCAGACTGTCATCTAATGAGTTTTTTTGTTGGTTAGGGGCTATAAATATCTTAGTTTAGCCGAATTGGTGATGGCTACTGGTGTTGGTGGACAAATAAAAGATGGTGGATTATGCTAATGTGTTTTTAGGTAATAGATGTACATCTTTACATATTGTGTCTTCCCTGTAAAACATTTTAAAAATCGGAAATGTTGACTGGATTCATAAGATCTGTGTCTTTCATTAGCTGTATTGGACTTTAATGTGTGAAAGTTAAATATTTAAAAAAAATATTTTTTTTGAATTTCGCGGCACTGGTTTTTCAGTGGGGGGGGGGGGGGGGGTGCCGCTAGCGCCACGCTGATCCTAGACAGGTTAACGCCCGCTCGATGTCCGCGTCCACCTCCCATACTATCGGTGCCACCAACTTGGCCGCCGGAATGATGGGAGTAGGATCGATGGACCGCTCCTCTGAGTCATAGAGGCGAGACAGCGCGTCGGCCTTAGTGTTAACCTGTCTAGGATCAGCGTGGCGCTAGCGGCACACCCCCCCCCCCCCCCACTGAAAAACCAGTGCCGCGAAATTCAAAAAAAATATTTTTTTTAAATATTTAACTTTCACACATTAAAGTCCAATACAGCTAATGAAAGACACAGATCTTGTGAATCCAGTCAACTTGTCCGATTTTTAAAATGTTTTACAGGGAAGACACAATATGTAAAGATGTACATCTATTACCTAAAAACACATTAGCATAATCCACCATCTTTTATTTGTCCACCAACACCAGTAGCCATCACCAATTCGGCTAAACTAAGATATTTATAGCCCCTAACCAAGAAAAAAACTCATCAGATGACAGTCTGATAACATATTTATGGTATGGGATAGGTTTTGTTAGAAAAAAGTGCATATTTCAGGTAGATGGCATAGGTTACAATTGCACCCACCGTCACAAATGGAATAGAAAAACTACTTAGAGCAACGTGTTTACCTACTTACTAATCATCAAACATTTCGTAAAAATACACAGCATACACGAATCGAAAGACACAGATCCTGTGAATACAGACAATATTTCAGATTTTCTAAGTGTCTTACAGCGAAAACACAATAAATCGTTATATTAGCATAGCACATAGCACATAGCAGCCCAGCATTGATTCTAGCCAAAGTGAGCGATAAAAGTCAACATCGCCAAAAGATATTAATTTTTTCACTAACCTTCTCAGAATTCTTCCGATGACACTCCTGTAACAATCATATTACACAATCCATATAGAGTTTGATCGCAAATGTTTATATTTAGCCACCAAAATCATGGTTAGACAATGTGAAATGTAGACAAGCTGGTCAGAAAATGTCCTTGCGCCACTTAGACAGTGATCTACTCTTATACATAAATACTCATAAACGTGACTAAAAAATATAGGGTGGACAGGGATTGATAGACAATTTAATTCTTAATACAATTGCGGAATTACATTTTTTAATTTATCCTTACTTTTCAATACAGTTTGCGCCAAGCGAAGCTACGTCAAAAAACATGGCGTCCTAAGCCACTAAAATGTTTCGACAGAAACACGATTTATCATAATAAAAATGTCCTACCTTGAGCTGTTCTTCCATCAGTATCTTGGGCAAAGGATCCTTTCTTGGGAGAAATCGTCTTTTGGTGGAAAGCTGTCCTCTTGCCATGTGGAAATGCCAACTGCGTTCGGGATGAACTGAAAAGCGTGCCCAACTATTCACATCGTTTCAAAAATAAATGTCCCAAAATCGCACTAAACGGATATAAATTGCTATAAAACGCTTTAAATTAACTACCTTATGATGTTTTTAACTCCCATAACGAGTAGAAACATGACCCGAGTAATATTACCCCCTTCACTAATGCTTGGAACAGGTGCGGGCCGGTGTCCTCTAGGCGCATGACGCAGCTCCAAAAGAATGACTAGCCTCAGGGTTTTTTCATTTGTAGGGCCTGTGAACGCGCAATCGACCCCATTGGAATCGTCATCACGTAAAGGCATCCAGGGGAAGACGTAAGAAGTGTCCGTATAGTCATAGCAATTTCAGTGCCCTTTTAACTGACTTCAGAACAGTGGCCAACATTTCTGAAATCTGAATCCATGTCAGGGAAATTGCTGTAGAATGGGCTCTGTTCCACTTAGAGACAAAATTTCAACTCCTATAGAAACTATAGACTGTTTTCTATCCAATAATAATAATAATATGCATATTGTACGATCAAGGATTTTGTGGGAAGCCGTTTCAAAAATTACCCAATTAGCATAAATAGTCTAAACAGCGCCCCCATCCCCAACAGGTTTTAAGGGAACCTGGTCGATACGAGATCGTAAAACGAAATCTGGTAAAATACATGGCCCACCTTGCCTGACGCGGATTCAGTCTCTTAGCTGATCGGATATACTCCAGGTTACGGTGGTCAGTCCAGATGAGGAAAGGGTGCTTAGCCCCTCAAGCCAGTGTCTCCACACCTTCAGGGCTTTAACCATAGCCAACAACTCCCTATCCCCCACATCATAATTCCTCTCCGCTGGCCCAAGTTTTTTCGAAAAAAAAGCACAAGGGCGGAGTTTTGGTGGCACACCCGAGCGCTGTGAGAGCACCGCTCCAACCCCAGCCTCGGATGCGTCCACCTCTACTATAAACGCCAAAGAAGGGTCCGGATGCGCCAACACTGGCGCCTCGGTAAACAGCACCTTCAACCTACAGAAGGCCCTGTCTGCCTCTGCCGACCACTGCAAACGCACCGGCCCCCCCTTCAGGAGTGAGGTAATAGGGGCTGCTACCTGACCAAAACCCCGGATAAACCTCCGGTAGTAATTGGCAAACCCTAAGAACCGCTGCACCTCTTTTACCGTGGTCGGAGTCGGCCAATTACGCACGGCTTTTACGCGGTCACCCCCTATATCCACCCCCGAGCTGGAAATGCGGTAACCCAGGAAGGAAACGGCTTGTTTAGAAAACTCACATTTCTCCGCCTTCACGTACAAGTCATGCTCCAGCAGTCGCCCAAGAACCTTACGCACCAGAGACACATGCGCGGCGCGTGTAGCGAAGTAGATCAAAATATCGTCAATATACACCACCACACCCTGTCCGTGCAGGTCTCTGAGAATCTCATCAACAAAGGATTGAAAGACAGCTGGAGCATTCTTTAACCCGTACGGCATGACGAGGCACTCATAATGGCCCGATGTAGTACTAAACGCGGTTTTCCACTCATCTCCCTCCCGAATACGCACCAGATTATACGCGCTCCTAAGATCCAGTTTCGTGAAGAACCGTGCTCCGTGGACTGATTCCATCGCCGTAGCGATGAGAGGTAGTGGGTAACTAAAACCCACCGTGATGGAATTTAGACCTCGATAATCAATACACGGACGCAACCCACCATCCTTTTTCTTCACAAAAAAGAAACTCGAGGAGACGGGTGACATGGAGGGCCGAATGAATCCCTGTCCCAGAGCTTCCGTAACATATGTCTCCATAGCCAACGTCTCCTCCTGGGACAAAGGATACACATGACTCCTGGGAAGTGCAGCGTTTACCTGGAGGTTTATCACGCAATCCCCCTGTCGATGGGGAGGTAATTGGGTCGCTTTCTTTTTACTGAAAGCGATAGCCAAATCGGCATACTCAGCGGGAATGCGCACGGTGGAAACCTGGTCTGGACTCTCCACCGTGGTCGCACCTATGGAAACTCCTACACACCTGCCTGAACACTCATCAGACCACCCCTGTAGAGCTCCCTGTTTCCACGAAATCGTCGGATTGTGAATAGCCAGCCAAGGAATCCCCAGCACCACCGGAAACGCAGGTGAATCGATAAGAAACATACTAATCCGTTCCTTATGATTCCCCTGCGTAATCATCTCCAAAGGAATTGTGGCCTCCCTGACCAGCCCTGACCCTAACGGTCGACTATCTAAGGAGTGCACAGGAAAAGGGGGGTCTACCTTAACTAACGGAATCCTCAACCTCTGAGCGAGTCCGCGATCTATAAAATTCCCAGCTGCGCCTGAATCGACTAGCGCCTTATGCTGGAGAGAGGGAAAAAATTTAAGGAAACATATTAACAAAAACATGTGACCAACAGGAAGCTCTGGGAGAGTGTGGTGCTGACTCACCTGAGGTGACCGAGGAGTGTTCTGCCTGCCCTCTCGATTCCCAGATGAACTCCTCCAGCACCGACCGGAAGTGTGCCGTCTTCGGCCACAACTGGTACAGGAGGAGCCTCCTCCGATCTCCCTAGATGCTGCCCCTCCTAGCTCCATCGGGATGGGAGCAGGAGGGTCAGGAGATGGAACGGACAGGACCCTTTCAGAACGTCCGCGAGCAGCTAGCAGATGGTCTAACCGGATAGACATGTCTATTAGTTCATCCAAACTTAGCGTAGTGTCCCGACAAGCCAGCTCTCTGCGAACGTCCTCTCTCAGGCTACACCTGTAATGGTCTATCAGGGCCCTGTCGTTCCACCCTGCTCCAGCGGCCAAGGTCCGGAAATCCAGCGCGAAGTCCTGCGCGCTCCTCGTCCCCTGTCGTAGATAGAACAATCTCTCACCCGCCGCTCGGCCATCTGGAGGGTGATCGAACACGGCCCGAAAACGGCGGGTGAACTCCGGGTAGTGGCCCCTCGCTGAGTCGGCCCCGTTCCAGACCGCATTGGCCCACTCAAGGGCTCTACCCGTCAGGCAGGAGACGAGGACACTCACGCTCTCTTCATCCGAGGGAGCTGGTCGAACGGTGGCCAGGTACAGGTCTAATTGTAGCAGGAATCCCTGGCACCCCGCCGCCGCTCCATCGTACTGGCTTGGAGGCGTAATACGCAACGCGCTGGTACCAGGTCCTGCTGGAGGAGATGGTATAGTTGCTGGAGGGAGGGTAGGTGGGTTAGTAGGGAGACCACTCCTCTCCCAACGATCCATCCTCTCCATCATAAGATCCATAGCTGATCCGATGCGATGAAGGATGGACGTGTGATGAAGGACTCTCTCCTCCATCGTGGGGAGAGGGGTGGTCGCTGCTCCTGCTGGCTCCATAGAATGGTGCGGGCTTCTGTTACACTCGATGAGGACAAAGGTAAGGAGTCAGGCGCAGAGAGCAAAGGTAACGGGGAAAACCACTTTTTAATGTCCAACCAGAATAACAACTGGTAACGTCAAAAACATTGGCGTAAAACTCCGACTTGAAATAAAGTCCAAAACTGGAAAATAAATCCAGACTGTGGAAAAACCCCAATGAAAACAACAACCTCATATACAAACAGAGAAACAAGCCCGCACAAACATAAACGGGCTAAACGAACTTAAATAACACCACCCTAACAACCAAACAATAAACAGGTGAAATCAATTAGACAAAACCAAACGAAAAGGAAAAAGGGATCGGTGGCAGCTAGTAGACCGGCGACGACGACCGCCGAGCGCCACTCGAACAGGAAGGAAGGCCACCTTCGGTAATACTCGTTACAACTACCAGCTTACCAGCATGCAAAACCAGCATCAAAGTGCTTAGTTATTTAAGACAATACTTTACATACAGTGCCTTCGGAATGTATTCAGATCCCTTGATTGTTTCCACATCTTGTTACATTACAGCCTTATTCTAAAATTGATATAAAAAAAAAAATCCTAGACAATCTACACACAATACCTCATAATGACAAATCAAAAACAGCCTTTTAGAAATGTTTGTAAATGTATTAAAAATGAAAAATGAAAATACCCTAAATATGTATTCAGACCCTTTGCTATGAGACTTGAAATTGAGCTCAGGTGCATCCCGTTTCCATTGATCATCCTTGAGATGTTTCTACAACTTGATTGGAGTCCACCTGCGGTAAATTAAATTGATTGGACATGATTTGGAAAGGCACATACCTGTCTATATAAAGTCCCACAGTTGACAGTGCATGTCAGAGAAAAAACCAAGCCATGGGGTCGAAGGAATTGTCTGTAGGAGTGGCTTCGGGGCAAGTCTTTGAATGTCCTTGAGTGACCCAGCCAGAGCCCGGACTTGAACCCGATTGAACATCTCTGGAGAGACCTGAAAATTGCTGTGCAACAACGCTCCCCATCCAACCTGACAGAGCTTGAGAGGATCTGCAGAGGTGAATGGGAAACTACCCAAATACAGGTGTGCCAAGCTTGTAGCGTCATATCCAAGTAGACTCGAGACTGTAATCGCTGCCAAAGGTGCTTCAAGAAAGTACTGAGTAAAGTGTCTGAATACTTATGTAAATGTGATATTTCAGTTTTTTTTTATTTTTAACCTGTTTTTGCTTTGTCATTATGGGGTATTGTGAGTAGATTGATGAGGGGGGGAAAAAAAGAAGAAGCATTTTAGAATAAGCCTTTCGCTGCACTCGCATTAACATCTGCTAACCATGTGTATGTGACAAATAAAATTTGATTTAAAGTATCAAAAAGTCAAGGGGTCTGAATACTTTCCGAATGCACTTTATATCATAAGGCCGTACTTTGAGGGCCTAGTTTCTACCTAATACAGTGGCCACAACAGGCCTGCAAGTGATGTTTAATTCCTTTTCCTAAAAACACAGATATTGAAACAAACAACTGTAAAATCTAACTACAATACAGCATTCTGTGAAATATGATAATGATGCGCATGGTTTTGATAGCTAGACCATGCTGGACCAGCTAGACCATGCTGGACCAGCTTGGTCACTAGCATACCAGCATCACCAGCATGAGCTGGTCTGACAGCCTAACCAGCTAGACCATGCTGTTCAGACCAGCTAGACCATGCTGTTCAGACCAGCTAGACCATGCTGTTCAGACCAGCTAGACCATGCTGTTCAGACCAGCTAGACCATGCTAGTCGGCCAACATAACCAGCTAGACTACGCTAGTCAGAACAGCATACCCAGCTAGACCATGCTGGCAAACCAGCATAACCAGCTAGACCATGCTGGTCAGACCAGTTTGACGAGCATGGACCAGCGTGAAATGTATGCTGGTCTATGCAATTTCTTTCTCAGCAGGGGACATTCTGAGCGATAACACATTTAAATAGTATCAAACAACCAATAAGGCCCATTGCAGTCAACTAGATTCTCCTGTGTTTTATATATATTTCCACACTATGAGGGTGGGAAAAGACTGTGAAATTGTAAACATTATGATGACGCCCTTTTAGTAGAAGAAATTTCAGCCTGTTGTGGTGGGATGGAGTTCTGGCTTGCTAGGCAGTGACTGAGACCAATAAGAACGAGGGTTCCGGCCTCCTGAGTGGCGCAGTGCTCTAAGGCACTGCATCACAGTGCGAGCTGTGCCGCTAGAGATTTTGGGTTCGAGTCCAGGCTCTGTCGCAGCCGGCGGCGCACAATTGGTCCAGCGTCGTCCGGGTTAGGTGAGGGTTTGGTCGGCAGGGATGTCCTTGTCCCATCGCGCACTAGCGACTCCTGTGGCGGGCCGTGCGCAGTGCACACTGACACGGTCGCCAGGTGTACGGTGTTTCCTCAGACACATTGGTGCGGCTGGCTTCCGGGTTGGATGTGCATTGTGTCAAGAAGCAGTGCGGCTTGGCTGGGTTGTGTTTCGGAGGACACGCGGCTCTCGACCTTCGCCTCTCCTGAGTCCGTACGGGAGTTGCAGCGATGAGACAAGACTGTAACTTCCAATTGGATACCACGAAATTGGGGAGAAAAAGGGGGAAAAACATTCAATGATAAAAAGATCAAGGGTTCCAAACCTCTCTGCCATTAACAGCTGGTTTTCAGTCTTCCAATCCCCCCTCCCATCCATTCCCAGACAGTCCTAGCTAAATTCTTGCTTGAGAAATTGCTCTTAGTTAATTGAAAACAATGACAGTAAGGTACTTAATCGTTACCCAGAAATCATGGGGCTGATGGGAGGCTATAGGAGGACGGGCTCATTGTAATGGCTGGAATGGAATAAATGGAACGGATTAAAACGTGGTTTCTATATAAGGTAATTCATTGTTGTCTAGAAATGAAATTGACATCAAAACGGCTGCGTTGGACATTTGACTCGGTTTATTGTGCGGCGGGTGCGGCGGCGGTTGATATCTCCCAGCTGCACTCACTCTCCCTGGAAAAAGGAAGCGTCGGCGTGAC
This sequence comes from Salvelinus fontinalis, assembly GCF_029448725.1. NCBI lineage: Eukaryota > Metazoa > Chordata > Actinopteri > Salmoniformes > Salmonidae > Salvelinus > Salvelinus fontinalis. The sequence continues at coordinate 12,413,410 of NC_074674.1, forward strand.
ATCACAATGCTCTTCCTAGGTTATCGGAGTAGGAAGGAGGAAGAGGAAGTGGTAGAGTTGAAGTGGTAGAGTTGATAAGGGAAGCGGTATCAGCGCTGCCCAAACGCACCGTCCGGCGTCTGTGTGCAAGGGGGAAGAAAGATACTGTACTGGCCTGTTTGTGTGCTCGGTCTCAGTGGACTTTCCTCCTTTGTTGATCGCTCACAATGAACAAAGCAGAGAGAAAGAGAAAAAGGGAGAGAGTATGGCACTAAGGTTGAGGGCTTAAGTTCCTGGGAGAGAGGGGAGACACTGCGTAAGACCGTTATAATGCTGTAATAAGAATGTCATATCACCGGACGTAACATGTCTTTGTTGTTATTGAAGACCTGTCTTTTATGCATAGGAGCGTACATAACACGTTCACAAACTGAAATCGGCAGTAGTTTAGCTGTACCAGTTTGTGCTTCATAAAAGAGCTTGTGTCACTTTCAGTGTCATTCAATTCACGTCGTGCTAATAACCTTATGACAAGGTTATGAATGTACTATGTCACCAACCGAATTTCATGAGGGTCTTGCTGTAACCTGGCAATCCGCACTGCCAACTCAGTAGCCCTACTTTGTGCAGTGTCCCGATACAATACTTGACTGTGGCTCCGTTTCCTCATTTTCTTTCCTTCATCACTACTGTTCTAAAAGGACATGAAGGAAAGGACATTATTTAGAAGTACTGGGACAGAGCCCTTCCTTGTCTCACCCTGTCACGATCGTGTGGCGGATTAACGGACCAAAATGCAGCAGTTGGAAAATAAGCCATCTTCTTTTATTATAACACGAAGATGAACACGACACAAAAACACTTTAACAAAACAACAAAACGACCGTGAAGCTACAAACGTTGTGCACAAACATACAGGCTACTAACGTTCTTACATAGACAATTACCCACAACCAATGAGAGCCTATGGCTACCCTAAATAAGGCTCCCAATCAGAGACAACCGAAATCAGCTGTCTCTAATTGGGAACTCATTCAGGTAACCATAGACTCTCCTAGATAACTAACCACCATAGACAATGCTAAACATCTACACTCAACACAAAACCATATACTACACCCATTAACCCCTTTACCAAATAAACACCCAAAACAACAAAACATAAACATTCCCCATGTCACACCCTGACCTAACTAAAATAATAAAGAAAACAAAGAATAATAAGGCCAGGGCGTGACACACCCCTTTCTCTTAAAAAGACCCCTTTATACCCGAGAAGCTTACTAATTTGCTAACTCCGCTAGTTACCTTCCATCCACACAGATATAAGCTATGCAAATAATGCCTTTTCACTTTACAGCCATGGGTTGGAGGTTGGGGATTGCAGCATATCCTGTGAAATGAAGACACACACACACACACACACACACACACACACACACACACACACACACACACACACACACACACACACACACACACACACACACACACAAGCATATGCACACATACACCATGTACACATGCATGTACCCTCGCTCAAACACACTTAACTGCCAACTGGTATGCTAAAACTGGCTTTTTCACATATACACACGCATACAGAGACGTGCAAAATCTACATCTGTGGTTTTCCATACAGATTACATTTAATTAGATAGACTGATACATAACCCTTGACCTCAGAGCTATGACACAACAGTAGGTCAGAAATAAGTTTGAGCATTCTTTGACCGCACTGGGAAAATTCCTCAAAACTAAAATCTCACGGCCCAGTTACATCCTCTCTGTAATCCACAATCTCCCTACGACACACACGTGGGCGTGCACACGCACACAATCTCTGTACGATAGCCGCTGTACTTCCCCAGGATGCTTCTGTTTGTGCTCACGCTCCAGGGAGGGCAGCTCTGCTCTACCTGCTCGTACTGTGTTCCACCGCCACCGACACACCGGTCGTCCGCTCTGTCATTCAGAGGGGGAATGGGCAAGACGAAATATTGAAATGCCTTTGAACCGGGTGTGGCAGTAGGTGGCAGGTGTACCGGTTTGTGTCAAGAACTGCCACTCTCCTGGGTTTTTGACCCTCAAAAGTTTCCCGTGTGTGTCAAGAATGGTCCCCCACCCAAAGGACATCCAGCCAACTTGACAACTGTGTTAACCACATCAGGAGATCACTTTTGAGGTCTGTGGGAAAAATAATATATTTTGGAGGGTATGGTTGCCCTTTAATTTCAATTGCACACATCAAGTGACTGGTGTTTGGCTGGCTGTGTTTCTGTACTGCATGCACAATAGCAGAGATTGATACAAATCATCATGATATCATAATATTCTGCTGGGTAAGCCTACTTTGCAATTTTAATTTTATTGAATTTTAATCTTATGGGAAAGCCTTTAGAAATGACTGTTTCTAACTGGTAACTGGTAGTGTTGAGCGATGAACTGAAATGTCAGTTATTATTTTGGTTTTGAAACAACTAATTGACCAAAGTTGGTTCAAGTATTTGAATTCCATTTCATTCAGCTTTTTTTCTGTGAGATCAATTGCACACATTGCACAGTTTCTGTAGAGATAAATCAGTTCAGGCACCGAACTGTGCGATGTAGTATGAAAATGTAGTTTCCAACAGGCCAATATTCAACGTAGTTTAGAACAGAAAACTTGGTAATTAACTACAATGACCATAATCCATTGCGTGCTTACTTGTCCGGTATGTGTTTTTTTTTTACACTAAAGGGATGATTTTGTCAGACAACATAGGCAGCAGCTCTATAGACATGAGATGATGACTTGGAATGAAAAAATACATTCATCAAATAAAACAAATGTGTAATATACACAAGAACTGAAATATTTGATTCAAGTAATGTGAATAAATGATGGTTAATAAGTGACGAGCAGTAATGGGCGGTCTCTACCATCATGGATTTGTATGAATTGTTTTATTCTGTGTTGTTACAGCATTCAACCCACATAATTCATAGGGATTTTAATGGTAAAAAAAAAAGGATCAAAACCGACATTGAAACCCTTGATCACTTTTTCATAATCTAAACTGAAACCGAACTGACCCCAAAAAACCTTTAAAAAGCACTAATCGCTCAGCACTACTAACTGGCTAAACAGCACTAATCGCTCAGCACTACTAACTGGCTACACAGCACTAATCGCTCAGCACTACTAACTGGCTAAACAGCACTAATCGCTCAGCACTACTAACTGGCTAAACAGCACTAATCGCTCAGCACTACTAACTGGCTAAACAGCACTAATCGCTCAGCACTACTAACTGGCTCCACAGCACTAATCGCTCAGCACTACTAACTGGCTAAACAGCACTAATCGCTCAGCACTACCAACTGGCTAAACAGCACTAATCGCTCAGCACTACTAACTGGCTACACAGCACTAATCGCTCAGCACTACTAACTGGCTAAACAGCACTAATCGCTCAGCACTACTAACTGGCTAAACAGCACTAATCACTCAGCACTACTAACTGGCTAAACAGCACTAATCGCTCAGCACTACTAACTGGCTAAACAGCACTAATCGCTCAGCACTACTAACTCGCTAAACAGCACTAATCGCACAGCACTACTAACTGGCTACACAGCACTAATCGCTCAGCACTACTAACTGGCTAAACAGCACTAATCGCTCAGCACTACTAACTGGCTACACAGCACTAATCCCTCAGCACTACCAACTGGCTAAACAGCACTAATCGCTCAGCACTACTAACTGGCTACACAGCACTAATCGCTCAGCACTACTAACTGGCTACACAGCACTAATCGCTCAGCACTACTAATTGGCTACACAGCACTAATCGCTCAGCACTACTAACTGGCTACACAGCACTAATCGCTCAGCACTACTAACTGGCTACACAGCACTAATCGCTCAGCACTACTAACTGGCTACACAGCACTAATCGCTCAGCACTACTAACTGGCTAAACAGCACTAATCGCTCAGCACTACTAACTGGCTAAACAGCACTAATCGCTCAGCACTACTAACTGGCTAAACAGCACTAATCGCTCAGCACTACTAACTGGCTAAACAGCACTAATCGCTCAGCACTACTAACTGGCTAAACAGCACTAATCGCTCAGCACTACTAACTGGCTAAACAGCACTAATCGCTCAGCACTATTAACTGGCTACACAGCACTAATCGCTCAGCACTACTAACTGGCTACACAGCACTAATCGCTCAGCACTACTAACTGGCTACACAGCACTAATCGCTCAGCACTACTAACTGGCTACACAGCACTAATCGCTCAGCACTACTAACTGGCTACACAGCACTAATCGCTCAGCACTACTAACTGGCTAAACAGCACTAATCCCTCAGCACTACTAACTGGCTAAACAGCACTAATCCCTCAGCACTACTAACTGGCTAAACAGCACTAATCGCTCAGCACTACTAACTGACTAAACAGCACTAATCCCTCAGCACTACTAACTGGCTACACAGCACTAATCGCTCAGCACTACTAACTGGCTAAACAGCACTAATCCCTCAGCACTACTAACTGGCTAAACAGCACTAATCGCTCAGCGCTACTAACTGGCTAAACAGCACTAATCATTCAGCACTACTAACTGGCTAAACAGCACTAATCGCTCAGCACTACTAACTGGCTACACAGCACTAATCGCTCAGCACTACTAACTGGCTAAACAGCACTAATCGCTCAGCACTACTAACTGGCTAAACAGCACTAATCGCTCAGCACTACTAACTGGCTACACAGCACTAATCGCTCAGCACTACTAACTGGCTAAACAGCACTAATCGCTCAGCACTACTAACTGGCTAAACAGCACTAATCGCTCAGCACTACTAACTGGCTACACAGCACTAATCGCTCAGCACTACTAACTGGCTAAACAGCACTAATCGCTCAGCACTACTAACTGGCTACACAGCACTATTCGCTCAGCACTACTAACTGGCTACACAGCACTAATCACTCAGCACTACTAACTGGCTAAACAGCACTAATCGCTCAGCACTACTAACTGGCTAAACAGCACTAATCACTCAGCACTACTAACTGGCTAAACAGCACTAATCGCTCAGCACTACTAACTGGCTACACAGCACTAATCGCTCAGCACTACTAACTGGCTAAACAGCACTAATCGCTCAGCACTACTAACTGGCTAAACAGCACTAATCACTCAGCACTACTAACTGGCTACACAGCACTAATCGCTCAGCACTACTAACTGGCTAAACAGCACTAATCGCTCAGCACTACTAACTGGCTACACAGCACTAATCGCTCAGCACTACTAACTGGCTAAACAGCACTAATCGCTCAGCACTACTAACTGGCTAAACAGCACTAATCACTCAGCACTACTAACTGGCTACACAGCACTAATCGCTCAGCACTACTAACTGGCTAAACAGCACCAATCGCTCAGCACTACTAACTGGCTACACAGCACTAATCGCTCAGCACTACTAACTGGCTACACAGCGCTAATCGCTCAGCACTACTAACTGGCTACACAAAGTGGTAAGCACAGGCATTCCCATGCCGTTCCCTCTTCAGAAAGTTACAAGAAATACAAATCATTGATGCATTCTTTAATATTTACATATAGGCTTTAGTTCATCACTTCAGAGAACGTGTTTCCACTGCTCCAGAGTCCAATGGCTGCGAGCTTTACACCACTCCAGCCGATGCCTGGCATTGCGCATGGTGATCTTAGGCTTGTGTGCGTGCGGCTGCTCGGCCATGGAAACCCATTTCATGAAGATCTCCCTGCGAACAGTTCTTGTGCTGACATTGTTTCCAGTGGCAGTTTGGAACTCTGTAGCAAGTGTTGCAACCTAGGACAGACTATTTTTACGCTCTACGATTTTCAGCACTCAGTGGTCCCATTCTGTGAACTTGTGTGGCCTACCACTTTGTGGCTGCTCCTTTGGTTGTTAACCGTTTCCACTTCACAATAACAGCACCTACAGTTGACCAGGAATGACCAGGTATGACCAAAATGGTCGCACTTTAGAGCCCTATCTGTTGTTGAATGTTTTTTATGTGCGAGCACAAATGTGCTTTAAAAAAAAAGAGTTTAGGAATTACCACCTGAGCAACTGGTTTCACTACGTATTTTGGGATCCGTCAAAATTGACAATGGTTTGAAACAGTCTGAAGTAACAAGGGATACTGTACATACAAGGTGAACTGTGCATACCTGTTGATGACCCAAACCAGGAAAACCACAACACTTCCATAAGTCAAGTTATAACTGATTCCATGTTCTGAGTTAGAGGAAACTTTGTCCCTGAGACCTGCAAAGGGCACTGGGTTGACTTTGGCTTAATGACTGCAAATACCTGGTATGTATCATTACCTTTACCTGTTCTGTTGTCAGATCGGTGCAGATGAAGGAGAGAATACGAGGAGAGAGAGGCCAGTTTAGACTATTGGGATTCTGTCTGTGACTGTGTGCGGGGGGGGGAGCAGGATCGGGAAGAGAAAGGAAGGGGGAAGCGTTGGCTCCTCTCCTCAGGGCTTGATCAGCGTGGCTCAGTGGTAATCACACACAAGCTAATTAATTAACAAGCTGCGCAAACACACCCAGCCTGATTGAGCTGCCCTGGTAAAGAAAATAACAGGCAATCTGCGAGGACGCCTCTGACACTAAACCCCCAAAGCCCCCTCCACTACCACCACTATCACATCAACCTGGACTCAGGGGAAGACGTAACATAGTAAACAAAATTAGTATATGTTACATTTGGTGTGGTATGTATTCATTTTGGGATATTCATCATCCATTTCGTATAAGATATGTTGCGAATTATAATTGAATGCATTCAGTTGTGCAACAGACTAGGTATTCCCCCTTTCCTTAGCTAACATGCAAAGTAACAAAAAGTAGTAAAGTTGCTAATTAGCAAAAATGCTAAGGTTGTCCATGATGAAATTCGAACATGCAACCAAAATATCCTTTGATTTGCTAGACGTTCGCTATATACGCGTACCCATCCACCCCGACCAACTAGCCCCATTTAGTTTTTGCCTTAATAAGTAACCTTCTGTCTAAAGGCCTTTGCAGACTGTACGTCAGATTCAGTCTTTTACAATTATTACGTCACACTGTGCGATTTTACCAAATCTTGATATCAACCTGGCCAGATTGTACGATTTCTGGGGGGGGGGGGGTTTATGTAACCATACCAAATGTAACATGTCATACTAATTTGAGTGTCCCACATTTTAATATACTATGTTACGTCTCGTCTATGAGACCAGCCTGATCCCATCCACCCAGCCGTGTGCGGGCAAGGACACATGTAGATACACAGACAGACCAGAAAGCGTAGCAGGCACACTTCTCATGTGCATGTGCAAGCACGATCACACGATCACACGATCACACCTCCTACCCTCCTCTCTTTGGGACATCACTTTTCACTGCATACACAAGGCCTTCTCTCTGTGTCTTTCGTCCCCCCGACGCCTGCTCTTTGCTCTCTATTTTTCTTGCCAGGCCACGAAGCCCTCGTCTCTCTAGTCAGCTCCAGAGAGCATATATCACACACACACACAGTAGTCTCCTGGAGAATCCCTCTGTGGGTTTGGTAGAGCGTGCCGTTCTGCTCTCTCCTCAACTCACCGAGGCGGTGGGGCTTTGCAATGAGAGGGCCGCTCTGTTTTCAATGGCAGAGGCCCAGGCCTATCCTCAGCCTTATACCCACGCTTCTCCCTCTGTTTCCAAACGTCTGTGTCCCAGTGGATGAGGGCAGGGTGTGTCTTCCTCACTCTCTATCTCAGTCTTTTTCTCTGTCTACATCTGCTCTTCTTCCTCTTCCTCTGCATCTCGCTCTCCCGTTGTCTCCATCGACTCTTTTTCCTCTGTCTGTCTCTGTCCCGGCCTTAGTCGTTCGCTTTGTCCTTTTGCCTCGCTCTGCTTCTCTTGTCTGTTTCTCTCTGGGCATCTGACAAGCCAGTTGGTTGCCACCCAGTGAGGTCGCTCGTATTTACAGAGTAGATGACGTTTTCGCACATGCACAGACCCACAGAGGCGTGTGTGCAAAGAAAAATAATGGTTCAGGTTAAACTCAGCCACTCCACCGACCTACCCTCCACCTCACACACTCACGTACACTCCCCCCGCTGCCTCCGATCTGCAAACGAAACCAGATGGACTCATTTATAGTCCAATTAGCTCCAACGCTGTAAATGGAGACTCACCTCTGCAATTAAAGAGCTTTATTGAAACCTCCCAGCAGCACTGGGAGTGCAACACTGCATTTTAATGTGAGAGCCCTCGATCTGCCACTAACCATAGATCTAGGAACAGATTACCCAAACCCCCAGTCCTATCCTTAGCCATTTTGGCTGGTGAAAAATAATCTGATCCTGTATCTGTGTAGTTAGGGCACCTTCTATCTATACTCCCTCATCCACTGGGACGATACCCACCCCCCAAAAAACACATGCTCACTAGTATGCACACATAAGCACACACATACTCTATGCACACTACATAAACACCACTAGGGCTGTCACATACGCGCACACATGCCTACCTGTGCCAAGAAATGTTTTAGGTGCGCTTGATTTTCCCTCCTTAGCGCGTGCCGGGTAGGTGGGCAGGGTGTGTACTTTTGGTGACGACTCCATTAGTTGCGCTGAGTAAACTATGACAAGTATTTAAAAGAAAACCATACTGTTCTGACACACATGCAAACAGGCACGCATGCACACACACACACACACAAGTTCACCGTGGGCCAGATGATGAACTTGATAACACCTCAGCATTGTTAGTCACTGAAACCTCACGTTGCTCAGGGCTATTTTATGTGAAGGGCGATATTGTATTGGTCAGAATGTTGCTCGGGACTATTGTGGAAGTCACATCACTTACTTTGGACTGACTCTTGTCATGACATCCCTGTGATTGTAATGTTATTGAGATACCAGTTGGCCCAACTGGGAGACAGACAGAGATTAGGGATGTCATTTACATTTTGGTCGTTTAGCAGGGGCTCTTATCCAATGCAACTTACAGGAGTGAGTGTATACATTTCATGGTCCCCCATAGGAATCAAACCCCACAACCCTGGGGAATGGAGAGACGAATTACGTTTATGTGCACTGTGAAAACATTGCCAAAGAACGTTGGATTGAATTCCAAGCAGCCATAGAACAAAGGAGCCACTTTACAGTAAAAAAAACAAAACAAAAAAACAACATCCCCTGGAACATCCCGGAATTTTTTTGGAAACGTTGCTGGAACGCAAGGAAACGTTGGGAAATGTTACAACGGAGGGAATTCTCTCGTAAGAAAAAAACTGGACAAATTAGATGATAGAGGAACATAATCATGGCTGTGTTCCAAATGGCACCCTATTCTCTACATAATGTACTACTTTTGACCAGAGCCCTATGGGCCCTGTGGGCCCTGGTCAAAGGTAGTCCACTATATAGGGGATAGGGTGCCATTTGGAACGCACTTTATCTCTCTAACCGACAACAAACGTTGTGGGAAATAATAACATCTCGCCAGGGGAGGGATTTCTGCCCAGTGTAACAGACAGAGGGCCATGTTTCAACACATCTCACGTCAGCGTTACACCTGCGTTATTGAGTGCAGGGGAAATGGGATAAAGCTGAGAACATGTGTCGTAAATCCTTCAGGGACGCTTTAGAAGTCCCCCGAGGAAGGTTTCTTGGAGTTTTCTATTCCCCCCTCTCTCCTTTCTACTTGGGACGTGGCCAGGTGTGTGTGTGTGCGTGGGGGTAGAAAAGAAGAAAGAGAAAGACAGAGGCATATGGAGAAAGACAGAGACAGAGAGAAGGAGTGTGAGTGTGAGTGAGAGACAGAGACAGATGTGACCCTAAACATACAGGCTTGGGGAGGGGCAAGGGACAGACACACACAGAGAGAGAGAGAGAGAGAGAGAGAGGGAGAGAAGGGCGGGAGAGAAAAAGAGAGAGCATACCCACATGAAAAATTACTACAGTTTACTATACAATAATACAGTACTTACTATAGAATTATACAGTGCATTCGAAAAGTATTCAGACGCCTTCACTTTTCCCACATTTTATTGCATTACAGCCTAATTCTAAAATGGATTACATTGTTTCCCCCCCTCATCAATCTACACACTATACCCCATGATGAAAAGCAAAATCTGTTTAAATTTGTGTGCAAATTTATAAAAATTGTAAAGTTAAATATCACATTTACATAAGTATTCACCTTTTACTCAGTACTTTGTTGAAGCACCTTTGACAACGATTACAGCCTTGAGTCTTCTTCTCTGCAGATCCTCTTAAACTCTGTCAGGTTGGAAGCGGAGTGCTGGTGCACAGCTATTTTCAGGTCTCTTCAGAGATGTTCCATCGGGTTAAAGTCCGTTGTCTTGGCTGTGTGCTTAGGGTCGTTGTCCTGTTGGAAGGTGAACCATCGCCCCAGTCTGAGGTCCTGAGCGCTCTGGAGCAGGTTTTCATCAAGGATCTCTCTGTACTTTGCTCCGTTCATCTTTCCCTCGATCCTGACTCGTCTCCCAGTCCCTGCCACTGAAAAACATCCCCACAGCATGATGCTGCCACCACCATGCTTCACAGTAGGGATGGTATTGACCAGGTTTTCTCCAGACGTGACGCTTGGCATTCAGGCCAAATAGTTCCATCTTGGTTTTGTCAGACCAGAGAATCTTGTTTCTCATGGTCTGAGAGTATTTAGGTGCCTTTTGGCAAACTCCAAGCGGGGTGTCATGTGCCTTTTACTGAGGAGTGGCTTCCGTCCGGCCACTCTACCTTAAAGGCCTGATTGGTAGAGTGCTGCCGAGATGGTTGTCCTTCTGGAAGGTTCTCCCATCTCCATTGAGAAACTCTGTCAGAGTGACCAACGGGTTCTTGGTCACCTCCCCAGCAAGGCCCTTCTCCCCCGATTGCTCAGTTTGGCTGGACGGCTAGCTCTAGGAAGAGTCATGGTGGTTACAAACGTCTTCAATTTAAGAATGATGGAGGCCACTGTGTTTTGGAGACCTTCAATGCTGCAGAAATGTTTTGGTACCCTTCCCCAGATCTGCCTCGACACAATCCTTTCCCAGAGCTCTATGGATCATTCTTTCGACATCATGGCTTGGTTTTTGCTCTGACATGCACTGTCAACTGTGGGACGTTATATAGACAGGTGTGTGCCTTTCCAAATCATGTCCAATCAAATTGAATTTACCACAGGTGGACTCCAATTAAGTTGTAGAAACAGCTCAAGGATGATTAATGGAAACAGGATGCACCTGAGCTCAATTTCGAGTCTCATAGCAAAGGGTCTGAATAGTGTAAATAAGGTATTTATTTTAATACATTTTCAAACATTTCTAAAAACCTGTTTTCGCTTTGTCGTTATGGGGTATTGTGTGTAGATTGATGAGAAAAAAATTGTATTTACTCAATTTTAGAACAAGGCTGTAACGTAACAAAATGGGGAAAATGGGAAGGGGACTGAATACTTTCCGAGTGCACTGTATATTATACACGCTCACCCAGAGGCAGCGCTCCTAGTAGCCGGGGACTTTAATGCGGGGAAACTTAAATCAGTTTTATGAAATTTCTATCAGCATGTTAAATGTGCAACCAGAGGGAAAAGAACTCTGGACTACCTATCCTCCACACACAGAGAAGCATACAAAGCTCTCCCTCGACTTCCATTTGGCAAATATGACCATAATTCCATCCTCCTGATTTCTGCTTACAAGCAAAAATTAAAGCAGGAAGCACCAGTGACTAGATCAATAAAAAGTGATCAGATGAAGCAGATGCTAAGCTACAGGACTGTTTTGGTAGCACAGACTGGAATATGTTCCGGGATTCCTCCAATGGCATTGAGGAGTACACCACATCTGTCATTGGCTTCATCAACAAGTGCATCAATGACATCGTCCTCACAGTGACTGTACGTACATACCCCAACCAGAACCGATGGATTACAGGCAGCATCCGCAAAGAGATAAAGGCTAGAGCTGCCGCTTTCAAGGAGCAGGACTCTAACCTGGAAGCTTATAAGAAATCCTGCTATGCCCTCCGACAAACCATCAAACAGGCAAAGCGTCAATACAAGACGAAGATCGCGTCGTACTACACCGGTTCTGACACTCGTCGGATGTGGCAGGGCCCGCAAACCCTTACGGACCACAAAAGGAAGCACAGCCAAGGGCTACCCAGTGACACGAGCCTACCAGACGAGCTAAACTACTTCTATGCTCGCTTCGAGGCAAATAACACTGAAACATGCATGAGAGCACCAGCTGTTCTGGACAACTGTGTGATCACGCTCTCCGCAGCCGATGTGAGTAAGACAGGTCAACATTCACAAGGACGCAGAGCCAGATGGATTACCAGGACGTGTCCTGCGAGCATGCACTGAGCAACTAGCAAGTGTCTTCACTTCAACCTCTCCCTGTCCGAGTCTGTAATACCAACATGTTTCAAGCAGACCACCATAGTGCCTGTGCCTAAGGTAACTTGCCTAAATGACTACCGACCCCGTAGCACTCACGTCTGTAGCCATGAAGTGCTTTGAAAGCCTGGTCATGGCTCACATCAACACCATCATCCCAGAAACCCTAGACCAACTCCAATTTGCATACTGCCCTAACAGATACACACATGAGGCAGTCTTTATTGCACTCCACACTGCCCTTTACCACCTGGACAAAAGGAACACCTATGTGAGAATTCTATTAATTGACTACAGCTCAGCATTCAACACCATAGTGCCCTCAATGCTCATCAATAAGCTAAGGACCCTGGGACTAAACACCTCCCTCTGCAACTGGAGCCGCTCCCAGGTGGTAAGGGTAGGTAACAACACATCCACCACGCTGGTCCTCACAGGATGCACCTGAGCTCAATTTCGAGTCTCATAGCAAAGGGTCTGAATAGTGTAAATAAGGTATTTATTTTAATACATTTTCAAACATTTCTAAAAACCTGTTTTCGCTTTGTCATTATGGGGTATTGTGTGTAGATTGATGAGAAAAAAATTGTATTTACTCAATTTTAGAACAAGGCTGTAACGTAACAAAATGGGGAAAATGGGAAGGGGACTGAATACTTTCCGAGTGCACTGTATATTATACACGCTCACCCAGAGGCAGCGCTCCTAGTAGCCGGGGACTTTAATGCGGGGAAACTTAAATCAGTTTTATGAAATTTCTATCAGCATGTTAAATGTGCAACCAGAGGGAAAAGAACTCTGGACTACCTATCCTCCACACACAGAGAAGCATACAAAGCTCTCCCTCGACTTCCATTTGGCAAATATGACCATAATTCCATCCTCCTGATTTCTGCTTACAAGCAAAAATTAAAGCAGGAAGCACCAGTGACTAGATCAATAAAAAGTGATCAGATGAAGCAGATGCTAAGCTACAGGACTGTTTTGGTAGCACAGACTGGAATATGTTCCGGGATTCCTCCAATGGCATTGAGGAGTACACCACATCTGTCATTGGCTTCATCAACAAGTGCATCAATGACATCGTCCTCACAGTGACTGTACGTACATACCCCAACCAGAACCGATGGATTACAGGCAGCATCCGCAAAGAGATAAAGGCTAGAGCTGCCGCTTTCAAGGAGCAGGACTCTAACCTGGAAGCTTATAAGAAATCCTGCTATGCCCTCCGACAAACCATCAAACAGGCAAAGCGTCAATACAAGACGAAGATCGCGTCGTACTACACCGGTTCTGACACTCGTCGGATGTGGCAGGGCCCGCAAACCCTTACGGACCACAAAAGGAAGCACAGCCAAGGGCTACCCAGTGACACGAGCCTACCAGACGAGCTAAACTACTTCTATGCTCGCTTCGAGGCAAATAACACTGAAACATGCATGAGAGCACCAGCTGTTCTGGACAACTGTGTGATCACGCTCTCCGCAGCCGATGTGAGTAAGACAGGTCAACATTCACAAGGACGCAGAGCCAGATGGATTACCAGGACGTGTCCTGCGAGCATGCACTGAGCAACTAGCAAGTGTCTTCACTTCAACCTCTCCCTGTCCGAGTCTGTAATACCAACATGTTTCAAGCAGACCACCATAGTGCCTGTGCCTAAGGTAACTTGCCTAAATGACTACCGACCCCGTAGCACTCACGTCTGTAGCCATGAAGTGCTTTGAAAGCCTGGTCATGGCTCACATCAACACCATCATCCCAGAAACCCTAGACCAACTCCAATTTGCATACTGCCCTAACAGATACACACATGAGGCAGTCTTTATTGCACTCCACACTGCCCTTTACCACCTGGACAAAAGGAACACCTATGTGAGAATTCTATTAATTGACTACAGCTCAGCATTCAACACCATAGTGCCCTCAATGCTCATCAATAAGCTAAGGACCCTGGGACTAAACACCTCCCTCTGCAACTGGAGCCGCTCCCAGGTGGTAAGGGTAGGTAACAACACATCCACCACGCTGGTCCTCACAGGATGCACCTGAGCTCAATTTCGAGTCTCATAGCAAAGGGTCTGAATAGTGTAAATAAGGTATTTATTTTAATACATTTTCAAACATTTCTAAAAACCTGTTTTCGCTTTGTCATTATGGGGTATTGTGTGTAGATTGATGAGAAAAAAATTGTATTTACTCAATTTTAGAACAAGGCTGTAACGTAACAAAATGGGGAAAATGGGAAGGGGACTGAATACTTTCCGAGTGCACTGTATATTATACACGCTCACCCAGAGGCAGCGCTCCTAGTAGCCGGGGACTTTAATGCGGGGAAACTTAAATCAGTTTTATGAAATTTCTATCAGCATGTTAAATGTGCAACCAGAGGGAAAAGAACTCTGGACTACCTATCCTCCACACACAGAGAAGCATACAAAGCTCTCCCTCGACTTCCATTTGGCAAATATGACCATAATTCCATCCTCCTGATTTCTGCTTACAAGCAAAAATTAAAGCAGGAAGCACCAGTGACTAGATCAATAAAAAGTGATCAGATGAAGCAGATGCTAAGCTACAGGACTGTTTTGGTAGCACAGACTGGAATATGTTCCGGGATTCCTCCAATGGCATTGAGGAGTACACCACATCTGTCATTGGCTTCATCAACAAGTGCATCAATGACATCGTCCTCACAGTGACTGTACGTAATACCCCAACCAGAACCGATGGATTACAGGCAGCATCCGCAAAGAGATAAAGGCTAGAGCTGCCGCTTTCAAGGAGCAGGACTCTAACCTGGAAGCTTATAAGAAATCCTGCTATGCCCTCCGACAAACCATCAAACAGGCAAAGCGTCAATACAAGACGAAGATCGCGTCGTACTACACCGGTTCTGACACTCGTCGGATGTGGCAGGGCCCGCAAACCCTTACGGACCACAAAAGGAAGCACAGCCAAGGGCTACCCAGTGACACGAGCCTACCAGACGAGCTAAACTACTTCTATGCTCGCTTCGAGGCAAATAACACTGAAACATGCATGAGAGCACCAGCTGTTCTGGACAACTGTGTGATCACGCTCTCCGCAGCCGATGTGAGTAAGACAGGTCAACATTCACAAGGACGCAGAGCCAGATGGATTACCAGGACGTGTCCTGCGAGCATGCACTGAGCAACTAGCAAGTGTCTTCACTTCAACCTCTCCCTGTCCGAGTCTGTAATACCAACATGTTTCAAGCAGACCACCATAGTGCCTGTGCCTAAGGTAACTTGCCTAAATGACTACCGACCCCGTAGCACTCACGTCTGTAGCCATGAAGTGCTTTGAAAGCCTGGTCATGGCTCACATCAACACCATCATCCCAGAAACCCTAGACCAACTCCAATTTGCATACTGCCCTAACAGATACACAGATGAGGCAGTCTTTATTGCACTCCACACTGCCCTTTACCACCTGGACAAAAGGAACACCTATGTGAGAATTCTATTAATTGACTACAGCTCAGCATTCAACACCATAGTGCCCTCAATGCTCATCAATAAGCTAAGGACCCTGGGACTAAACACCTCCCTCTGCAACTGGAGCCGCTCCCAGGTGGTAAGGGTAGGTAACAACACATCCACCACGCTGGTCCTCAACACAGGGGCCCCTCAGGGGTGCGTGCTCAGCCTCCTCCTGTACTCCCTGTTCACTCATGACTGCATCGAGAGCATCCTGACTGGTTGCATCACTGCCTGGTATGGCAACTGCTCGGCCTCTGACCGCAAGGTACTACAGAGGGTAGTGCGTATGGCCCAGTACATCACTGAGGCCAAGCTTCCTGCCATCCAGGACCTCTATACCAGGCGGTGTCAGAGGAAGGCCCTGAAAATTGTCAAAGACTCCAGCCACCCTAGTCATAGACTGTTCTCTCTGCTACTGCATGGCAAGCGGTACCGGAGCGCCAAGTCTAGGTCCAAGAGGCTTTTAAACAGCTTCTACCCCCAAGCCATAAGACTCCTGAACATCTAGTCAAATGGCTACCAAGACTATTTTCATTGCCCCCCTCCCCTCTCCGCACCACTGCCACTCTCTGTTGTCATCTATGCATAGTCACTTTAATTAACTCTAACTACATGTACATACTACCTCAACTAACCGGTGCCCCCGCACATAGACTCTGTACCGGCACCCCCCTGTATATATTGTTATTTTTTACTGCTGCTCTTTAATTACTTGTTACTTTTATCTCTTATTCTTATCCGTATCTTTTGAAACTGCACTGTTTGTTAGGGGCTCGTAAGTAAGAATTTCACTGTCAGGGTGCCCTCATGTCGGCCTCTCTTACGCTGCCTTTTTCTTTTCCGTGTCTGGGGGATTAGGTTCTGGTCCGTGTTGAGCAGTATGTCCTTCCACTCTGACTCGTTGTGCCACCCATAAGTGAGAAACCAACATGCCAAGTACAGACCATATATTGTCTTCCTTACAGGTTATAGAAAAGAGCAGAATCTCTAAACTATCCGTTCAGACCCCAGTCCTGTCTACCTACAGGTATGGACAAGGAGAAAGCCCCCACTTATATGTCAAAGATAATAAAACAAAAACATTAACATTTACATTAATGTCCAAAAAAAAACACTACAGAAATATCTATAGTACGTACAACAACAAAAAAAATACCACAGTGTTTAAACTACAGTAAACTGTAAATATTACAGTAGACTACAGTCAGGTCCACAACACTACAGTAAAGTCTGCAAAAATACTACAGTGAATACTATAGTATGTGGCTGGTGCTGGATTGAAGCAGGAAATCTGGGGATTATGTGTGCAGCGAGCTGCATGAGAGGGCCGAGGCGGCCTGTGTGTGGCCTCTGAGGACGTGTGTCCTCTTGAGGTAAAGTCAGTTAGCCGTAGAGTATAACCTACATTTGGACACTGTCAGTTGTCTGTAATAAGATGGCCATGAGGGTCAACCGTGTGTGTGTCTGTCTGAGTGTGTGTTCAGCCCTGGACAAATTGAGATTGAGCTGTGTGTCAATGCAGTGTTATGGTTTAATGTCCGCTGTATTGTAATCAGAGCCACATCTTCACAGATGAAGATATATTTTGTTCCCTCGCCATACGTCTCATTTGAGAGGGCCCACTGTCCTTCTATTCCACCAAAAACCACGCTCTCCCACCCATATGACTTGTCCTACCCTCTCTGCTATCCTGGAAAATGGATTGTTCACGCTGTCAATAATGCCAATCTATTGGCACCAAATTTGATGTTGTCCCGTTCAAAGGGCGTAGGCATCACTTGCACATTAGCGGGGACAACAAACTAACTCTGCCACTGTCTAATCGTGTTCACTGATGCTGGTGTTCATTCAGTTGCTGTAGATGAGCGTTTGTACTTGAACATTGATGCTGCTGCAGATTTTAGTGGGCGTCTACAAAGTCGTTTGACAAGGATTGTGAAAGCACTGCAAAATAGAAAAGTCGTACTGTTCTCAAAACTTTGAGAGATGGACAAAAACGGAGCGAAAATGAGGCAGATGGATAGAGGAGTGAGCTGATCGTTGTGGCTTCAAGCCTGACTGACTCTTTCCTTTCCCCTCTTTCTCTCTTGTAATAACTCTATCCCATCACTCGCCTAAATCTCTGGTATGGTTTGCTTCTCCCGGATCAAAAACAACGCTCACGCACCACGTCGACGGAGCGGGGTGCAAAGTTGAATGGTAATTTCAGGTATTCCCTGATCCAGACCTCTAGTTACCAATTGTTTTGAGAATCTCTTCCTGTTGTCTGTAGCAACCATTCATGCTGGTGGGAAACAGGGGGGAAGATCATCAGTCAAAATGACTGTTTGGACTTTTAGAATGAGGCTCCCGCTGGCACAAATACAACCAGACAAAACAAAGTCAAAGGCAATATTTGATTGTGTGCCTATTTCTGTTGAACATGGCATGACAACAGTGGCGGTCGGTTCCGTTTAAGATTTGATTACCTTTATTGAACCAGGCAAGTCAGTTAAGAACAAATGAAATATAAATATAGGACAAAACACAAAACACAGACAACACAACACTACATAAAGAGAAACCTAAGACAACAACATAGCAAGGTGTCAGGTTGTGCGCTACTGGTATAGAAGTCAGGTGCAGGAGAGCAGAGAGTTGTGATCAGGCGCACACTTTTTTTGGTAGAAGCAACAACAGACGGACGCAACTGCGTCAAAAAACCTCCAGCCAAAGGCAAAAGTGAAAAGCGCGACAACAGTCACAATGATGCAAATGTTTAACAATTAAACATACTTCGGGTTAAACACGGTACCCGGGGAAAAACCAGCCTAGCGAGTCACACAAAACACAAAAAAAACAATTCCACATAAAGACATGGGGGGGAACAGAGGGAATATATATGTAGTGTGATTAGGGAATGTAAACCAGGAACAATGAAAAGTGGAGCGGCGATGGCTAGAAGACCGGTGACTTCGACCACCGAATGCCGCCTGAACAAGGAGAGGAGCCGACTTCGGTGGAAGTCGTGACAGTACCTCCCCTTGACGCGCGGCTACAGCAGCGCGCCGACACCGGCCTCGGGGAGACCGAGGCGCAGGGCGATCCGGCCGGAGACGGTGGAACTCCCGCAGCATTGAAGGGTCCAACACGTCCTCCACAGGAACCAACACCTCTCCTCCGGACCGTACCCTTCCCACTCCACCAGGTATTGAAGGCCCCCCGCCCGATGCCGCGAATCCAGGATGGACTGAATGGAGTACGCCGGGGCCCCCTCGATGGGCGGAGGAACCTCCCGTACCTCAGACTCCTAGAGCGGACCAACCACCACCGGCCTGAGGAGAGACATATGGAACGAAGGGTTAATTCGGTAATCGGGGGAAGCTGTAACCTGTAACACACCTCATTCACTCTCCTCCACTGCAGGAGCCTTGGGCTGATTCTGATGGCCCCACAAACCGCGGACCCAGCTTCCGGCAGGGCAGGCGGAGGGGCAGGTTTTGGGTCGAGAGCCAGACCCGGGGGGCCTCACTGCGGTGACGGTCCGCGCTGTTTTTTGGCGCAGCGCGGCCCGCTCGAGGTGAACATGGGCGGCTTCCCATGTCTCCTCCGCGCTCCTGAACCAGTCGTCCACCGCAGGAGCCTCGGTCTGACTCTGATGCCACGGCGCCAGAACCGGCTGGTACCCCAATACACACGGGAAGGCGGAGAGGTTGGTGGAAGAGTGGGAGAGCGAGTTCTGCGCCATCTCTGCCCAGGGCACGAAAACCTGAGGTAAGGCTGATCGAGACCCCCAGACGTTCCATGAACGCCCTCCAGACTCTCAAAGTGAACTGGGGACCTCGATCAGACACTAAATCCTCAGGCACCCCGTAGTGCCGGAAGACGTGTGTAAACAAGGCCTCCGCAGTCTGTAGGGCCGTAGGGAGCCCGGGCAGAGAGAGGAGATGACAGTTCTTAGAGAAACGATCCACAATGACCAGGATCGTGGTGTTTCCCTGTGAGGGAGGAAGATCGGTCAGAAAATCCACCGACAGGTGTGACCAAGGCCGTTGAGGAACGGGTAAGGGATGTAGCTTCCCTCTGGGCAGGTGTCTAGGAGCCTTACACTGGGCGCACACCGAGCAGGAGGAAACATAAACCCTCACGTCCTTTGCCAAGGTAGGCCACCAGTACTTCCCACTCAGACAGCGCACCGTCCGACCGATCCCCGAATGACCAGAGGAGGGTGACGTGTGGGCCCAATAGATCAACTGGTCATGGACAGCAGACGGAACGTACAGACGCCCGATGGGACACTGGAGGGGAGCGGGCTCTGTACGTAATGCCTGCTCAATGTCCGCGTCTAGCTCCCACACGACCTGCGCTACCAGGCAGGAGGCCGAGAGTATGGGAGTCTGATCCATTGGCCGCTCCTCTGTGTCATACAGCCGGGACACTGCGTCTGCCTTCACATTTTGGGAACCTGGTCTGTAGGACAGGGTGAACACAAAACGGGTAAAAAACATGGCCCACCTTGCCTGACGAGGATTCAGTCTCCTCGCTGCCCGGATGTACTCCATGTTGCGGTGGTCAGTCCAGATGAGGAAAGGGTGTTTAGCCCCCTAGTCTCCACGCCTTCAAAGCCCTAACCACAGCCAACAGCTCCCGGTCCCCCACATCATAGTTCCGCTCCACCGGGCTGAGCTTCTTCGAAAAGAAAACACAGGGGCGGAGCTTCGGTGGCGTGCCCGAGTGCTGAGAGAGCTTGGCTCCTATCCCAGCCTCGGACGCGTCCACCTCCACTATGAACGACAAAGAGGGATCCGGATGGGCCAGCACGGAAGCCGAGGTAAACAGAGCCCTTAGGTGCCCAAAAGCCCTGTTCGCCTCAGCCGACCACTGCAAACGTACTGGGCCCCCCTTCAGCAGTGAGGTAATGGGAGCCGCCACCTGGCCAAAACCCCGGATAAATCTCTGGTAGTAATTGACAAACCCTAGAAACCGCTGCACCTCCTTTACCATGGTGGGAGTCGGCCAATTACGCACGGCTGAAATGCAGTCACTCTCCATCTCCACCCCTGAGGTGGAAATGCGGTACCCTAGGATGGAGACGGACTGCTGGAAGAACAGGCATTTCTCAGCCTTGACGTACAGGTCATGCTCCAACAGTCGACCAAGCACCCTGCGCACCAGGGACACATGCTCGGCGCGTATAGCGGAGTATATCAGAATGTCATCGATATACACCACTACACCCTGCACGTGCAGGTACCTGAAAATCTCGTCTACAAAGGATTGGAAGACTGATGGAGCATTCATCAACCCGTACGGCATGACGAGGTACTCATAGTGCCCTGAGGTGGTACTGACTGCCGTCTTCCACTCGTCTCCCTCCCGGATACGCACCAGGTTGTAAGCGCTCCTGAGATCCAGTTTAGTGAAGAAGCGCGCCCCGTGCATTGACTCAATCGCCGTGGCGATGAGAGGTTGCGGGTAACTGTACCTCACCGTGATTTGATTAAGACCTCGATAGTCAATACACGGGCGCAGACCTCCCTCCTTCTTCTTCACAAAAAATAAACTCGTGGAGGCGGGTGAAGTGTAGGACCAAATGTACCCCTAACGCAGGGATTCAGAGACATATGTCTCCATAGCCCCCGTCTCTGCTTGTGACAGGGGATACACATGACTCCTGGGAAGTGCGGCGTCTACCAGGAGATTTATCGCACAATCCCCCCATCGATGGGGTGGTAATTGAGTCACCTTCTTTTTGGAGAAGGCGAGAGCCAAATCGGCATATTCAGGGAGGATGCACCAATGGAAACCCCTACACACCTCCCCGAGCACTCTCGCGACCACCCCGTGAGAGCCCTCTGCTGCCATGAAATAGTGGGGTCATGACGAGCTAACCAGGGAAGGCCTAGTACCACGGGAAACGCAGGAGAGTCAATGAGGAAGAGACTGGTTCTCTCCTCGTGACCCCCTTGCGTCACCATGCCCAGGGAGATGGTGGCTTCCCTAAATAAACCGGACCCTAATGGTCGACTATCCAGAGCGTTGGCACCGGAGCGGGGGTGCTGGAAGCGGGAACCGACAGAGCCCTCTGTGGACGTCCGCGGGTGACCAACAGGTTATCCAACCGAATGGACAGATCCACCAGCTGGTCAAAGGTGATGGTGGCATCCCTGCAGGCCAACTTCCGACGGACATCCTCGCGCAGGCTGCATCGGTAGTGGTCGATGAGGGCCCTGTCGTTCCATCCTGCTCCGGCGGCCAAGGTCCGAAATTCCAGGGTGAACTCCTGGGCTCTCCTCGTCCCCTGCCTCAGGTGAAAGAGACGTTCACGAACTCCTCGAAGTGGTCCAACGCTGCATCTCCTTCTCCCCCCACGGCGTTTGCCCACTCCAGAGCTCTCCCCGAGAGGCACGAGACGAGCGAGGACACCCTCTCCCTTCCTGAGGGAGCTGGGTGAACGGTGGCCAGGTATAGGTCCAGCTCTAATAGGAACCCCTGGCACCGTGCTGCAGTCCCATCATACTCCCTGGGAAGGGAGAGACGCATCCCACTGGGACCGGATACAGGAGGGACGGGAAGTGGTAACTCCGGTTGTGCTGGTCGAGGCGCTGGAGAGACTCCCTGTCTCTCCCAGCAGTCCATGGTCTGGACAACGCAATCCATCGTGGCGCCGAGATGTTGCAGCATCGCCGAGTGTTCTCGGACGCGCTCCTCGACCCCTCGGACCGGGGTACCTGCTCCTGCTGACTCCATGGTTGGGTGTGGAATTCTGTCAGGTTGTGCGCTACTGGTATAGAAGTCAGGTGCAGGAGAGCAGAGAGTTGTGATCAGGCGCACACTTTATTTGGCAGAAGCAAAAACAGACAGACGCAACTGCGTCAAAAAACCTCCAGGCAAAAGTGAAAAGCGTGACAACAGTCACAAAGATGCCACGGTACCCGGGGAAAAACCAGCCTGGCGCGTCACACAAAACACGTAACAAAACAATTCCACACAAAGACATGGGGGGGAACAGAGGGAATATATATGTAGTGTGATTAAGGAATGTAAACCAGGTGTGCGGGGAAACAAGACAAAACACATGGAACAATGAAAAGTGGAGCGGCGATGGCTAGAAGACCAGTGACGTCGACCACCGAACGCCGCCCGAACAAGGAGAGGAGCCGACTTCGGTGGAAGTCGTGACACAAGGCAGCAACACATGACAACAGTGGCGGTCGGTTCCATTTAAGATTTAATTTGACCTTTATTTAACTAGGCAAGTCAGTTAAGAGCAAATTCTTATTAGCAATGACGGCCAAACCCGGACCACCCTGCGCCAATTGTGTGCCGCCCTATGGGACTCCCAATCACGGCCAGTTGTGATACAGCCTGGAATTGAACCAGGGTCTACAGTCACACCTCTAGCACTGAGATGCAGTGCTACTCTGGAGCGCACGAGTGAGGATGAAATATTTTTTTCATAAGCATGGCCTTATTTCTGTTACAGCATATTGGATGACTGTCATTTATATTCCATAAGCCCAGTTCAATGTAACATCGATAGGTTTAGGCTACTCTATTATACTCAAATTTTCCCTACACCCATCACGAGGTTGCTACAACCTAGTCCAGGGATCATCAATGAGATTCAGCCACAGGCAATTTTTTTCTTGAGCGGATACTCGGGGGGGGGCAGAAGATGAATTTACTCTGGCTATCTACACTTTTATGAGAGCACTCTCGTCTTAGTGTGTCAGAGCGCAGAATAATTGATTAGTTTAGGAATGTGCAACACCCATTGAATATGACTGGTGTCAGTCAGTAAACGTCGGCAAAAAAACATAATTCAATTGCTGACTGCAGCACAGTTACAGTCACCAACACTGTAGATAACATGAACACAGCCTAGTGAGGTGTTCTCTCATTTGTGTCTTGAAGTAGCTAGCAAGCTAGCCAACTTTAGCCAGTTAGCTTGGGTGCTTGACTGCCATTGTGAGGTCAGAACACTCGGATCAAACCTACTCCTTGGCCAGAGCATCCAGTGTGGCTTTGAACACTCCAGTAGTAAAACGCTCTGAATTTAAAAACGGACAATCTGAATATACCCACTCCAGAGTGAATTTATGAACACACACATAATTACAAATCATTTATAGACTGCAAATTGACCGCAGATATAATATTTGACTAAAACATAATCATTTCGAACCTTGCTTACATTTGTATATGATCACGTCTCTCTATTATGAGTGGGAATACATGGGTTTCCAGATTTCCAAAATTAAAATCAATTGTAGCTGACTTCCTGGTGTTTTTACAGTCTTTTATGTCTAATGATGAACATTAAAAAAAACATAGGCGGGCCAAATTCATTCGTCCAACATTAGTCCAACAGTTGCAAATGAGAGTTTCTATTGGACAAATTCAGGTATGTTTATCCCCATTTTGTTCCGTTTGCTTACGTTTATGAAACGTTTTTCAACAGCATCGGCAGAATGAATACACACCTGATCACACGTAAACACAGTTCACTTTCATAGCAGCCACGGTGTATTCCTTCACGCTTCCATGGGCTCTCCTCCTTTCACCTTTTCCCTTTGCTTGTGGACTTCATTGCACAACACAGCAGCTGTATGTGACCAGGCAAAAACCACTTTCCAAGCCAAACCATATCATAACTGCTACACACGGCCTACATCGTTGTCACCATATTAGCTAAAGTAACGTCATAGTCAACATAGCTAATAGAACTAACGTGTTAGTAAACGTGTTCTCTCTCTTTGAATCCACTACTCACCATATTTCATGCACTGTAATGCTAGCTAGCTGTAGCTTATGTTTTCAGTACTAGATTCATTTTCTGATCGGTTGATTGGGTGGACAACATGTCATTTCATGCTGCATGAGGACGTCCTCCAGAAGTTATCATAATTACTGTGTAAATCTTTGGAAGGGGTTGAGAACCATGAGCCTGCTAGGTTTGTATTGAAGCCAATGTAGAGGAGGAAAGAAGCTAGCTGTCATCCGGCTACACCATGGCGCTACCCTACAGAGTGCTTTTAAGGCTACTGTAGACCTGTAGATTGCAAAACAGTGTGTTTTAATCAATTATTTGGTCATGTGAATATATTTAGTATAGTTTTCTCTAAAAAGGATAACTTTTTAAATGTTTTACTATTTTTATGAAATTCACTGAGGAGGATGGTCCTCCCCCTCCCCTTTCGAGAAGCTTGATTGGCTTATTTATCAACTTTGCCCCGGCCTCTTCAAATGAAATTATGGCAAAGGAATATCCTCAGACACTTTACACTTTCTAGTATTCTGATTCTATTTTCGTTCATGAAAAATTACAGATAATGATGAGAATATACCAATAGATCAGTGTCCTAAACATGATGTGTCCATTCATTGCATGACAGAAACATAACCTAACCAACCAACGCACAATCACAGATTTTAGTGAAATAGACACAAATTACTTATTCGAAAATCATGACAGGCACAGGAAAATGTAATTTTTTTTGTGTCCACCACACAATGTTCTTCTTCATAACGCCTAATGATTTGCATTTGTCACATGCCATTATGCAAATATAAATTGTATCTGTCACATGTGCCGAATACAACAGGTGTAGACCTGACCGTAAAATGCTTACTTGCAAGCCTTTAACCAACAATACAGTTTTAAGAAAAATAAGAGTTAAGAAAATATTTACAAAATAAAAGTAACAATAAAAGAACAATAATGAGGCTACATACAGGGGTACTGGTACCGTGTCAATGTGCGGGGGTACAGGTTAGTCGACGTAATTGAGGTAATATGTACATCTATAGTGGCTTGCGAAAGTATTCACCCCCTTGTCCATTTTTCCTATTTTGTTGCCTTACAACCTGGAATTAAAATAGGTTTTTGGGGGGATTGTATCATTTGATTTACACAACATGCATACCACTTTGAAGATACTATATTTTCTTGTGAAAAAAAACAAGAAATAAGACAAAAAAACTGAACTTGAGCGTGCATAACTATTCACCCCCCAAAGTCAATACTTTGTAGAGCCACTTTTTGCAGCAATTACAGCTGCAAGTCTCTTGGGGTATGTCTCTATAAGCTTGGCACATCTCACCACTGGGATTTTTGCCCATTCTTCAAGGCAAAACTGCTCCAGCTCCTTCAAGTTGGATGGTTTCTGCTTGTGTACAGCAATCTTTAAGTCATACCACAGATTCTCAATTGGATTAAGGTCTGGGCTTTGACTAGGCCATTCCAAGACATTTAAAAGTTTCCCTTTAAACCACCCGAGTGTTGCTTTAGCAGTATGCTTAGGGTCATTGTCCTGCTGGAAGGTGAACCTCCATCCCAGTCTCAAATCTCTGGAAGACTGAAACAGGTTTTCCTCAAGAATTTCCCTGTATTTAGCGCCATCAATCATTCCTTCAATTCTGAACAGTTTCCCAGTCCCTGCCGATGAAAAACATCCCCACAGCATGATGCTGCCACCACCATGCTTCACTATGGGGTTGGTGTTCTCGGGGTGATGAGAGGTGTTGGGTTTGCGCCAGACATAGCATTTTCCTTGATGGCCAAAAAGTTCAATTTTGACCAGAGTACCTTCTTCCATATGTTTGGGGAGTCTCCCACATGCCTTTTGGCGAACATCAAACGTGTTTGCTTATTTTTTTCTTTAAAACTTCTTATGGCTGCAGCCCGACGCCGGTACACTTATGACAACAGCCAGCTCAAAGTGCAGGGCTCGAAATTCAAAAGATATTTTTTTTAAATATTTAACTTTCACACATTAACAAGTCCAAGACACCAGATGAAAGGTGCACATCTTGTGAATCAAGCCAACATGTCCGATTTTTAAAATGTTTTACAGGGAAGACACAATATGTAAATCTATTAGCTAATCACGTTAGCAAAAGACACCAATATTCTTACTCCATCAGTTTATGACTCCATCAGTAGCTATCACAAATTCGGCCAAATAAAGATAAAAATAGCTACTAACCAAGAAACAACCTCATCAGATGACAGTCTGATAACATATTTATTGTATAGCATATGTTTTCTTTCGAAAAATGTGCATATTTCAGGTATAATTCATAGTTGACATTTCAGCTACAATCAGAAATTGCACCGAAAGCAGCCATAATATTTACAGACACCAACGTCAAATACCTAATTACTCATGATAAAACATTTCTGAAAAATACATAGTGTACAGCAATTGAAAGACAGGCATCTTGTGATTCTAGACAATATTTCCGATTTATTAAATGTTTTACAGCGTAAACAAAATGTCGCGTGATATTAGCATAGCCACAATAGCCAGAAACACTTGGGGGCCCACGACCAGTCAACATGCACGACAGATATTAGAAATAGCATCATAAAATGTTTCTTACTTTTGGTGATCTTCCGTCAGAATGTTGGATAAGGTGTCCTTTGTCCAGAATAGTCGTTGTTTTGATCTGGAACGGCAAATATCCCTCTTCAGTGTTTGTAGACTCTTACGTAACACGCCCATGTATAGGCATGCAGTTGAACAGAGCATAGATTTCTGACATTTCACTTCCTGGTCAGGAAAAGTGCTGCAGAAGGATTTCTGTTTCACTCAGAGAAATAATTCAAACGTTTTTAGAAACTAGAGAGTGTTTTCTATCCAATTGTAATAATAATATGCATATTGTACGAGCAAGAATTGAGTACGACGCCGTTTGAAATGGGCACATATTATCTGGCTACTCAATACGCCCCCTGCAGCCATAACAGGTTAAGCAATTGCTTTTTTCGGTCCACTCTTCCGTAAAGCCCAGCTCTGTGGAGTGTATGGCTTAAAGTGATCCTATGGACAGATACTCCAATCTCCGCTGTGGAGCTTTGCAGCTCCTTCAGTGTTATCTTTGGTCTCTTTGTTACTTCTCTGATTAATGCCTTCCTTGCCTGGTCCATGAGTTTTGGTGGGCGGCCCTCTCTTGGCAGGTTTGTTGTGGTGCCATATTCTTGTCAAAGGCTTTTATTGACAATTTGCAGTGTTGACCATTCTTTTTCAAGACCTCTACAATCCTCCCTGGCATGCTGTCAATTAACTTCTGGGCCAGATACTGCATGATGGCAGCCCATTCTTGCATAATCAATGCTTGGAGTTTGTCAGAATTTGTGGGTTTTTGTTTGTCCACCCGCCTCTTGAGGATTGACCACAAGTTCTCAATGTGATTAAGGTCTTGGGATTTTCCTGTCCATGGACCCAAAATATCGATGTTTTGTTCCCCGAGCCACTTAGTTATCATTTTTGCCTTATGGCATGGTGCTCAATCATGCTGGAAAAGGCAGTGTTTGTCACCAAACTGTTCCTGGATGGTTGGGAGAAGTTGCTGTCGGAGGATGTGTTGGTACCATTCTTTATTCATGGCTGTGTTCTTAGACAAAATTGATAGTGAGCCCACTCCCTTGGCTGAGAAGCAACCAACCCCACACATGAATGGTCTCAGGATGCTTTACTGTTGGCATGATACAGGACTGATGGTAGCGCTTACCTTGTCTTCTCTGGACAAGCTTTTTTCCGGATGCCCCAAACAATCGGAAAGGGATTTCATCAGAGAGAATGACTTTACCCCAGTCCTCATCAGTCCAGTCCCTGCACCTTTTGCAGAATATCAGTCTGTCCCTGATGTTTTTCCTGGAGAGAAGTGGCTTCTTTGCTGCCCTTCTTGACACCAGGCCATCCGCCAAAGGTCTTTGCCTCACTGTGCGTGCAGTTGCACTCACACCTGCCTGCTGCCATTCCTGAGCAAGCTCTGTACTGGTGGTGCCCCAATCCCGCAGCTGAATCAACTTTAGGAGACGGTCCTGGTGCTTGCTGGACTTTCTTGGGCACCCTGAAGCCTTCTTCACATCAATTGAACCGCTTTCCTTGAAGTTCTAATAAATGGTTGATTTAGGTGCAATCTTACTGGCAGCAATATCCTTGCCTGTGAAGCCCTTTTTGTGCTAAGCAATGATGACGTCACGTGTTTCCTTGCAGGTAACCATGGTTGACAGAGGAAGAACAATGAATCTAAGCACCACCCTCCTTTTGAAGCTTCCAGTCTGTTATTCAAACTCAATCAGCATGACAGAGTGATCTCCAGCCTTGTTCTCGTCAACACTCACACCTGTGTTAACGAGAGAATCACTGACATGATGTCAGCTGGTCCTTTTGTGGCAGGGCTGAAATGCAGTGGAAATGTTTTTTGGAGATTCAGTTCATTTGCATGGCATTTCACACAGGTGGACTTTATTTACAAAATGATGTGACTTCTGAAGGTAATTCGTTGCACCAGATCTTATTTATGGGCTTCATAGCAAAGGGGGTGAATACACATGCACACACCACTTTTCCGTTTCTCTTTTTTTTCCATTTATTGAAACAATAATTTTGTTTAATTTCCCTACACCAATTTGGACTATTTTGTGTATGTCCATTACATGAAATCCAAATAAAAATAAATTTAAATTACAGCTTGTAATTCAACAAAATAGTTAACACGCCAAAGGGAATGAATACTTTTGCAAGGCAATGTGGGTAGAGGTGGGTAGAGGTGCAATGTAGAGGTAACGTGACTATGAATAGATAATAAACAGCGAGTAGCAGCAGCATAAAAAAATGGGGGGGGGGGGGGGTTCAATGCAAATTGTCCAGGTAGTCATTTGATTAGCTGTTCAACAGTCTTATGGCTTGGAAGCTGTTAAGAAGCCTTTTGCCAAGAGTGTGCAAAGCTGTCATCAAGGCAATGGGTGGCTACTTTGAATAATCTCAAAAATATATTTTTATTTCTTTAACACTTTCTTAGTTACTACATGATTCCATTGGAGCTATTTCATAGTTTTGATGTTTTATTCTACAATGTAGAAAATAGTAAAAATAGAGATAAACACTTGAATGAGTAAGTGTGTCCAAACCAAGACTGGTACTGTCAGTGTTTCTTTTGTCTAGCTGGGGAAGGGCAGCTATGAGTGTAATAGAGATTGCGTCATCTGTGGATCTGTTTGGGCAGTATGCGAAATGGAGTTGGTCTAGGGTTTCTGGGATGATGGTGATGATGTGAGCCATGACCAGCCTTTCAAAGCACTTCATGGCTACAGACGTGACTGCTACGGGTCGGTAATCATTTAGGCAGGTTACCTTGGTGTTCTTGGGAACAGGGACTATGGTGGTCTGCTTGAAACATGTAGGTATTACAGACATTTTCATTACAGTTGAAAATGTCAGTTAATAAGACACTTGCCAGTTGGTCAGCGCATGCTTTGAGAGCACATCCTGGAAATCCGTCTGGCCCTGCAGCCTTGTGAATTTTGACCTGTTTAAAGGTCTTACTCACACTGGCTACGGAGCCGTGATCACACAGTTGTCCATAACAGCTGGTGCTCTCATGAATGCTTCAGTGTTGCTTGCTTTGAAGCACGCATAGAAGTCATTTGGCTAATCTGGTAGGCTTGTGTCACTGGGCAGCTCGCGGCTGGGCTTCCCTTTGTAGTAGGTAATAGTTTGCAAGCCCTGCCACATCCGACAAGTGTCTTAGCTGGTGTAGTAGGATTTAATCTTAGTCCTGTATTGACGCTTTGCCTGTTTGATGGTTTGTCGTAGGGCATTTCGGGATTTGTTATAAGCGTCTGGGTTAGAGCCCCGCTCCTTGAAGGCGGCAGCTCTATCCTTTAGCTCAGTGCGGATGTTGCCTGTAATCCATGGCTTCTGGTTGGGTTATGTACGTACGGTCACTGTGTTGGGACGACATCATCAATGCACTTATTGTGTGTGGCAAATGCAGTGCATTTCTATTTGCGGACCTCATATTCTGGGCCAGTTTGAGTGCATTCTCAAACGTGAGATTAGGCTCTGATAACAATCGTATTTGTATCCTGTCATCATTAATCCCACACACCAGCCGATCGAGTAGCATTTGCGATAATGTGTTCCCATAGTTACAGTCCAATGCTAGTTCTCAACTCAGCCACATATTCCCCCACTGATTCGATAGGTTTTCTCATTTGTGAATCAAACTTGAATCTTTGTTCTATCTCACTGGGTTTGGGGTTGAAGTGATTTTTTAATATCTCGACTAAATCTATGAATTACTTTTCTCCTGGTTTATCTGGGCTCAACAGGTTTCTCATTAAGCTGTACGTCTGTGCACGACAACGCTTATGAGTATGGATTTCTGTATAGTGGCATCAGTTATTTCATTAGCAGCAAAGAAATTTTCAATTTTTTCACAGTACTCCTCCCATTCCTGATTTTTAGGATCAAATGGTGGTAGCGAGCCTATTGTTGCCAAAGCCATCTTTTCCGATTCTTTCTCCCCTTACACTGTCAATAATTTGTCCTATCCATATCCATGGAATCAATTCTTCAGAATCTTCCACTGCTGTCTCACCTCCCGCGTCGCACGCCAAACACTCCCTGAACTTCGTTGCAAAAAAATCCAACGCAGTTCTCCATTGTTATCCTCATCGCCAAATATGTAGTATCCTTAAAGGCTTCTTAGAGTTACGACTCATGAGACTTAAGTACGGTTTAGTATTTAATTGTAATTTAGAATTACATTCTCCAATGCACCTGGCTTAAACTACCTGAAGCTTTCTTAATCATAGATATATAGGCAGACATAGGAAATAGCTACGGATAGCGGAAGCAAACCCCCGTCTTGAGTCAATACTGCCATCTATTGGTAAACATAAATATACCAGGTTACTACAGGTAGGTTGGCTAGGTGGCTAACGTTAGCTAGGCTAGGAGTTAACGTTAGGGTTAGGAGTTAAAGTTAGGGGTTAAGGTTAGGGTTAGCTAACATGCTAGCTAAGTAGTTAAAAAGTAGTAAATAGTTGCAAAGTTGCTAATTAAGTAATTTGTCTCTTTCACAATCATTTGTGACAGTGGGTTGAACCGACAATAGGCTGTATACCATAAGAACAAGACAGGAAAGATATTCACCCATAACAAACTTTCAATTTCAGCAACAGTGTTTGTGGTGTGTTTGTGAGTGTTTGTGGTGGTGTGGTCATCTGACTTTGGGGCCAAGAGTTTTCCATCCCTGTTCCATCATGTTCGGCAGGCTAATAATGGTGGCTGTGGTTATTTAGAGTGCCGCACAATGTCCCTGCAATGCTAATCAGTTCCGCCAACCCAAGCTGGAGTGGAAAGACGGAGCACTTTCCCTGTTACAGCGCATGCAGAAGGAGGAAAAAGAGGAGGAACAGTGAAGAGAGAGAGGAGTTGGCAGAGATGTCTATCGAAGTAAATGCCTCTTAAATGGTTAGACTAGATGCAGGGTGAGGTAGAATACACACAGGTATGGCTTGACTGGCTGACATGTTAGGGGAAATGGGGATGCGTAGTCAGTTGTACAACAGAATGCATTCAACTGAACCAGAGAGGTGTGGAGGGCTGCCTTAATCGACATCCACGTCTTCGGGGAACAGTGGTTTAACTGCCTTGCTCAGGGGCAGAACTAAATATTTTTACCTTGTCAGCTCTGGGATTCGACCCACCAACCTTTCAGTTAATGGCCCAACGCTCCTACGTTATTCAGTCGTGAGCCCTACAAAGAAAGGTTTTAGGGAAATACTAACATACAGTATAAAAAAGTGGATATATGGGGACAGATGTATATCACTTTAAATGACTTCCCTCAATCTTTCAGACCCCCACACCCCAAGGCCTCTGCAGTTTTTTATGCTGAGTAATTTCCTACAGATGAATATCACATTAGATGAAATCAAATTGCATTACCTCACACTCAATGAAGTGGTTTATTTACCCAACAGACGGCCTTATCCCAGGGAAATTGGGGATGCAGACCGGCTTTGAGTCATACAAGTGTGCTCCTATTTTACAGCAATATTCTCTAGGAGTCACCAACATGAAAAAGTACTATATTATACTATGGTATAAATACTATAGTATTCACTGTATTGTTTTTGTGGACTTTACTGTAGTATTCACTGTACTGTTGTGGACATGACTGTAGTATACAGTAGTATTTACCGTTTACTATAGTATAACTTAGTAAAAAAGCAGTAATATATACTATAGTATACAATTACTGCAGTGTTTTTGCAGACTGTAGTATACTGTTGTATTTACTACATATATCTTTTTTATTCTCTTTGGCATAGCAGTGGGGGCGTTTTCCTTGAGAAAACCTATTAGACACTCAAAAGCTAATATTCCGAAACCTACAGGTAGGACTAAGGTCTGAATGGATATTTAGTTTCAGCTCATTTCTATAACCTGTAAGGGAACACAATACATTGTGTATACTTGGCATGTAGGTTTCTAACTTATGGGTGGCACAAATTGTGATATGGGGAGGGGAATGGTCAGGATTTACGCAAATTAAATTAAAGACCAAACTATCAGCTATCACACCATGTAAAGGAACAACCTATTGTTCCTTCATAAAATGCGACTGACTGGATTCATGTCAACTCTGTCAGACAACATAAAAGGCATTTCATTTTGACAATTATTGTCCAACAAGTGTTTAAAGGCCTTGATTGTTTAAATTATAATATTAAATTATTCAAATACGTAATACAAATCTCCAAACGTCTTTTTGTTTTGTTTGTTTTATAGTACTATTAAATGCTCTGGGGCTAATTGTGTTAGCATTTTAGCATGTTTTTCCACATCTAGAACATAAAACAACATTTATAAAGCAAACATGATCTATTAGGTCTAGCACAGCAAATACTTAAATTATTTAAGCATATGTTGCAGAACAGTGATCAGTTTTTTTTCGAATTTTTTCAAAAAATATTATGTTAAGGTTAGCATCCATGACAGAGTTGACAAGAGATACTCAAAACAGACATATTTCTGCCTCTGAACATAAAAGTTCAATACAAACATTTGTAAATTATGGAAAATGATTCCCCAATAAAAACAGCCTTCCACAAGCTTCCCAAAATAAATTGGGTGAATTTTGGCCCATTCCTCCTGACAGAGCTGGTGTACCTGAGTCAGGTTTGTAGGTCTCCTTGCTTGGACACGCTTTTTCAGTTCTGCCCACACATTTTCTATGGGATTGAGGTCAGGGCTTTGTGATCACCCCTCCAATACCTTGACTTTGTTGTCCTTAAGCTGTTTTGCCATGACTTTGGAAGTATGCTTGGGGTCATTGTCCATTTGGAAGACCGATTTGCGACCAAGCTTTAACTTCCTGACTGATGTCTTGAGATGTTGCTTCAATATATCCACATAATTTTGATCCTACCTCATGATGCCATCTAGTTTGTATAGTGCACCAGTCCATCCTGCAGCAAAGCATGCCCACAACATGATGCTGCCACCCCCGTGCTTCACGGTTGGGATGGTGTCCCCCGGCTTACCAGCCTCCCCCTTTTCCCTCCAAACATAACAATGGTCATTATGGCCAAACAGTTCTATTTTTGTTTCATCAGACCAGAGGACATTTCTCCAAAAAGTACAATCTTTCTCCCCATGTGCAGTTGCAAACTGTAGTCTGGCTTTTTTATGACGTTGGCTTCTTCCTTGCTGAGCGGCCTTTCAGGTTATGTCGATATAGGACTCGTTTTTACTGTGGATATAGATACTTTTGTACCTGTTTCCTCCAGCATCTTCACAAGGTCCTTTGCTGTTTTTCTGGGATTGATTTGCACTTTTCACACCAAAGTATGTTCATCTCTAGGAGACAGAATACGTCTCCTTCCTGAGCGGTATGACGGCTACGTGGTCCCATCGTGTTTATACTTATTGTTTGTACAGATGAACGTGGTACCTTCAGGCGTTTGGAAATTGCTCCCAAGGATGAACCAGACTTGTTGAGGTCTACAATTTTTTCTGAGGTCTTGGCTGATTTCTTTTGAATTTCCCATGATGTCAAGCAAAGAAGCACTGAGTTTGAAGGTAGGCCTACAAATACATCCACAGGTACACCTCTAATTAACTCAAATGATGTAAATTAGCCTATCAGAAGCTTCTAAAGCCATGACATAATTTCCTGGAATTTTCCAAGCTGTTTAAAGGCACAGTCAATTTAGTGTATGTAAAATTCTGACCCACTGGAATTGTGATACAGTGAATTATAAGTGAAATAATCTGTCTGTAAACAATTGTTGGAAAAATTACTTGTCATGCACAAGGTAGATGTTCTAACCGACTTGCCAAAACTATAGTTTGTTAACAAGAAAGTGGTTGAAAAACGAGTTTTAATGACTCCAACCTAAGTGTATGTAAACTTCCGACTTCAACTGTCCTTTCTGCACACGCCACAGTCATTGTGAAACGGAGTGACTTGACACAATGCCGGCCAAACAAGATGTCGCTACAAACATAAACAGAGTTAAATGGTTTCAGTGTGCTGTGAAGCGTTCATCCATGTATACGGGTAAGAGTCTAGCTACATTTTCAGATATACGTTTCTAATTTTGTCAGAAAGTAATTTTTATTGCAAGTTAAAGCGTACTGTTAGTTAGCTAGCAAACGTTAGCTTGCTGGCTCGCTAGCTAACGTTATATGCATGATCTGTGTAGTAATATTATTCAAATCAGAAAATCATTTGCATTGGTAGTTATTGCCTAATGTTAGCTAACTAACATGAAACCTAGTTTGTTTGCTTTAGCTACCTACAGCTATGACAATTTGTAGTAGTATAAATTGGGATTATGCCGGTTCATTGTTTAGCTAGCTAGCATGATACATGACCCATCAAATTAGCCAGGTTTTTTTGGGGGTGATTATGGCCTTCTATTGTATTTCATGAACATGTGTACATACAATAGTGACCCATCCACTTAGTTAGATGTGGCTGGGGGATGGTAATAGCATTTCCTTCACATGACCCATCAATTTAGACAAGTGTGTCGGGTAAGCATCATCTAATAATGAAAAAATATTTATAAAATACTTTTTTATAGAGCCCTGATGTAGAACCACCATTGATAGAAAACATTTATTTCATGGTGGTTCTACATCAGGGCTCTTCAACCCTGTTCCCGGAGAGCCACCGTCCTGTAGGTTTTTATTCCAACCCTAATCTAGCACACCTGATTCTAATAATTAGCTGGTTGATAAGCAGACGCCGCTTAGTTACAACTGGGGTGAAAACCTACAGGAGGGTAGCTCTCCAGAAACAGGGTTGGAGACCCCTGTTCTACATGGCCTTATGCCAGGGTTTCCCAAACTCGGCCCTGGGGACCCCAAGGGGTGCACATTCTGCTTTTTGCCCTAGCACTACACAGCTGATTCAAATAATCAACTAATCATCAAGCTTTGAGCTTTTGAATCAGCCATTAACAATTTAAGTTTGTGGCACCAACCCATGCAATGGGAAAATGTAGTAATAATGTTATACACTTTTACAAAAATGGGTTCTTCAGTGGAAAGGGTTCTACAAAAATGGCAGTAATAAAGCCTCTCTTGAGAAAGCCAAACCTTGACCCAGAAAATCTAAAAAACTATCGGCCTATATCGAATCTCCCAGTCCTCTCCAAAAAAAAATGTTAAAAGCTGTTGCGCAGCAACTCACTGCCTTCCTGAAGTCAAACAATGTATACGAAACGCTTCAGTCAGGTTTAAGACCCCATCATAGCACTGAGACTGCACTTGTGAAGGTGGTAAATTACCTTTTAATGGCGTCAGACTGAGGCTCTGCATCTGTCCTCGTGCTCCTAGACCTTAGTGCTCCTTTTCATACCATCGATCACCACATTCTTTTGGAGAGATTGGAAACCCAAATTGGTCTACACGGACAAGTTCTGGCCTGGTTTAGATCCTATCTGTCGGAAAGATATCACTTTGTCTCTGTGGATAGTTTGTCCTCTGACAAATCAACTGTCAATTTCGGTGATCCTCAAGGCTCTGTTTTAGGACCACTATTGTTTTCACTATATATTTGACCTCTTGCTGATGTCATTCATAAACTTTCACTGCTATGAGGATGACACACAGCTGTACATTTCGATGAAACATGGTGAAGCCCCAAAATTTACCTCCCTGGAAGCCTGTGTTTCAGACATAAGGAAGTGGATGGCGGCAAATGTTCTACTTTTAAACTCAGACAAAGCAGAGATGCTTGTTCTAGGTCCCAAGAAACAAAGAGATCTTCTGTTGAATCTGACAATTAATCTTGATGGTTGTACAGTCGTCTAAAATAAAACTGTGAAGGACCTCGGAGTTACTCTGGACCCTGATCTCTCTTTTGACAAACATATCTAGACTGTTTCAAGGACAGCTTTTTTCCATCTACGTAACATTGCAAAAATCAGAAACTTTCTGTCCAAAAATGATGCAGAAAAAGTAATCCATGCTTTTGTCACTTCTAGGTAAGACTATTGCAATGCTCTACCTTCCGGGCTACCCGGATAAAGCACTAAATAAACTTCAGTTAGTGCTAAAAATGTCTGCTAGAATCCTGACAAGAACCATAAAATTTGATCATATTACTCCAGTGCTAGCCTCTCTACACTGGCTTCATGTTAAGGCAAGGGCTGATTTCAAGGTTTCACTGCTAACTTACAAAGCATTACATGGGCTTGCTCCTACCTATCTTTCTAATTTGGTCCTGCCGTACATACCTACACGTATGATACGGTCACAAGATGCAGGCCTCCTTACTGTCCCTAGAATTTCTAAGCAAACAGCTGGAGGCAGGGCTTTCTCCTGTAGAGCTAAAGTTTTATGGAATGGTCTGTCAATCCATGTGAGAGACGCAGACTCAGTCTTTATTCTTTATTGAAGACTCATCTCTTCAGTAGGTCCTATGATTGAGTGTAGTCTGGCCCAGGAGTGTGAAGGTGAACGGAAAGGCACTGGAGCAACGAACCGCCCTTGCTGTCTCTGCCTGGCCGGTTCCCCTCTCTACTGGTGCTCTTCCATGCCGTCCCTAGGAGGGGTGCGCCACTTGAGTGGTTTGCCGCGTTGGCCCCCCCCCCCTTGGTTGTGCCGTGGCGGAGATCTTTGTGGGCTATACTCGGCCTTGTCTCAGGATGGTAAGTTGGTGGTTGAAGATATCCCTCTAGTGGTATGGGGGCTGTGCTTTGGCAAAGTGGGTGGGGTTATATTTGGCCTTGTCCGGGGGTATCGTCAGACGAGGCCACAGTGTCAACCCTCCTGTCTCAGCCTCCAGTATTTATGCTGCAATAGTTTACGTGTCGGGGGCTAGGGTCAATCTGTTATATCTGGAGTATTTCTGCTGTCTTATTCGGTGTCCTGTGTGAATGTAAGTTTGCTTTCTCTAATTCTCTCTCTCTCTCTCTCTCTCTCTCTCTCTCTCTCTCTCTCTCCCTCTCTCTCTCTCTGTCTCTGTCTCTCTGTCTCTCTGTCTCTCTGTCTCTCTGTCTCTCTGTCTCTCTGTCTCTCTCTCTGTCTCTCTCTCTCTCTGTGTCTCAGAGGACCTGAGCCCTAGGACCATGCCTCAGGACTTTCTGGCCAGATGACTCCTTGCTGTTCCCAGTCCACCTGGCCATGCTGCTGCTCCAGTTTAAACTGTTCTGCCTACGGCTATGGAACCCTGACCTGTTCACCGGACGTGCTACCTGTCCCAGACCTGCTGTTTTCAGACAGCAGGAGTGGTAGAGATACTCTGAATGATCGGCTATGAAAAGCCAACTGAAATGTATTCCTGAGGTGCTGACCTGTTGCACCCTCGACAACCACTGTGATTATTATTATTTGACCCTGCTGGTCATCTATGAACATTTTAACATCTTGGCCATGTTCTGTTATAATCTCCACCCGGCACAGCCAGAAGAGGACTGGCCACCCCTTTCTAGGGAGTTTTTCCTAGCCACCGTGCTTCTATACTTGCATTGCTTGCTGTTTGGGCTATTAGGCTGGGTTTCTGTACAGCAATTTGTGACATCAGCTGATGTAAGATTTTATAAATACATTTGATTGATTGATTGATACATGGGGCAGCAGGTAGCCTAGGGGTTAGAGCGCTAGACTAGTAATCGAAAGGTTGCAAGATCGAATCCCTGAGCTAACAAGGTAAAAATAGGCCATCATTGAAAATAAGAATTTTTTCTTAACTGACTTGCCTAGTTAAATAAAGGTACAAAAAATGTATTTACATGGAACCCTAAAGGGTTCCCCTATGGGGACAGATGAAGAACCCTTTTAGGTTCTAGATATAATAGCACCTTTTTTCCTAAGAGTGTAAAGTCATTCACAGTGCTATTGATATGGTATGATTCAAGAAATAAGTAACATCATCTACAGTGTGTCCAAGCAGGAATGCATGATAATGGTATTTTGATGTGCAACACCTAAACCATTTTGGGTTGACAATTAGACTATTGTTAAAATACGAATTACAGATTTATTTTGTTCAATAGAGATTAATTTGCTTACATGTTGTTGTGCACAAATATCACATAGGCTAACTCACTTGGGGCCAATCACTGAGGAAGGTGAAACTCGAAAACTAAACCCCAACAGCCTACTTTTTCCCCCCTTCGCATTATTGTGTTATTGAATGTTGTGCAATAAGAATACATTTTTCTCTTCTTCCCCTTCTCTCCACCTGTGCTTGTCGGAGCGCACAGGCAAAAACAGGGGCAGGGCAAACACAGGATTTCGGATGCTACTGTTTGACCAAATCATGGTTTTAGCTGTCACCAAAATCCAATGTTTTGAGTAAAGTGACCAGCTAGAATTTTCTACCAGCTCTCACAGTCTCACGTCAGAATTAGACGTTCATCCATGTTTCCCAATGGTCAAATTTCAAAGTGTTTAAGGTTAAGTTTAGGCATTAACTCCAAATGTGTAAGGTTTAAGTTCAGGCATTAACAACAAATTCTTCTTCCAATGGTAAGAAAAGATCGGGGGAAATCATACAATTTGAGTGGACTGTCCCATTTCTTAACAGATACCAGAATCTGACATTGTGGAAACAGACAAGACTGTATTGTCTCACAATTTAGAGGACAAAAAGTCAGCACTTCAATGGTGAGGGCACTGGAGAGCACTCTCAATTTAGTGAATAGGCTCTTTGTGACATTTGGCTTCTTCAGCCAGACTCCGCTTCTGGAGCTGTCTCTCTCTGAAGTGCTTGGTGGCCAGACATGGATCCTGTCTGCGGTTAGAGTACTGCTAACCAAATGGAGTCTAACCAGATAAAGAGAAAGATAGTCTGCGAATGAAGGAGGGAGGGAGACACTGTTGGATAACATGTTATCTCTCTCCTCTTGCTCTCTCTCTCTCTCTACTTTTAGAAAGTTCAGTGGAACAGATGTCTCAAGCAGTGGTAACCACAAAGCACTGTAGAGAATGCAGGGAAAACTGCCCTTCGAGAGAGTTTAGAGAGAGAGAGACATGGACACTATAGAGTATAGACATCAATTCAATCAGTTGCAGATAAATTAAACCTGCATTGTGAATGTTTATGTTGTATTTTAAAGACAGGTGTAGTTTTTGATCTAATCCAGTTAAAACGTATGCGAGAAGGAACAGCTTGTGGGGTGTGTTGTTATAAAGTGGTTAACACCTCTGATACAACATAAACAGAGGAAGCGAGCTCTCGGTTTTCCTCTATCTGCAATTGATTGATTTTTTGTATGTACTTCTGTAGAGGTGAACCTTAAAGAGCTTTCAGATCAATTCAATTCAGTCTATTCGTGAGTTACCTCATCCAGACAGAACTTAGACTGACACACTTCATAGAGGCAGCAGGTAGCGGTAGTGGTTAGAATGTCAAAGTAAAAAAATCTGCAGATGTGCCGTTGAGCACTAATTTACTCCAGGGGTGCTGTACTACTATGGCTGACCCTGTAAAACAACACATTTCACTGCACCTATCCTGTGTATGTGACAATATTTTATTGGGTCTGAATATTGGGTTACATAGACAAAGTGTTGGTGTAATTGACCAATCGAAAACGCCTTGGAGCAAACAAGATCATCACTGTACGGGATAACTATACACACGCTGTGCAAAGATGTAGCTAACAACAAGGTTCTATGTTTTTCATTTTTTATTGAATTTTGTACTTCTTACCTTGCTATATCCAATTGGTATGCCGGCCGGCCAAACCCTCCCCTAACCCAGATGACGCTGGGACAACTGTGCGCCGCCTCATGGGTCTCCCAATCGCAGCCGACTGCGACACAGCCCGGGATCGAACCTGGGTCTGTAGTGACGCCTCAAGCACTGCCTTAGACCGCTGCATCACTCGGGAAGCCCCTGAAGCATCTCTGGATTTACATGGCCGGTTGATGAAAGCCCTTGGGGTGGTGTATGTGTCCGTGCGTGGATGGAGGCACGGCCTGCGTCAACAAATTCCCCAAACCGTCCACTTTCCGCCATGAAGTCCCCTTCCTGTGTTTTAGGTGTCTAATTAGGGTCCTTGGCTTGGATTCTGTGTGTCGACTTTAACAAGGCAATTAGTGACGTGTCTGGACTGCCTCCCTCCTGCTACAGGATATTTAGGGAAAGGGTTGGGGGGTGCTGGGCAGGGGGTAGTGTGTGTGTGAGGGAGAGAGTGGTGTAGGGTTGCGGCCGTGTTGGTACTAACTCCAGGAGGCAGCCATTTTTAAGGATGGTAGTACAGGGAAACAGATCCTGACTATGATTAGTCAGGATAAGAGGATTCTAACAATAAAAAGGTTTCCATTACAACATGACAAAGTTGATGCAAACCTGTCTGTTGCAAGAGTTTAAGGGATTTAGTTTGTTGTGAGCGATATCAAACAGCACAGGTGTTCCATCTGAAGTGGCGAAAAAGAGTTCCCACTTGACTGTTAGAGGAAGGTGTTGTCACATTCATTTACAGCCAATATTATTTTCTCAGTTGATCTCGAGTCAAATATGAGTAAGATAAGCATTCTGTCGTGTGATGTGGAATAGTCATGCAGGAATAATCCTTCACAATTCTCTATTTTTGCCATACAAGCTCTAGCCATACTGTCTTTCAAAGGTTTGGCAAATAAAGATAGTTGTTCCATGTGGCAAATTGTTTGTAATATGGCACATTTTGTGAAAAAGGTGCCACATAATTCCAAAAGTATGCAAACCATACTCAAATTATTGCAATTACTATATAATTGATATGCTTAACACCCCGGCCGTCCTACAATCTAAGCTAGATGCCCTCAATCTCACACAAATTATCAAGGAACCTACCAGGTACAACCCTAAATCTCTAACCATGGGCACCCTCTTAGATATCATCCTGACCAATTTGCCGTTTAAATACTCCTCTGCTGTCTTCAACCAGGAGCTCAGCAATCACTGCCTCATTGCCTGTGTCCATAATGGGTCCACGGTCAAACGACCACCCCTCATCACTGTCAAATGCTCCCTAAAACACTTCAGCGAGCAGGCCTTTCTAATCGACCTGGCCCGGGTATCTTTGAAGGATATTTACCTCATCCCGTCAGTAGAGGAGACCTGGTTGCTCTTTAAAAGTGCTTTCCTCACCATCTTAAATAAGCGTGCCCCATTCAAAAAATGTAGAACTAAGAACAGATATAGCCTTTGGTTCACTCAAGACTTGAATACCCTTGACCAGCACAAAAACATCCTGTGGCATTCTGCATTAGCATCGAATAGTCACCGCGATATGCAACTTTTCAGGGAAGTCAGGAACCAATATACGCAGTCAGTTAGGAAAGCTAAGGCTAGCTTTTTCAAACAGAAATGTGCATCCTGTAGCACTAATTCCAAAAGGTTTTGGGACACTGTAAAGTCCATGGAGAATAAGAGCACCTCCTCCCAGCTGCCAACTGCACTGAGGCTAGGAAACACTGTCACCACTGATAAATCTACGATAATCGATCATTTAAATAAGCATTTTTCTACGGCTGGCCATGCTTTCCACCTGGTTAACCCTACCCCGACCAACACCTCTGCACCCCTTGCAGCAACTTGCCCAAGCCCCCCTGCTTCTCCTTCACCCAAAACCAGACAGATGATGTTCTGAAAGAGCTGCAAAATCCGGATCCCTACAAATCAGCTGGGCAAGACAATCTGGTCCCTCTCTTTCTAAAATTATCAGCCAAAATTGTTGCAACCCCTATTACTAGCCTGTTCAACCTATCTTTCATATTGTCTGAGATCCCCAAAGATTGGAAAGCTGCCGCGGGGAGACACTCTAGACCCAAACTGTTACAGACCTATATATCCATCCTGCCCTGCATTTCTAAAATCTTCGAAAGCCAAGTTAACAAACAGATCATCGACCATTTCGAATCCCGCTGTACCTTCTCCACTATGCAATCTGGTTTCCGAGCTGGTCATGGGTGCACCTCAGCCACGCTCAAGGTCCTAAACGATATCATAACCACCCTCGATAAAAGACAGTACTGTGCAGCCGTCTTCATCGACCTGGCCAAGGCTTTCGACTCTGTCAATCACCGCATTCTTATCGGCAGACACAATAGCCTTGGTTTCTCAAATGACTGCCTCGCCTGGTTCACCAACTGCTTCTCTGATAGAGCTCAGTGTGTCAAATAGGAGGGCCCGTTGTCCGGACCTCTGGCAGTCTCTATGGGGGTGCCACAGGGTTCAATTCTCGGGCCGACTCTTTTCTCTGTATATATCAATGATGTCGCTCTTGCTGCTGGTGGTTCTCTGATCCACCTCTATGCAGACGACACCATTCTGTATAAATCTGGTCCTTCTTTGGACAATGTGTTAACAAACCTCCAAACGATCTTCAATGCCATACAACACTCCTTCCGTGGCCTCCAACTGCTTTTAATGCTAGTAAAACTAAATGCATGCTCTTCAACTGATTGCTGCCCACACCCGTCCGCCTGACTAGCATCACTACTCTGGACGGTTCTGACTTAGAATATGTGGACAACTACAAATACCTAGGTGTCTGGTTAGACTGTAAACTCTCCTTCCAGACTCACATTAAGCATCTCCAATCCAAAATAAATCTAGAATCAGCTTCCTATTTCGCAACAAAGCCTCCTTCACTCATGCTGCCAAACATACCCTCGTAAAACTGACTATCCTATCGATCCTTGTCATTTACAAAATAGCCCTCCAACACTCTACTCAGCACACTGGATGTAGTCTATCACAGTGCCATCCGTTTTGTCACCAAATCCCCATATACTACCCACCACTGTGACCTGTATGCTCTCGTTGGCTGGCTCTCGCTACATATTCGTCGCCAAACCCACTGGCTCCAGGGC
The DNA here is from genome assembly GCF_029448725.1 of Salvelinus fontinalis. Taxonomy (NCBI): domain Eukaryota; kingdom Metazoa; phylum Chordata; class Actinopteri; order Salmoniformes; family Salmonidae; genus Salvelinus; species Salvelinus fontinalis. The sequence continues at coordinate 12,457,467 of NC_074674.1, forward strand.
ATCTATAAGTCTTTGCTAGATAAAGCCTCGCCTTATCTCAGCTCACTGGTCACCATAGCAACACCCACCCGTAGCACGAGCTCCAGCAGGTATATCTCACTGGTCATCCCCAAAGCCAACACTTCCTTTGGCTGCCTTTCCTTCCAGTTCTCTGCTGCCAATGACTGGAACGAATTGCAAAAATCACTGAAGCTGGAGACTTATATCTCCCTCTCTAACTTTAAGCATCAGCTGTACCTGTACACAGCTAATCTGTAAATAGCACACCCAACTACCTCATCCCCATATTGTTATTTATCTTCTTGCTCTTTCGCACCCCAGTATCTCTACTTGTACATCATCATCTGCACATCTATCACTCCAGTGTTAATGCTAAATTGTAATGATTTTGCCTCTATGGCCGATTTATTGTCTTACCTCCCTAATCTTCTACATTTGCACGCACTGTACATAGATTTTTCTATGTTGTCTATGTTGACTGTACGTTTGTTTATGTGTAACTCTGTGTTGTTGTTTTTGTCCACTGCTTTGCTTTTTTTTGGCCAGGTCGTAGTTGTAAATGAGAACTTGTTAAATAAAGGTTACATAAAGGTTAAATAAAGGTTAAATAAAATAAAACAATTACAATTAAAATAAAACGCTGTAATGCCTATATTGAGCAATTTAACAAGACAGCTATGTAAACCACTTGAAATCAGGAATGTATCAAGCCAGCTATGTAAACCACTTGAAATCAGGAATTTATCAAGCCAGCTATGTAAACCACTTGAAATCAGGAATTTATCAAGCCAGCTATGTAAACCACTTGAAATCAGGAATTTATCAAGCCAGCTATGTAAACCACTTGAAATCAGGAATTTATCAAGCCAGCTATGTAAACCACTTGAAATCAGGAATGTATCAAGCCAGCTATGTAAACCACTTGAAATCAGGAATTTATCAAGCCAGCTATGTAAACCACTTGAAATCAGGAATTCATCAAGCCAGCTATGTAAACCACTTGAAATCAGGAATTTATCAGGCCAGCTATGTAAACCACTTGAAATCAGGAATGTATCAAGCCAGCTATGTAAACCAGGAATTTATCAAACTCTTATTTAGAACTGATCTTCCCATGATAAAAACAAGACAAATGATGACCTTAGTTGCCCCGGCCTACATTCACAAACACAAGCCGAGTAGCAATATGACATAACTAAATGTAGATATTGATCCGTATTATCCTCAGATCTGAGGTTTGGTTTGGAGCAGCAGGAGCTGTTTTTGTAAACCAGGATAAAAATCCTTTGAATGTCCTATTAATTCCCACAGGGACATCTGCTGCTGCAGCCAAACAACCCCCAGCACACTCACACACACCATGCATTCCTCCTACAGTTTCTGGGTAGGCAGCTGTAATGCAGTTTAGCAATAATCTATTATCAGATCAATGCAAAATTGCATTAACTAGGACACGATAGTTTAAGAGATTACAAGCATTCCTACTGTATAGAAATACAGACATTGCGTGAAGAGGGGTTGAGTGAAATTGGAGAGGAAGAATGAGAGGGAGGAGTGAGGGATAGAGCAGAGGGAGAGCAGCTCAATCTAATCAAGTTGGAAGTTTTCTTAATTACACATATGGCTCCGAACTCTGTGTGTGTGTGCGCGCGCGCGTGCGTGTGCGCTGCGTGTGCGTGCGACTGAGAAGGAGTAACAGTGGGAGTGATTCGGTTTCAAAAGAGAGAAGAAAGAGACAGAGAGAGGGGAGAGAGAGATGACACCCGAGCTGCGTGCGTGTTGAGGTCCAGTGCTGCAAACTGCATCTGTTCCTAATTACAGAGTGCTAATGAAGGCCCGTGTTCCTGGTGGGCCCACGGAGAACCAGCCTGGCCCCTAGCCTCTGTGTCATAGCAGAGGAAAGGAGAGAGGAGAAAAAGAGGGAGAAAGAAACAGAGCGAGAAAAAGAGGTATAGAGAGACAGACATTGAGAAAGATGGAAAGAGAGACAGCGTTCGAAAAACAGAGGGCAGAGAGGGAGAGAAAGAGAGAGTTAAACCTCGATATTTGTGTGGAATTATAGCCTTGTTTGGTTGTCCTTTATGGGGTTGCAAGAATGCTGAATATACACAAATGTTGCCCATAAACACATGCACACACACATACAACACGCAGCTTACCCTCACGGTAGCTTTAACCCGTGTCAACGTTCTCATTTGCACTGTATGCCAGAGGTCTCAGGGCCTTGGCCCAATGTGTGTGTGACGTTGATGAATGCAGCGGACGTAATTGGCAGGCATTTCTCAGCTGACAAGTTCTCCCCACCGCCAGGGGAGTGGTGATGGTGGGCCCGTGTCATATTAGTTTGTCAGCCAAACCGTTCGGACGCCACAGCGTTTTCGTGAGAAGAACGATTTTCGGGATGTCTCATGGTCTGACAAACACTGCTGTATCTTGGCCACCTTCTTGGCCTCAGTAGGCAGAAGCAGTAGATTGAGACGCAGCCCATGCAAACCCCCCCCCAGTTATCTCTAGTTTAAACTGACCGATTTTGATGGGGATTTTTTGATTATGTTACTTAGATTGACGCACTGACTTCAGGGGGGTAGCCCTTTACACTTGTACCTGTATACGTGTTGAAAATGGCAGATTTGGGCACTAATTAGTGCCTAAATTGGAACATAGTTGCTGTACAGTAACATGCTATACATGACATCAGAGCTCTGGCTCTGAAATAATAGAAAGTAAAACCACGTAATAATAGATACACAATGAGAAACATTAACTTGGCTATATAGAAGAGGTGCCAGTATGGAGATCATGTACATGGGGACGAGGTAATTGAGGTAGATACACTATATATACAAAAGTATGTGGACACCCCTTCAAATTTGTGGATTCTGCTATTTCAGCCACATCCGTTGCTGACAGGTGTATAAAATCAATCACACAGCCATGCAATCTCTATAGACAAACTCTATAGACAAACATTGGCAGTAGAATGGCAGCATTGGCAGCAGCATACCACCCTGCATACCACTGCTGGCTTGCGTCTGAAGCTAAGCAGGGTTGGTCCTGGTCAGTCCCTGGATGGGAGACCAGATGCTGCTGGAAGTGGTATTGCAGGGCCAGTAAGAGGCACTCTTTCCTCTGGTCTAATAAAATATCCCAATGCCCCAGGGCAGTAATTGGGGACACTGCCCTGTGTGTAGGGTGCCGTCTTTCGGATGGGACGTTAAACGGGTGTCCTGACTCTCTGAGGTCATTAAAGATCCCATGGCACTTATCGTAAGAGTAGGGGTGTTAACCTTGGTGTCCTGGCTAAATTCCCAATCTGGCCCTCAAACCATCATGGTCACCTAATAATCCCCAGTTTACAATTGGCTCATTCATCCCCCTCCTCTCCCCTGTAACTATTCCCCAGGTCGTTGCTGCAAATGAGAACGTGTTCTCAGTCAACTTACCTGGTAAAATAACGGTTACATTTTTTAAAAATAAAATAAAATAAATGGCCTTACTGATGAGCTCAAAGACTTTCAACATGGCACCGTCACAGGATGCCAGTCACAGGATGCCACCTTTCCAACAAGCCAGTTTTTTAAATGTCTGCCCTGCTAGAGCTACCCTGGTTAACTGTAAGAGCTGTTTTTTGTGAAGTGGAAACGTCTAGGAACAACAACGGCTCAGCTGCGATGTGGTTGGCCACACAAGCTCACAGAACGGGCCGCTGAGTGCTGAAGTGCGTAGAGTGTAAACATCGTCTTGTCCTCGGTTGCAACACTCGTTACCTAGATCCAAACTGCCTCTGGAAGCAACATCAGCACAAGAACTGTTCATCAGGAGCTTCATGAAATGGGTTTCAAATGGCCGAGCAGCCGCACAAATGCCTAAGATCACCATGTGCAATGCCAAGCGTTGTCTGGAGTGGTGTAAAGCTTGCCGCCATTGGACTCTGGAGCAGTGGAAACGCATTCTCTGGAGTGATGAATCGCACTTCACCATCTGGCAGTCCGGCGGACGAATCTGGTTTTGGTGGATGCCAGTAAACGCTACAATGCACAGTGACAACTGTAAAGATTGTTGGAGGAGGAATAATGGTTTGGGCTAGGTCCCTTAGTTCGAGTGAAGGGAAATCTTAAGGCTACAGCTTCCAACTTTGTGGCAACAGTTTGGGGAAGGCCCTTTCCTGTTTCAGCATGACAGTGCCCCAGTGCACAAAGTGAGGTTCATACAGAAATGTTTTGTCTAGATCGATGAGGAAGAACTTGACTGGCCTAAACAGAGCCCTGACCTCAACCCCATCGGTCACCTTTAGGTTGAATTGAAATGATGACTGCGGGCCAGACCTAATTGGCCAACAACAGTGCCTGACCTCACTAATGCTCTTGTGGCTGAATGGAAGCAAGTCCTCGCAGCAATGTTCCAATAAGAGTTGAGGCTGTTATAGCAGCAAAGGGGGGACCAACTCCATATTGATCACCATGATTTTGGAATGAGATGTTCGAGCAGGTGTCCACATACTTTTGGTCATGCAGTGTATGTACTGCACATATAACTAGGAATAAAGTAACAGATAGTAAACAGCAGAGACATATGTGATAAGTAAAAACAGTGCAGCTGTATAACTTTTTGAGGATCTGAGGGCCCATGCCAAATCTTTTCTGCCTCCTGAGGGGGCTTCATGACTGTGTTGGTGTATTTGGACCATGATAGATCCTTAGTGATGTGGACAATGAGGAACTTGAAGCTCTAGACCCACTCCACTTCAACCCTGTCAATGTGAATGGGGGAGTGCTCTGTCTTTCATTTCCTGTAGTCCACGATCAGCTCCTTTGTCTTGTTGACATTGAGGGAGAGGTTGTTGTCCTGGCACCAAACTGCCAGGTCTCTGACCTCCTCCCTTTAGGCTGTCTCATCATCGGCGGTGACCAGGCAAACATAATGATGGTGTTGGAGTCATGCACAGCCACGCAGTCGTGGGTGAACAGGGAGTACAGGAGGGGAGTAAGCACGCACCCCTGAGGGGCCCCCATATTGAAGGTCATCATGGCAGATGTGTTGTTGCCTACCCACACCACCTGGGGGCATCCCGTCAGGAAGTCCAGGATCCAGTTGCAGAAGGTGTTGTTCAGTCCCAGGGTCCTTAGTTTAGTGACCAAAGTTAAATATAACTAAATACAATGAAACTCAACATTTTGTCCTATTCTTTTACTTAGATTTCGGGTTCAGATGGAGATGTGAACCCAACATATCAATTATTAATATGTAGATAAACTGGAATTAAAGCCACACTAAGTCAGTGGCACAAAAGACACATGTCCTTCAAATTTTGATATTTGGTTGTGTTGACAACCAAACACCATTTAATATTACACTTGTAATACAGGAAATAGCCTAATGTTAAAGCTATCTTAAAAACAAAAATAATGATTGTAGTATTTATTAAACCTTAAAATGAGTAACACATCCATTGCAACATTTTGAGGTTACTGTAACTGTCTTCTTATGTAATTGTAGAACATGTGCATGTATAAGATCGCTAGTGTAACCGGTTCTGTACCGGTACCTGTCTGCATTGTGTTCTGGTGAGGTGTAGGTGGAAGATAAGGGTCTGGACACAATTCTGCCGGTTTGTCTCTCTTTTAATGACTGCATGGAATGGATACAAATGCTGTCTGGACTCTCATACACAAATATATTTGCCTCTTCTCATCACACTTTGAGCAAACCTCACATTAAAAAAAGCATTGTACAGTAGGTACATGTTAATATTTTTAAAAGACTAATTTCATTTGATAAATGTTGTACATTAATACACTAATAATTTGCTAATAAGTGCAAAATATTTAGGCAACACCGGCCTTCCTGACATGACTGGACAGGTAACAACATGTAGGACAGCCAACTAGACACATTAAACATGAAATCCAAAAACGTCACATTTCACAACATACCTGCATGGAATGGATACAAATGCAAGGCAAACGTTAATGCTGCTGTCTGGACTCTCATACACAAGTATATTTGCCTGATGAAAGACAAAAGACAGTGCAGTATGCCCGTGAGAAAATTGTCAGAAAATGCTGTCTGTATCTGTCAGTAGCACATGTGCCCTAAATAATACCCCCCAAAATCTCCTTTTTTATTTTACCACTACAATCTGTCCTTAGGGCAAAACTGAAAAATAACAACTTGTAGAAAGTAAACATCTGCACCTCGATACTGTCAAGTGTGCTGACATCTGCATAACAAGGAAGTAGGGAAAGAACTGGCCATTTCTGGTCTAGCAATTGATGACAGGAGAGTACACTACCCAGCCTTATATAATTAGAAAGAGGAGATTATTCTGATTAAAATGGTGTCCAACTTGAAAATATCTAAATGTACACATTGTGAGATATTTGGCAAAATAGAACAGCATGCCTATCTATAGAAAACAATGGGCAGAGCTCACAGTTCCAAGGGCGAAAGGTGCCACGCAGCTAGCTTTTGACGACAACAGAGATTCTCCTGATTTGAAATGGTTTCTGACTTGAAAACATCTAAATATGCACATTGAGATATTTTGGGACAAAACAGACGTACCCTTATTTCACCTAAAAGAAACAATGGGACGACCTTAGAGTTCCATGTGTAGAAATGTACGTTTTTGACATTGTCATTTTTTCTTTCTTTCTTATGTTTAATTGCAAGCAATTGGTCACAGTACACTATGCTGCTCAAATTTACATTGATTAAAATGGTTAAAATGATGATGATTAAAATTATTAAAATGGTGTAGAACTTCAAAACATTAAAATACATCAATTTTGATGTACATACATTTTTAGACATGTCCCTATTTCCCCAATACAATGGCACTCAAAATTCTAAGAGCAGTCTTTAATTTAAGCAGCTAATTATTTATCTGCTAACATTTTCCTTTCCTGTGGTTTACATTTTGTGGTTTGAACTAGGACTCTATGTGAACGTATGGCCATTGAGAGACTAGTCAAGGATCATATCACCTCCACCCTACCTGATACCCTAGACCCCCTCCAATTTGCTTACCGCACCAATAGGTCCACAGACGACGCAATTGCAATCACACTGCACACTGCCCTAACCCGTCTGGAGCAGAGGAATAGCTGTACACTTTGAAATAACACATATGGAATCATGTAGTAACCAAAAAAGTGTTAAACAAAACAAAATATATTTTATATTTGAGATTCTTCAAAGTAGCCACCCTTTGCTTTGATGACAGCTTTGCACACTCTTGGCATTCTCTCAACCAGTTTCATGAGGAATGTTATTCCAACAGTCTTAGAAGAGTTCCCACATATGCTGAGCACTTGTTGGCTGCTTTTCCATCACTCTGCGGTCCAACTCATCCCAAACCATCTCAATTAGGTTGAGGTCGGGTGATTGTGGTGGCCAGATCATCTGATGCAGCAATCTATCACTCTCCGTCTTGGTCAAATAGGCCTTATACAGCCTGGAGGTGAGTTGTGTCAACAAATTATAGTCCCAGTAGGCGCAAACCAGATGGGATGGCATATCGCTGCAGAATGCTGTGGTAGCCATGCTGGTAGAGTGTGCCTTGAATTCTAAATAAATCACGACAGTGTCACCAGCAAAGCACCCCCACACAATCACACCTCCTCCTCCATGCTTCACGGTGGGAACCACACATGCGGAGATCATCCGTTCACCTACTCTGCATCTCATAAAGACACGGCGGTTGTAACCAAAAATATCAAATTTGGACTCATCAAACCAAAAGGACAGATTTCCACTGGTCTAATGTCCATTGCTCATGTTTCTTGCCCAAGCAAGTCCCTTCTTCTCATTGGTGTCCTTTTTAGTAGTATTTTTTTTGCAGCAATTCGACCATGAAGGCCTGATTCACGCAGTCTACTCTGAACAGTTGATGTTGAGATGTGTCTGTTACTTGAACTCTGTCAACTACAGCTCAGTGTTCAGCACCATAGTGCCTTCGAAGCTCATCACTAAACTAAGGACCTCCCTCTGCAACTGGATCCTGGACTTCCTGACGGCCGCCCCCAGGTGGTAAGAGTAGGCAACAACACGTCTGCCACGCTGATCCTTAACACTGGGGCCCCTCAGGGGTGTGTACTTAGTCCCCTCCTGTATTCCCTGTTCACCCACGACTGCGTGGCCAAACATGACTCCAACACCATCAGTAAGTTTGCTGACGACACAACAGTGATAGGCCTGATCACCGACAACGATGAGACAGCCTATAGGGAGGAGGTCAGAGAACTGGCAGTGTGGTGCCAGGACAACAACCTCTTCCTTAATGTGAGCAAGAGAAAGGAGCTGATTGTGGACTACAGGAAAAGGCAGGCCGAACAGGCCCCCATTAACATCGACAAGGCTGTAGTGGAGCGGGTCGAGAGTTTCAAGTTCCTTGGTGTCCACATCACCAACGGATTATTATGGTCCAAACATACCAAGACAGTCGTGATGAGGGGACAACAAAACATTTTCCCCCTCGGGAGACTGAAAATATTTGGTATGGGCCCCCAGGTTCTCAAAAGTTTCTACAGCTGTACCATCGAGAGCATCCTGACCGGTTGCATCCCCGCCTGGTATGGCAACTGCTCGGCATCTGAACGCAAGGCACTACAGAGGGTAGTGAGAGCGGCCCAGTACATCACTGGGGCCAAGCTTCCTGCCACCCAGGACCTATATAATAGGCAATATCAGAGGAAAGCCCATAAAATTGTCAGAGACTCCAGTCACCCAAGTTATAGACTGTTTTCTCTGCTACCGCAGGACCAAAAGGTTCCTCAACAGCTTCAAATTAAGACTGCATTTGAAGAAACATTCAAAGTTCTTGACATTTTCCGTATTGACTCACCATGTCTTAAAGTAATGATGGACTGTTGTTTCTCTTTCCTTATTTGAGCTGTTCTTACCATAATATGGACTTTGTATTTCACCAAATAGGTGTATCTTCTGTATACCACCCCTACCTTGTCACAACACAACTGATTGGCTCAAACGCATTAAGAGGGAAAGAAATTTCACAAATTAACATTTACCAAGGCACACCTGTTAATTGAAATGCATTCCAGTTGACTACCTCATGAAGCTGGTTGAGAGAATGCCAATAGTGTGCAAAGCTGTCATCAAGGCAAGGTTGCTACTTTGAAGAATCTCAAATCTCAAATATATTTTGATTTGTTCAACACTTTTTTGGTTACTACATTATTCCATCTGTGTTATTTCATAGTTTTGATGTCTTCACTATTATTCTACAATGTAGAAAATAGTAACAATAAAGAAAATCCCTTGAATGAGTAGGTGTGCCCAAATGTTTGACTGGTACTGTATGTTTATATTATTATTATTTAATATTGTACTTAATTCAAAGATATGCTAATCATACTCTCTTTACAGGACTATATACAGTATATGTATATATATTATATGTGTATGACTTTTTTTGTCAATTGTTCTGAATGTCTGCCTCTCACTAGCTCTAATGTGGGCTATATTAAAATGCACCAAAAACGTGTTGTTCTTGCAATTACATTCACTAGAATATGAGTGTCGGTGCAACAATTTTAAACATACTTTTCTTTATACTTCATTGTCAAATTCTTCAACCAGGTACTGCAATTCTCAATTATACCATAAGGTGGCAGCACGATAAGAAATGAAAATGTTGGACATTTCCTTGACTTTGTGGCTGTTCTATCTAGGGGAAACCGGATTCCAGATGCTTGCTACTGACAATACAGTGCTGATCTATCTAATTTACATGTTTCCCTAGATATATTAATAACATTGAAGTGGCATGCATCGCCTGAAAAAAATCTAATATAAAATGCTTAAAAAATGAAAAATGAAACTTGCTGCATGCAACATTCAAAGGTAAATGTCAATAGTAAAGTGTGGAAATCCGCTACGCTTCAATATTATCGCTGCACTGATGTGTAGTTGACTCATATTATTGACCCTTTCAAGAGGGCACAGTTAGCTGCTCTGCCTTCTCGCTCAAGTAGCCAATTCAACAAGCTCACAATACTCTGCCTTCTCATTCAAGTGAAGGGCTTGTTGAGGTAATTTGTTAGCCTCAAAGATTGCATGGTGTAATCTCTTGGCAGGCTGTGGGCCGATCCACTCGAGTCTTTTCTACTTTCCTTCTTTGAGACTGTTAGCTCGCAGTGGCATATGAGATATTGAGATGCTTCAAGATGCACGCTATTGAAATTCCTGGCGCCTAGATGAAATTGGTTTGGGGTTGAGGTTAGTGAATCTTAACAGTAATTATTCGGCCGGGGTTCAAAGCATCGGGGATATCAAAATTGTAGTAGTCATAAATAGTTAACCATGTTTTTGAGGCTATACAGTGTATGTTTACATTCAACATTGTTTACAAATATTCATTGGAGAAAAAAAAGCTTGTATTTTGGGATCTTATGGGGTACAAGTGATATTCTAAAAGAAGCGATGGGATCAATGGGTATTCAGTATTCATTTAGAAGCCCCAAAATGGATGTAGCAACTCAGGATTCTAGCTTTAACATATAAACACAGAGACACAGGAAATTAATTGTTTTTTAATCAATACGGTGGGTCTCAAAAAAGAGCCTTTGTTTCTGCTGAGCTGTTTGCTGCCTGCAATGCCGCTGCCTCCCTGCCTTCGGAGGAGTGGACCTGAGAATGTTGAAAAGTTATTCGTTCACAGCAGACTGTAAAGACATTGGAGAGGCAGCTGAGAAATGTGGCATATTTTTCTTATTAATTCGAGAGAAGTCTTTAAATAATTACCAAAAATTAAATGTGGCTGGTTTATTAGTGTTCTGCCTTGCAATAATAAATCACATACAATTCAAAAGAATCTAAAAACCAGCAAATAATTACTCTAAAATGTGCAGTTTTGTCACGCCACACAACCACAGATGTCTCAAGTTTTGAGTGAGCACGCAATTGGCATGCTGACTGCAGGAATGTCCACCAGAGCTGTTGCCAGATAATTTAATGTTAATTTCTCCCCAGATCTGTGCCTTGACACAATCCTGTCTCTCATGGCTTGGTTTTTGTTCTGACATGCACAGTCAACTGTGGGACCTTAGACAATTGAGGGGGTGGACTCCAATCAAGTTGTAGAAACATCTAAAGGATGATCAATGGAAACAGGATGCACCTGAGCTCAATTTTGAGTCTCATAGCAAAGGGTCTGAATTCTTATGCAAATAAGGTATTTCTGTTTTTTATTTTGTATAAATTTGAAAAAATAAATAAATGCTTTCGCTTTGTCACTGTGGGGTTTTGTGTGTAGATTGCTTAGGATTTTTAAAAATGTAATCCATTTTAGAATAAGGCTGTAACATTACAAAATGTGGAGAACGGGAAGGGTCCTGAATACTTTCCGAATGCATATGTAGTGAATTTGTTACTCAATGCGTTTGTATGGGTTAATGGCAGTTTTTTTCTCCCATCAAACAATTTTTTCTATCTTTTTTTTATACTTCAAGGGGTCTTATTAAAGTCAAATATCTAAATGATCCTTGGTATGACCTTCTTAAAACAATATAGCTTAGCAGAACACCCCCATTTAGGGACAGGGAAATGAGGATACCTAGTCAGTTGTACAACTGAATGTATTCAACTGAAATGTGTCTAACGCATGTGTCTAACTGCCTTAATCGACATCCACCTCATCAACACCAGGGGAACAGTGGGTTAACTGCTTTGCTCAGGGGCATATAACGCAAATAGCTAGCAACCCAAAGGTTGCGAGTTTGAATTTCAACACAGACGACTTTAGCATTTAGCTAATTAGCAACTTTTCAACTACTTTGCAACTATTTAGCATGTTAGGTAACCCTTCCCCTAACCCTTCACCTAACCCAACTCCTAAACTTAACCCTAACCTTAACCCTAACCCTTAACATAGCTAACGTTAGCCAGCTAGCCACCTAGCTAGAATTTGTAACATATCGTGTTTTGCAAATTCATAACATATAATACACATTGTAATTTGTAACATACTGTATCATACGAAATGGGTGATGGACATCCACAAATGAATACATACCATACGAAAAGTAACATATCATACTAAATAGAATGTCTCAGATTTAACTACAGAATAATACGAAATGCTCTGAGACCAGGTTGATGCACGGTTCTGACTGTCTGCCTGGTGGCCAACATGCCTATCTATTCCTGTCTTTTCCCCTCTCCCTCCCTCGATTGCTCGAACTTTCTTTGCTATGAAAGATGCGAGAGTTTGTGCTTTCAGAAGTAGCCTACGGTGACTAGTTTCCGCCGTTGCAAAAATAATTCTATCAGAATCGAAGCTTGACACCCAGACATGGGAGTTGACACCGGGAGTCGACGGGCAAGGTGTCGAGGAATCAATGATTTTGGAGTCGACTTCCCACCACTACAGCGGCTTGCGAAAGTATTCACCCCCCTTGGCATTCTTCCTATTTTGTTGCCTTACAACCTGGAATTAAAATAGATTTTTGTGGGGTTTGTATCATTTGATTTACACAACAACTTTGAAGATGCAAAATATTTTTTCTTGGGAAACAAACAAGAAATAAGACAAAAAAACAGAACTTGAGCGTACATAACTATTCACCCCCCCCAAAGTCAATACTTTGTAGAGCCACCTTTTGCAGCAATTACAGCTGCAAGTCTCTTGGGGTACGTCTCTATAAGCTTGGCACATCTCACCACTGGGATTTTTGCCCATTCTTCAAGGCAAAACTGCTCCAGCTCCTTCAAGTTGGATGGGTTCCGCTTGTGTACAGCAATCTTTAAGTCAAACCACAGATTCTCAATTGGATTGAGGTCGGGCCTTGACTAGGCCATACCAAGACATTTAAATGTTTCCCCTTAAACCACTTGTGTTGCTTTAGCAGTATGCTTAGGGTCATTGTCCTGCTGGAAGGTGAACCTCCGTCCCAGTCTCAAATCTCTGGAAGACTGTAACAGGTTTCCCTCAAGAATTTTTCTGTATTTAGCGCCATCCATAATTCCTTCAATTCTGACCAGTTTCTCAGTCCCTGCCAATCAAAAACATCCCCACAGCATGATGCTGACACCACCATGCTTTACTGTGGGGATGATGTTCTCGGGGTGATTAGAGGTGTTGGGTTTGCGCCAGACATAGCGTTTTCCTTGATGGCCAAAAAGCTACATTTTTGTCTCATCTAACCAGAGTACCATCTTCCACATGTTGGGGGAGTCTCCCACATGCCTTTTGGCGAACACCAAACATATTGGCTTCTTTTTTTCTTTAAGCAATGGCTTTTTTCTGGACACTTTTTCGTAAAGCCCAGCTCTGTGGAGTGTACGCTTGGTGGTGCCCCTTGTATGCTTGGTGGTGCCCCTTGCTTAGTGGTGTTGCAGACTCTGGGGCTTTTCAGAACAGGTGTATATATACTGAGATCATGTGACACTTAGATTGCACACTGGTGGACTTTATTTAACAAATTATGTGACTTCTGAAAGTAATTGGTTGCACCAGATCTTATTTAGGGGCTTCATAGCAAAGGGGGTGAATACATATGCGCCACCACTTTTCCTTTTTTTTAATTAAAAATTTGTTAAAACTATTTATTTTTTAAATTTCACTTCACCAATTTGGACTATTTTGTGTGTGTCCATTACATGAAATCCAAATAAAAATAAATTTAAATTACAGGTTGTAATGCAACAAAATAGGAAAAACACCAAGGAGGATGAATACTTTTGCAAGGCACTGTATGTACACCTTTGTTATTCATGAAGACAGGCACAGAAAGTAGCTAGCATAAAGCTAACTCACCCGGATTCTCAGTTCACAAACATCAATGGAAAATGTTACAATTCTTCTTTTTTTTGTTCCGCTCACTCTGATTGTCTATGCACTCAAATCTTCTGTACTATATTACATTACAACTTTGGTTTCCAGTAGATTTCTGAGTTATCAGCGTTCAATATTTCTAGTAGTGTTGTAGTACTCGAGACGAGTCCAGTATCGAGACCACACTGATTTCTTGGTTTCTTTATGCTTCTAAATTTGTGAGTGCCGTCTTAGAAGGCAAGTTGGAAAGAGATCGAAATCAAAGCTACAGCTAAAGATGTTCAGACAATAAGGGTCGCCAACAAATTCCCAAACCTAGTCTTACAATGAAAAAAAGTTGGGGACTATCTTGTTTTGTGAAAACGTTAGGGACAGTGGCGACCCGTCATTGTTATGAGCCCAACATTTTTGCCTGTTTTACGTGTTATTTTGGTATTAATACGTGTCACGTATCAGTTTGCAAACAATGTAAAATGTAAAAATATATATACACTACCGTTCAAAAGTTTGGGGTCACTTAGAAATGTCCTTGTTTTTGAAAGAAAAGCAAATTCTTTGTCCATTAAAAATAACATCAAATTGATCAGAAACAGTGAAGAGGCGACTCCGGGATGCTGGCCTTCTAGGCAGGGTTGCAAAGAAAAAGTTATATCTCAGACTGGCCAATAAAAATAAAAAATGAAGATGGGCAAAAGAACACAGACACTGGACAGAGGAACTCTGCCTAGAAGGCCAGCATCCCGGAGTCACCTTTTTACTGTTGAGGTTGAGACTGATGTTTTGCGGGTACTATTTAATGAAGCTGCCAGTTGAGGACTTGTGAGGCATCTGTTTCTCAAACTAGACACCCTAACGTACTTGTCCTCTTGCTCAGTTGTGCATCGGGGCCTCCTACACTTTCTATTCTGGTTAGAGCCAGTTTGCGATCATCTGTGAAGGGAGTAGTACACAGAATTGTACGAGATCTTTAGTTTCTTGACAATTTCTCGCAAAGAATAGCCTTCATTTCTCAGAACAAGAATAGACGGACGAGTTTCAGAAGAAAATTATTTGTTTCTGGCCATTTTGAGCCTGTAATCGAACCCAAAAATGCTGATGCTCCAGATACTCAACTAGCCTAAAGAAGGCACATTTTATTGCTTCTTTAATTAGGACAACAGTTTTCATCGGTGCTAACATAATTGCAAAAGGGTTTTCTGATCAATTAGCGTTTGAAAATTATAAACTTGGATTAGCTAACACAACGTGCCATTGGAACACCGGAGTGATGATGGCTGATAATGGGTCTCTGTACCTCTATGTAGATATTGCATTAAAAATCAGCTGTTTCCAGCTATAATAGTCATTCACAACATTAACAATGTCGACACTGTATTTCTGATCAATTTTATGTTATTTTAATGGACAAAAAATGTGCTTTTCTTTAAAAAACAAGGACATTTTTAAGTGACCCCAAACTTTTGAACAGTAGTGTACAGTTGAAGTCGGAAGTTTACATAAACCTTAGCCAAATACATTTAAACTCAGTTTTTCACATTTCCTGACATTTAAGCCTAGTTAAAATTCCCTGTCTTAGGTCAGTTAGGATCACCACTTTATTTTAAGAATGTATAATATTAGAGAGAATTAATTATTTCAGCTTTTATTTCTTTGATCACATTCCCAGCGGGTCAGAAGTTCACATACACTCAATTAGTATTTCGTAGCATTGCCTTTAAATTGTTTAACTTCGGTCAAACGTTTCGGGTAGCATTCCACAAGCTCCCCACAATAAGTTGGGTGAATTTTGGCCCATTTCTCCTGACAGAGCTGGTGTAACTGAGTCACGTTTGTAGGCATCCATGCTTGCATACGCTTTTTTAGTTCTGCCTACAAATTTTCTATAGGATTGAGGTCAGGGCTTTGTGATGGCCACTCCAATACCTTGACTTTGTTGTCCTTTTGCCACAACTTTGGAAGAACTCTTGGGGTCATTGTCCATTTGGAAGACCCAAGCTTTAACTTCCTGACAGATGTCGTGAGATGTTGCTTCAATATATCCACATAATTTTCCTACCTCATAATGCCATCTATTTTGTGAAGTGTACCAGTCCCTCCTGCAGCAAAGCACCCCCACAACATGATGCTGCCACCCCGTGCTTCACAGTTGGGATGGTGTTCTTCAGCTTGCAAGCGTCCCCCTTTTTCCTCCAAACATAACAATGGTCATAATGGCCAAAAACATATTTTTGTTTCATCAGACCAGAGGACATTTCTCCAAATATTATGATCTTTGTCCCCATGTGCAGTTGCAAACCGTAGTCTGGCTTTTCTATCACGGTTTTGGAGCAGTGGCTTAGATACTGTTGTACCCGTTTCCTCCAGCATCTTCACAAGGTCCTTTGCTGTTGTTCTGGGATTGATTTGTACTTTTCGCACCAAAGTACGTTCATCTCTAGGAGACAGAACGCGTCTCCTTCCTGAGCGGTATGACTGCTGCGTGGTCCCATGGTGTTCATACTTGCGTACTATTGTTTGTACAGATGAACATGGTACCTTCAGGTGTTTGGAAATTGCTCCCATATTGAACCAGAATTGTGGAGGTCTACCATTTTTTCTGAGGTCTTGGCTGATTTCTTTTGATTTTCCCATGATGTCAAGCAAAGAGGCACTGAGTTTGAAGGTAGGCCTTGAAATACATCCACAGGTACACCTCCAATTGACTCAAATTATGTCAATTAGCCTATCAGAAGCTTCTAAGGCCATGACATAATTTTCTGGAATTGTCCAAGCTGTTTAAAGGCACAGTCAATTTAGTGTATGTAAAACTCAAGGTCATTGGCCACAGAGAAAGTAACGTCAAATCGCGTTATATGCACAGTAGCTTTGATTGGACTGATCATGTCCATCTTACTTTCAAAGTCTTAGCTAGCAGTCATCATCATGAACAAGGCGACAATCTACTGGTAAATCCTTTGTAATCCTTGTCATATGAAGAGAAATGATAGATAAAACGTATCGGTGCTCATCGGCCATTGGACATAAAGATTACACAACAATTTGGAATACGCAAATTCAACAATGAGTTCTTTGGAAGGAATCAATGGCTAACTGCAAGAGTTGCAAAGCAACCACTAACGTTAGCCTGCTATTCAATGGAGTGGCTGTGTGTTTTTCCCCCCAAGTTCCCACCATAAATCCAGAGAATGCCAGACTTTGATGACTAAGTTTGATGACAAAATTTGCCCACAAAGGACCGCTGCGTCACCTTCACAAGGTGAGTCCAAAAATGTCTTGTCTGCTGCTGCATAAATTATGTAAAATCCAAGGGAGATAATTACTGTATACAGTAGCTAAGAAAGTAATACTAAGTGTATGTTGTGTAGTAAGCTGTTAGTAGCCCATTTGCCTCATCATAATAATTTGGTCTATTTTCACCAACGCGGTATTGTAAACACATGGTTCGTGGCCCGGTGTGTGTTTGTTTGACAATTTTTTTGTACAGCTTTGACAGTGCTGATTGTAGTGGTGGCGCTTGGCTTGCATGTGCAAATTCAGCACACGCAACATTCTATCGTAGAATTGTGTTATTTGACGTGTCAAATTAAAACCTTATTTAACTCGTGAAATAGTGTTATTTGAAGTGTATCTTTTTTGACATGCAAAGACCCAAACGGCCTTCAATGTTCCTCACCCTAATAATTTGGTCTATTTTCACCTCTTCATTTTGCCTACTGTTCTAACTTGGTGGTGTACATGTAGCCTATAACCTGTTTTAGAGAAATGTAATCATCGAATATTGTAAGAACTTTCATTGTCTGTTTATATGCCCCCTTTATTTATCCTACTGTTCTGACTTGTTGTAGAGGGAGTACACTGTAAGAATGGCCCATGTTCTGAATTTTGTCGCTGTAGATTTCAAAAGTGCTGAACAAATAATTATATCGACTACGTCCGTCGTCGCTCGCTCATTAATGTCTTAATCGAAATTACTGTTAGCCTCTTATCCACTGTCGCCTGCTATGCTTATGCCATAGTTTGTACATCTCAATTGTCAGTAGAAACCACATTTGTTCAACAAAGTCAGCCATATCAGCGATGTTTTTTTTTTTAAAGGCAGTAAATGAGGCTGAATAAACTGTTTCTCTGCCAGTCAAGGCTCCGCTGAAAGCCAGGTGTAGCAGTGGTAAAGTGTTGGGACTCTGCTGTTGGGACAGCTTTCTGTAGGCCCTAACAGTTTGTGGGCACTGTTTGTCACCGTTAAAGTGCAATTAATATATTTTTTAGTGTTGTGTTATGTAGTGGGTTTGCTGGCATGCATCCCACATTGTTTATATTTTTTGCCCCACCAAGATTTCCATGCTAAAATCGCCACTGGTTAGGGAATGTCTAAAATAGCATGGGCTACACATGCAAAGGTCGCAGGTCTGTGGAGATCTTCACAATTGCTGTAATAATTTGTGCAGAATCTCGAAACAGCGTTGATCATTTGCACTATACTAGTAAAGTAATCTCAACTTCGATCCAGGTCATGCGGTTGTGCTATTCGAAAAACCACATTGACAACTCATTTAGTTGATGTACAAATACAAACAATCTGACATTATATTCCCACTTGAACTTTGTTGAGGATTTTATTCGGTTGAAAGCGCAGTGATAACACATTGGGAATTCAACAAACTTCTGTTATTTTGAATGGGTGAAAATAGGTTGAAATCTCATTGATCAACATCTCAACCACATATTACTCATATTTCCGTGTTGAAATGATGTGGTGTGCCCGGTGGGAAGATATTAGATGTTGCTTAGTGATTTCAAGTAGATGGCCGGTCAGTGTTTATGAAAGAGAGGAGACAAGGAAAGGAAGTTATTTAATGGAAGTACTTGCATGTGGACTTTAGATCCATCAAACTACCCTCAATATACTGTACCCTCTCTGTGCTCCTATTTACTGTAGACAGTCATGGTTGTAAGAAACTCAAGCTAGATAGTGCCAAGACATTCCACTTTTGGTCTCCAAGGTTACACATGTTCCGACCAATGTCATTCACCAGCCGGTACATGTTTCCCAGGACCCTCCAAGTGCCAAACTGTCGAGGCGACACATGCTCCGAGTAACGACAACAGTGTGTGTGTGTGACAGCTGTCTCCCCCCCACCCCCATTTGACAAAAGGATCAGCCTGTATCTTATCCCCATCCCTCCCAATTACTGGGGGTAACTCGTGTAAACAGAGCAGTCCCCCCCCCCCCCTCCTCACCCCCCTCCCAGGCTCAGCTGTCATGCTCCTTTCATCAGGGCCCCTGGCTCATTAATGCCCTTATATTTAGCCTTAATTAGCTCCAAGGGTCACTGTGGCCTCTGGAAACTGACCTGGGATCTGCTGCGTGGGGCGGTCACCCATCCGTTAGACAGGGGTTCCCCAAAATATTTTCTTCGTGACCCACCAACTGAGGTCCCTTTTGAGTCGCGACCCACCATAAGGGTTGAGAGGTGAAAAAACATACACAGACCAAAGAATAAGTCAAAATATCATCCTGCAATTCTACGCATTTTGACATGGCTAATGTTGTGTTATTATGCTCAAACATAAAATCAATTGAGGCCTGATTTTCTCGTTTCTATTTAGTTGATTATACGTTTTCAAAGATTATAAGCTATTATTAAAACATATTCAGGTCCATTATCATTTCTACATACTTTCTATTTGGTTTAAGTCGTTTAACTTCACACTGAAAGCATTTTTATTTTAATTTCAACGCCCCACGTGAACCCCGACCCACCGTTTGGGAACCACTGCGTTAGACTGTTAGACTCTGATCGCAGCAGGAGGGGGCACTGACCTGAGGTCAGCGTGGTAGTGTGTGCTGTGGTAACGGCACCTGCTGTGCCAACACATGCTAGCCCTTCAACGTGGGTGGGTGTCCTTTTGGCAATGATGATGATGATGATGGTGATGGTGGCTAACTGAGAAACGAGAGCGAGACTTGCACTTTGTTGGACTGTCTGTAAAAGGTTTTGCTCTCTGTTTTGTTTCATATTTACACTGAAAGTGTTTTCTTTATCAGTGTTATTTCCCAACAGTTGCTGGTTGAAAATACAATCTACATAGGACCTAATCAGCAGGTTTTGCAAGGGTGGAGTTTTTGCTTGCAAGGTATAAGTTAATAGACCAATAACAAAGTGAATTCCAAACCTCTCTGCCAATAACAGCACATTTTCAGGTTACATATTATTCCCATTACCTCTGTGATTGCTTCTGGGAAGGAAGGATGGATGGATGGGATGGACATCCATCCATTTCTTGCACTAGAGGAATACCACTGCCAGACTCAGATCAGGCACTGAAACCCCAGCATGGCTCCAATAGGCAACTGGCTCTGCTGTAATCGCAGGTCAACACGTTAGCATCTACGCTGGAAATCTCTTCAGTTTTCTAATTTATCAGTGGTCCTGAAATAAAAGAAACCAGGAAAGAAATGTTTGTTGTCATAATGTAACCTAACCTATTCCTACGACAAATACGCAGAAGAAAAACCTTGCCATATCGACTAGCCTGACACGACCAACAGAGAGAAATGTCGATACACACACCCACTTTTTTTTCTCCACGCCATTTTGCAATGTCATCAGTATACAGAGACCCAAGTGAAGATCCAATTAATTGAATATGCAAATGACTCCCTTGTCAGTCCATGTGATTTTTTTGTTAATTAGTTTCCCAGATCCCCAGATTGAGATGGAAAGGGAGGATAGAGAGCAGAAGGTTGGTTCCCTGGGGGGAGATTGGAGAGAAGAGATGAGTGTCAGAAACTGCACGTCAGGTCTAAATGGTGTGAGTATGTCCAAATATTCCGCAGTGGCTACCTTTCCTTATCTTGTCTCCTTCATGTGCACCTCATTTGAGGTCACAGGATAGGGAGAGCAATTTGCTGGATGTCTACAAGGAATGATGCTTCCCGCCTGTCTCGTTTCCCATACCCATGCAGATGAAGGAAAGGAGACGAGAGGATCCCACTATTGAGATGCACCTGTAGAAAAAAAGGTGATTTCATTAGCTAGTGATGAAGAAAGGTCTTTGCTCTCCTAAAACAAAGTAGGAATTCCAAGGGGAGGACAGACTGATTCTCAACAGACACATCCGTACCCCAGAACCATTTATCATACTCTCCAGTGAGTGTGCAGTGTTGCATCCTAGCATTTTTAGGATGCATTAGCAACTGCTAAAGCCCTCTGAAAGTGTATCAATAATGATTACATTTCATTAACATCAAATGTGTTTGGATGGAAAAGTGTATGTATGTGTGTGTGAGAGAGAGAAAAAGAGTGAAAGCGAGAGCGAGTGTGTGCGTGTGTATGGAGGTATTTGGGGAATAGTGAACGGTGCGGGAGGTGGGGTGTAAAAATCAAGCGGGGAACCGCAGTGTTGCTAATTCATTTACAGATTGAATTAGATGGTTGGAACCCTTTCCGTTATTAAAATGAGGGAGAGAATGTTGCCAGCACTACAGCACTTAATTACGACTCCACAGCCCCATGTGCTGACGTCTGGGGAACCAGTTCATTAAAATCTTTATTATTGTACTTTTAATTAGTTCCGCCTCTTTTGTTTCATTGCATCATATGGCCATGTTCTGTGGTCAAATCAACATAATTTAGCTAATGAAGTTGATCAGTTGAAATTATCGAAAGCGCTCGGATTAGATGGAACTGCTAGCCCCGTAACTCCCTCCAAAACTATCCCAACCACACGCACCCCCTATCCATGAAGTTGATGGTGGAATCTCGGTCGCCGATAGCTGGCACCTCTTATTGCTGCAGCGCATTCGCATATGGAAATGGACACTTAATAACTTCGGTCATATCTGTAGAGTGCAAACGAAGCCCATTTAGCCGAGAGGTCCCATTATGATAGGGACGTTTGAGCCCCATAAGATGTCCTTATCGCTGACCCAAAACAGTGCTGATACGATACTCTTATTGATTCTTCGCCGATGTTATTAGCTTAGCGCTACCCTGTCTTGCTGCCTGATGACCCGCTAGGCTAGCTGCATTCGTTAGGGGAAGGGGGATACCTAGTCATTGCAATGCATTCAACTGAAATGTGTCTCCCGCATTTAACACAACCCCTCTGAATCAGAGAGGTGCGGGGGGGGGCTACCATAATCGACATTAAGCTACAATACAAGGTCAGTCTCTCCTCGGGCTAGGCTAATGACTCACGTTAATGAGGGCTGATTCATCCCAGTCTGTTGCCAACAACACCCTAACAACTGTCCTCTCTCAGACAGTCCTTGTCACTGTTCCACTTTATTGATAGTGAACAAAAATATAAACGCAACATGCAACAATTTCAAAGATTTTACTGAGTTAGAGTTCATATAATGAAATCAGTCAATTGAAATGAATTAATTAGGCCCTAATCTATGGATTTCATATGACTGGGAACACATATGCATCTGCTGGTCACAGATACCTTAACATTTTTTGGGGGGGGGGGGTGTGGATCAGAAAACCAGCAGGTATCTAGTGTGACCACCAATTTGCATCATGCAGCGTGACACATCTCCTTCACATAGAGTTGATCAGGTTGTTGTGGCCTGTGGAATGTTGTCCCAGTCCTCTTCAATGGCTGTGCAAAGTTCCTGGATCTTAGGGGGGGAACTGGAACACGCTGTCGTACACATCAAACCAGAGCATCTCAAACATGCTCAATGGGTGACATGTCTGGTGAGTATGCAGGCAACTGGGACATTTTCAGCTTCCAGGAATTGTGTACAGATCCTTGCGATATGGGGCCGTGTGTTATCATGCTGAAACATGAGGTGATGGCAGAGGATGAAGGGCACGACAATGGGCCTCAGGATCTTGTCACGTTCTCCGTGCATTCAAATTGCCATCTATAAAATGCAATTGTGTCCGTAGTTTATGTCTGCCCATACCATAACCCTGGTGCACTCTGTTCACAACGTTGACATCAGTAAACCGCTCGCCCACACAACGTCATATACACGTGGTCAGTCTGCGGTTGTGAGGCCGGTTGGACATACTGCCAAATTATCTAAAATGACGTTGGTAGCGGCTTATGGTAGATAACCAGAGCAGATAATTGAATGTTAACAGATCTGGCGGACATTTCCGCAGTCAGCATGCCAATTGCACTCTCTCTCATAACACGAGACATCTGTGGCATTGTGTTGTGTGCCAAAACTGCATTTTTGGCCTTATTGTCCCCCAGCACAAGGTGCACCTGTGTAATGATCAGGTTGTTCAATCATCTTCTTGATATGCCACACCTGTCAGATGGATGGATTATCTTGGCAAAGGAGAAATACTCACTAACAGGGATGTAAAGAAATTTGTGCACATTTTAGAGAAATAAGCTTTTTGTGCATTTGGAACATTTCTGGGATCTTTAACTTCAGCTCATGAAACATGTTTTTATTTGAGTTCAGAGTAGATTTATTTCCCTTCAACTGTTTTTTCCCCCTCTAGCCATCTTTCCTCATCTCTCTCGCTACGCATCTTTCCCCATCTCTTCTCCTCCTCCCTTTCTTTCGCATAGGCAGTCTTTTGCACGACCCCTCTTCTCCAGACAGCTGTGGACTTAAGAGATGGCAGAAGGGGAATGAAAAGCCCAGCTAATGTACTAGACTGGGAACACTGGTGTGAGGCCTACACAGACTAGCCTCCCTTTACCAGGATTGAGTGGGGGGGGGGGGGGGGGACTGTTACTACTGAACTGACTGTTAGTAAGAACATCGTTTTCCATTGTGAAAAGTTTTTTCCCCAGTGGGCCCTACTGAACATGACCCATGCTTTGTCTCGCATTGGTCCAAACAGAGAGCAAACACCACAACTCCAACATCTTGCAAGGGCATATGTCATAAAGTAGGATGAATGATTTAACCATCTAGGTTTCCTGAATATTCTGAAAAAACGTAATATTTCTGAGTTCATAAAGAGACTTGAAATGGGCATAGTGTAACGCACTCAGCATGGTGTAACGCACTCAACACTCCCATGATGAGTGGTGCTGCTCTGTGATGCAGCCCTCTGCTAGCCTCAAATCAAGCCATTTCTCCAGAAACCTGGAGAATAGTTAAGCTTTTTGCAAGTGATCGGGCACTTTTGGGATAGGCACGTTGCATAATTTTTTTTCGAGGTACAGATTTCATGAAAGAAAGAGCACTGTTTGCGGCCTTGTAAAACTTGTTTCATACTAGGCCGCCTACAAAATCCCAATGACTTTGTTTTCACGGTTCATTATCTCTTGAACAGGTGTGTTTTCTACTGAGACTAGCAAGCGAGTTAACACATTTTTGCTGCCTTAAAAAGCAATTTAGAAAGAGATAACATTTTTGTCCTACTTATCTACACAACCTGCTTAACATTTTCAAATGTATAAAAATATATAATTTTTTGTTAATTAAAAATCTACAGCAAAGATGTTAATTAAGCTTTTAACATCCCATCATGCTTAGCGTATACAAATGGTGGGCAGGCCATTATTTTGGCTACCATGGTGACTATGCCTCCATAGGATGACAACGTCCTCATTCACAGGGCACGAGTGGTCACTGACTGGTTTGATGAGCATGAAAACAATTCACAGGTGTAATCGCTGCCAAGGGTGCTTCCACCAAGTGGGGTGGAAAGACATGTTCATTTCACTGAAAATATCAAAACAGCTTGTGTAGATAAGTAGGAAAAAAAGGTAATGTAATCCTTTTTAGATCTTTAAGGCTGCAAAATGTTAACTGTGCAAGGGGTGTGTAGACATTCACTAGGCACTGTAATTGCAGCTATAGTTACTCCTCGCCTCAATTGCATTTGCAGGATGGGAGAAATGGCTTGAAAAACTACTGCTACAACTAGTCAGGGAAGTTAACGTTGCTAGCTCGCTCTGAGAGTTAGCTAGCATTGCGTCCATGGTTGTTGTGTCTGTTGGAAACAGGATGACAGAATGTTAAATACATTCATGTATTTACCCCATGGTATTGTTTAGCTAAGACAATACATAGCCTTGACTGTATGCGTGTTCAGATAGGAAAAGGCATAGACACTGTCAATGAGATTGCATGAGCTCAGTCATGTAGATAAAAGATGCCAGGAGCAGATACTTGGTTATGGCTTGATAAAGAAGTGACTGTGGTCTACCTCTGAATAGCTTTTGATAATTCCAAGGACACTAATCCTAATTAAGAGGACGTTGACATATGGCCTCATTTCCCAGAGTGCCATGTGAAGGCAGGGGCATTTGGTGGAAGTCTTAAACTGGTCTTAGAAAACCAATTCCCAGATAAATTCAAGGGATGCCGTGTGTATGTACTGTAGGGATTGTGTTACAATCTGCAGATAGGATTCGTTAGGAATGGATGTCAAGCACTTTGGGAAGGGTCAGCTTTCTCTGGTATTAGGTCTCGCCTCCTCCTCAAAATACATTGGAGAAGCCAGTCCTGGGACCTTATTTTCCAATGTAGTTAAAGAAAGTGATGAGGAGAGTCGACGTGAGGACTCGAGGAAGACAATTGACAACCAGCGACACTACTCTGTGCCTGATAGTGAGTCTGCAGGCCTCATGTGCTGGTGGTGGCATCACCACTCTCGCCCAGCCCCTGCTGTGAGGGGCAGGTCTACGGCACGTCTGTCTTTCTCTCTCCAGCATCAGGAGAAAAAAAAAAATCTGTTGTTTCTCCTTCCTTACTTTTTCCCCTCCTTCACACAACATGAGGTGACGAAACAATGCAATTACACCAATTTGCATGTGTTAATTTGATTAACTAGTGAATTGAGGGGAGAAAAAAAAAAGCTCACGCCACTTCTCGAGAAGGGAAAGGCACATCATGAAACTGCACCTGAGAACTTTTTTTGTTCCAGCTCGGTTGAAAAAGCAAAGCCGTGTGGCGGAGAAGCTATTTGAGAGACACGCTAATTGGTTTTTGAATATGTGCCGCTAATTTGTGGTATGCAGATGAGGCTTGATTGGTTTGAAAGCAAAGTGTAACTTGCACCACAGAAGGGGTTGGAGGATTCCCTCCCCTCTTTTACTTATCAAGATATGGAGATGATTGCAATTAGGGTCATGTGCATACATTAATTAATTTGTCTGATGTATTTCCAAAAATCACAGACATGGGATAAATAATTGATACCATATCAGCACTTCAGCACAAGGGCTGGGGATGTCAAGCTGCCACCCTGCAGAAGGGTGTGGACTGTTGAGCTACAAATAAAACCAGTCTTCACTGAAGATTGCTATTCATTATCTGTGGCAGATATTTTGAGTCAAAGACTTACAAATCAGTAAACAATGTTTAATTATGGAATTTCCTGTGAATGAGTTACCTATAATCAATAGTTTGTTGATCGTGTTCAGTGTCTGTCTTATAACTTTGACTGAACAGTTAAAGGGATTGCCTGAGGAGTTTTTCAATATACACTGCTCAAAAAAATAAAGGGAACACTTAAACAACACAATGTAACTCCAAGTCAATCACACTTCTGTGAAATCAAACTGTCCACTTAGGAAGCAACACTGATTGACAATAAATTTCACATGCTGTTGTGCAAATGGAATGGACAAAAGGTGGAAATTATAGGCAATTAGCAAGACACCCCCCAAAACAGGAGTGATTCTGCAGGTGGTGACCACAGACCACTTCTCAGTTCCTATGCTTCCTGGCTGATGTTTTGGTCACTTTTGAATGCTGGCGGTGCTCTCACTCTAGTGGTAGCATGAGACGGAGTCTACAACCCACACAAGTGGCTCAGGTAGTGCAGTTCATCCAGGATGGCACATCAATGCGAACTGTGGCAAAAAGGTTTGCTGTGTCTGTCAGCGTAGTGTCCAGAGCATGGAAGCCCTACCAGGAGACAGGCCAGTACATCAGGAGACGTGGAGGAGGCCGTAGGAGGGCAACAACCCAGCAGCAGGACCGGTACCTCCGCCTTAGTGCAAGGAGGTGCACTGTCAGAGCCCTGCAAAATGACCTCCAGCAGGCCACAAATGTGCTTGTGTCAGCATATGGTCTCACAAGGGGTCTGAGGATCTCATCTCGGTACCTAATGGCAGTCAGGCTACCTCTGGCGAGCACATGGAGGGCTGTGCGGCCCCACAAAGAAATGCCACCCCACACCATGACTGACCCATCGCCAAACCGGTCATGCTGGAGGATGTTGCAGGCAGCAGAACGTTCTCCACGGCGTCTCCAGACTCTGTCACGTCTGTCACATGTGCTCATGTGCTCAGTGTGAACCTGCTTTCATCTGTGAAGAGCACAGGGCGCCAGTGGCGAATTTGCCAATCTTGGTGTTCTCTGGCAAATGCGAAACGTCCTGCACGGTGTTGGGCTGTAAGCACAACCCCCACCTGTGGACGTCGGGCCCTCATACCACCCTCATTGAGTCTGTTTCTGACCGTTTGAGCAGACACATGCACATTTGTGGCCTGCTGGAGGTCATTTGCAGGGCTCTGGCAGTGCACCTCCATGCACTAAGGCGGAGGTACCGGTCCTGCTGCTGGGTTGTTGCCCTCCTACGGCCTCCTCCACGTCTCCTGATGTACTGGCCTGTCTCCTGGTAGGGCCTCCATGCTCTGGACACTACGCTGACAGACACAGCAAACCTTTTTGCCACAGTTCGCATTGATGTGCCATCCTGGATGAACTGCACTACCCGAGCCACTTGTGTGGGTTGTAGACTCCGTCTCATGCTACCACTAGAGTGAGAGCACAGCCAGCATTCAAAATTGACCAAAACATCAGCCAGGAAGCATAGGAACTGAGAAGTGGTCTGTGGTCACCACCTGCAGAATCACTCCTGTTTTGGGGGGTGTCTTGCTAATTGCCTATAATTTCCACCTTTTGTCTATTCCATTTGCACAACAGCATGTGAAATGTATTGTCAATCAGTGTTGCTTCCTAAGTGGACAGTTTGATTTCACAGAAGTGTGATTGACTTGGAGTTACATTGTGTTGTTTAAGTGTTCCCTTTATTTTTTTGAGCAGTGTATTTTGATGAGATGACTATTAGTAAAGCTTGAATAAAATCATAATTAGGTATACAAATTGAACATTGCGTGTCACATTGGTTAGAGAGACTGTTTGTGTGGATGTTATCAGTATGCAGTTCTCCTACGTTTCTTTAAACATCCACACTGATGTTAAGGACTGGTTAGGTAACTGCAATGCGATAACAGGTGCTAGAAAATATGTAAAATGTTTGCTTCAGTAGGTTTGGTTGAAGAGATATTGCTTTCTCCTGTGTAGTGCTTTCAGATCAGGTTTATTCGGATTGAACCCCACTTGTGTCTATGGAAGTATGGGAGTCCAATTAGAAAAACTGAGGAATGCCAAAAATATCTTGACAAATTTTTTGTTGTTGAAAGATTTGAAACTCAGGTTTGGATTATAGGTCTGAAGAACCCGAGGAATGTGTTAATCATTTTAAATCATTCTGCATCATTACAAATAGAAATGGTTTGAAATCCAGCCATTAGAAAGCTCATTGTTATTTTGAGTGTCAACCTAATTGGCTAACCCTAAAAGAGGAACAGCTGAGGCACAGAGACACACCACTTACGGTAAGAGTTTTCTCATGGCATATTATTTTTTTAAAGTCACAGCTGGATACTCCATAGATTTTTCTTTTCAACCTCTTTGTAGGCCTGTTGCAAGTTTGGTTTTCATTTCTCGCCGTAGAAAAGTCACGGAACGATAAGTAAAAGAGGATCATGAAAGCCGACTGGCAGAGAACACCTTGTGATTTCTAGGCCAAAGGCACCTACAAAAAGATGGAATTTAATTAGCTAATTAAATAAGATCTGAGGAGCGTTTGCGTGCCAAAAAACTATTGCAAAATGCCATTCAGTAGTATGAGTATAGGGCCCTCTACTCCAACTACCAAGTTCAGAACTCAGCAACTAAGTGAAAATGTTATTCATTGTAAAGAAACAGTTATACAATGATGGAGTTTAGTAGAACGGCGAAGGAAAAGGTTCGCTTATTTCTTCCGTTTGTTGTTGCATTTTTGCAGTGCTGTAAAGTCAACAGCTGGACTGCTCCTCTAAGCACCCACGGGAAAGGGGTCCCTCCCTTTTTAATTAGGCCCGGCACACCCGATTAGACTCCGGCCCAGGACTGCAGCAAAAGCCCGGACCTTTAACGCATACCACTTAGATATCTTCTGTAATGGCCCCGGATCAAGTCTTTGAAATCAGCCGTCTTAGTCCAAGTCCTGGAGCATTACCGAAGCTACGTTTCGGCGTGAAAGGGATATGTGTCACACCTCGCTACACACATGCACGCCACTCTCCCTCATCCTGCGGCACGTAAATATTATCGAACCAGTCACTCGTTAAGACGTGACACAGGTGACTCGCGATATTAGGAGTATAGTTATTATGAAATGTTTTACAGCATTTGAAATGGGCCTCTGCTTGAGACAAAGGCCACACAACGACAAAATTCAACCATAGAGCACACAATACAATTATTGCACTAGAAAAAAATATATACAGTTATTACTTCTCTCCATCCCCATGCCGCTCCCCTATTCCCTCAACCTGGATCGTGTTCAGTAGGTACCAAACGGAAGAAAACAGCCTGAACCAGGTAGGGACTACCTGAACTTCTCCAATAAGAAACATTTATTTTTCTTTTCAGAAACTGCTACAGTGAGCCCTACTCAACATGACCCAGGTTAAATGTGGACCAGTTCAACTTGGACCTTCTCCTCTTCCACCACCACACATACGAGAATACATTTAGGACGTATGGAGCACTGCTGCGAAGTCATGTTGGAATTACAATTGTCACTGGAGTAAAAAATATTTGAAAAACGACAAATTACAAAATGCATAATTTCTATGTTCACATAAACATGAGTAAATGTCCTAACCCCAGAAGCCATTTTCACCTGAAAACATAACTAAATATCAAAGAAAATCTACAAAAAGGCAACCACTTGTAGTACAAAAGAATCATGGGACTAAAAGGTGTGTTGATGAATATTCTATAGACTTTCTTACATTTTGTACACAGAGAGTATATATTTTTTATGTAAATGAGACATCCAGCCAGGTGTATTTGATCTTTACTTGTTCGGCCCAACTCACCAGTCGAGTGAACCACAGCTACGGCAGCATAGCACTGCAACCACAGTATTTCCTGTTTCTCGCAACACATGAAAGGGTCTAGAGAGTCTGAGCTCAGAAAGTGGTGCATCTGTGTATTCGTGTGGCCTGTCTTGTTTGAATGTGCTCTTCCTGTTTTAAGAGTCAGTATACTGTAGCTTGGTTGAAGCAGCCCCTGACCAGAACCAGTTTATACGTGTTTCCGTATTAGTCCGTGTCATCTCTCTCCCTGTAGTGTTATGTGCTGGCTAAGGAAAGTGAAAGGTCCATCACTGGAAATGCCCTAGTCCTCCTCTCAGGGCATGGACACTGGCTTGACAGTATAAATCATCCTCATCAATAGTCTTTCCCTCCTCAGCATCTTCCCCTTGAAGGTTGAGAACATGATTCTCTATGAACAGAAGAAATATCATTTTGTTGGGAATGAAAGCCACTGGACACTGGCAGCAGTATCCGGAGTATGGATTTTGGAATATCGAAGGGATGGATGGTGTAGGACAAACTTAAAGATGGAGGAGGAAGAGCAGGATGTGAGGGAAAAGGCACACGTTGCTTTGTCATCCATCCTTCTTCATCCATCCTTCTTCAGCACACCTGAGATCAGGAGAAAGAGGTGATTAATGATAAGCATTGATTACGCAAAGACCGTTAAGACAACCACAGTTCAACACCACCTTCAAAAACTATGACCAAAACAGTAAATTCATTCATTAAACCACATGGATTCTTAACACATAAGGGACAATCAACCACAAACTGTGTAGTTCTATCAAAACACGGTCCGGAGCACATCCTCATACCTTCTGGTCAGGCATCATGCCGTTCCCCTGCAGTGGGGTCATGTGACTGCGGAGTAGAGCGCCCCCTGGCCTGTCGTGCTCACAGAAGATGGTGCCGTTAACGTAGTGGAAGCGGTCGCCCGGCACTAGCCGGTTCCTACAGGTGGCACAGGTGAAACACTGCAGAGGGAGGGACAAAGGAAAAATGGAGGAAGGAGTTGTTTAATGAAACAGTTTAAGAATGAGCAACAGAAGCATGGGTCAAAGGGCCCTTAAATATTTAGCTTTTGCAGATTCTGTTGGCGTCGGTCTTTACTTTCAGGCTGAAGTTAGTCTTACCTTGAGGTGGTACACGTTGCCCTGTGCCCGCATCACCATCTCACTGGCAGGGATGGACTGGCCACAGGCGCTGCATGCCCCGCTGTGCCCGAACAGCCTGCGGGTCAACCCAAACAAACTGTGTCAGACAACTGCAACCACTTAACCTTCAACAGATTGGGAACATGTGGTGACTTGGTCAATGACAATGATGCTGTGGTTCAGTACCACTCTCGGCCTTCAACAGCTGATTCTATTCAGCTTACCCTTTCCCGATCCTAACTAGAACCAACTCAAGCAATTAATGCTAAATAGTTCTCAGAGAAGTGGTTGAAGTCATGAATTAAGTAGGAGTCCAGAATGACTGAATGGGAGGGATGCAGCATGGAATGGTGCTGGTGGTGGTGCTGTGACGTGACTCAGGTCTTGTGGTGCTCAGCTGACGAATACAGATTCCAGGTGGGGGTTGAGCTGTAGATGAAGTCCATGGCAGGCTACTGGGAGAGCCCAGAAATATGTTTCAGCTGAAACTGGTGAAGAACCCGGATTAAGGATTTTTCTTCACGAGTCAGTGAATATCTTTTGTAGGTGCCAGTGATAATGTCTGTTTGGTGTGAAGCGTAAGAAAACAATGTGATCCGCTATTGGACTATTTTTGGTGAACTACATATTGCCTTGCTCCTGTCAAACACTTAGCCTCCTCCTCGGAGCGTGACCAAGTAAGTAAACTCAGCAAAAAAAGAAACGTCCCTTTTTTAGGACCCTGTCTTTCAAAGATATTTGGATTTTTACGAATTAACTAGACAGATCTTCATTGTAAAGTGGTTTAACACTGTTTCCCCATGCTTGTTCAATGAACCATAAACAATTATTGTGGAATGGTCGTTAAAACCTGTTTGGGATAGGGGGCAGCATTTTCACGTTCGGATGAAAAGCATACCCAGAGTAAACTGCCTGCTACTTCAGGCCCAGAAGCTCATATATGCATATTATTAGTAGGTTTTGATAGAAAACACTCTGAAGTTTCTAAAAATGTTTGAATGATGTCTGTGAGTATAACAGCACTCATATGGCAAGCGAAAACCTGAAAAGAAATCCAACCAGGAAGTGGGAAATCTGAGGTTTGTAGTTTTTCAACTCATTGCCTATCCAATATACAATGTCTATGGGGTCATATTGCACTTTCTAAGGCTTCCACTAGATGTCAACAGTCGTTAGAACCTTGTTTCAGGCTTCTACTGTGAAGGGGGAGAGAATAAGAGCTGTTTGACTAAGATGTCTGACAGAATGCCATGAGCTAAGTCAGGCGAGCGGCCGTGAGAGCGAGCTGCGTTCATTTTAATTTCTAAAGACAAAGGAATTGTCCGGTTGAAAGATTATTGAAGATTTATGATAAAAACATCCTAAATAATGATTCTATACATCGTTTGACATGTTTCTACGAACTGTAATAGAACGTTTTTGACTTTGTCTGGACTTCCGTTCGTGCCTGGTGAATTTAACGCGCTAACAAAAAGGGAGGTATTTGGACAAAGATGAACTTTATTGAACAAAACCAACATTTATTGTGGAACTGGGATTTATGGGAGTGCATTCTAATGAAGATCATCAAAGGTAAGGGAATATTTATAACGCTAATTCTGACTTTTACTGACTCCACAACATGTATGGCTATCTGTATGGCTTGTTTTTGTGGCTTAGCGCTGTACTCAGATTATTGCATGGCGTGCTTTTTCCGAAAGGCTTTTTTGAAATCTGACACAGCGGTTGCATTAACTTCTCTCGGATATGTGGCAGTCTTTTCACGTCTGGATGAAGCGTGTCCAAAGTAAACTGCCTGCTACTCAGGCCCAGAAGACATGCATATTATTAGAAACCACTCTGAAGTTTCTAAAACTGTTTGAATCATGTCTGCGAGTATACCAGAAATTATTTGGCAGGCAAGACCCGGAGGACAAACCATTCAGATCTTCTTTTTTTTTTTTTGTTTTTTTTGAGGTCACTCTTTTCAATGAGTTTTCATTGGGAATCCAGATTCCTAAGGGACCTTCTTGCAGTTCCTATCGCTTCCACTGGATGACAACAGTCTAGAAATTTGTTGAGGTTTTTCCTTTGAGAAATGAAGAAGTAGCACTGTTCAGAATGAAGCTGGAGGGAAGTGTACTCTTTGTTAGAGGCGCGTAACACTTTGTTTTCCTCCGGTATTGAACACAGATCATCCTGTCTTAAAATATATCAATTATTTAGTAAAAAAATACCTAAAGTTGTATTACAAAAGTAGTTTGAAATGTTTGGACAAAGCTTACAGGTAACTTATGAGATATTTTTTAATCACGTTGCACAAGTTGGAACCGGTGTTTTTCTGGATCAAACACGCCAAATAAATTGACATTTTGGATATATATCGACGGAATTAATCGAACAAAAATGACCATTTGTGATGTTTATGGGACATATTGGAGTGCCAACAGAAGAAGCTCGTCAAAGGTAAGGCATGAATTATATCTTTATTTCTGCGTTTTGTGTCGCGCCTGGAGGGTTGAAATAGGACTGTCTGTGTTTATTTACTGGGGTGCTGTCCTCAGATAATAGCATCGTTTGCTTTTGCCCTAAAGCCTTTTTGAAATCTGACATGTTGGCTGGATTCACAACAAGTGTAGCTATAATTTGGTGTATTGCATGTGTGATTTCATGAAAGTAAAATTTTTATAGTAATTTATTTGAATTTGGCGCTCTGCATTTTCACTGGATGTTGGCCGGTGGGACGCTAGCGTCCCACATATCCCAGAGAGGTTAAGAAGAAGTATATCTTTAATTCTATGCATAACACTTGTATCTTATCAAAGTTTAAGATGAGTATTTCTGTAAATTGATGTGGCTCTCTGCAAATTTGCTGGATGTTTTCGAGGCACAACATTACTGACCATAACACGCCAATGTAACCTGAGATTTCTGGATATAAATATGAACTTTATCGAACAAAACATACATGTATTGTATAACATGAAGTCCTATGAGTGCCATCTGATGAAGATCATCAAAGATTAGTGATTAATTATATCTATTTCTGCGACTTAGCTTTAATTTGCTGTATTGCACTTGTGCATGTATGAAAGTTAAATATATCCCAAAAATATTTTTGAATTTAACACTAACATTTCAGCAGATGTTGGCTAGCTCTAGCCTTAAGACACTAACAGCTTACAGACGGTAGGCAATTAAGGTCAGTTATGAAATGTTAGGACACTAAAGAGGCCTTTCTACTGAAAAACACCAAAAGAAAGATGCCCAGGGTCAATGCTCATTTGGGTGAACGTGCCTTAGGCATGCTGCAAGGAGGCATAAGGACTGCAGATGTGGCCAGGGTAATAAATTGCAATGTCCGTACTGTGAGACGCCTAAGACAGCGCTACAGAGAGACAGAACGGACAACTGATCGTCCTCGCAGTGGCAGACCACGTGTAACACTTGCACAGGATCGGTACATCCGAACATCACACCTGCGGGACAGGTACAGGATAGCATCAACAACTGCCCGAGTTAAACCGGGAACGCACAATCCCTCCATCAGTGCTCAGACTGTCCGCAATAGGCTGAGAGAGGCTGGACTGAGGGCTTGTAGGCTTGTTGTAAGGCAGGTCCTCACCAGACATCACCAGCAACAAAGTTGCCTATGGGCACAAACCCACCGTCGCTGGACCAGACAGGACTGACAAAAAGTGCTCTTCACTGACGAGTCGCGGTTTTGTCTCACCAGGGGTGATGGTTGAACTCGCGTTTATCGTCAAAGGAATGAGCGTTACACCGAGTCCTGTACTCTAGAGCGGGATAGATTTGGAGGTGGAGGGTCCGTCATGGTCTGGGCCGGTGTGTCACAGCATCATCGGACTGAGAAGTTGTCATTGCAGGCAATTTCAACGCTGTGCGTTACAGGGAAGACATCCTCCTCCCTCATGTGGTACCCTTCCTGCAGGCTCATCCTGACATGACCCTCCAGCATGACAATGCCACCAGCCATACTGCTCATTCTGTGCGTGATTTCCTGCAAGACAGGAATGTCAGTGTTCTGCCATGGCCAGCAAAGAGCCTGGATCTCAATCCCATTGAGCATGTCTGGGACCTGTTGGATCGGAGGGTGAGGGCTAGGGCCATTCCCCCCCAGTAATGTCCGGGAACTTGCAGGTGCCCTGGTGGAAGAGTGGGGTAACATCTCACAGCAAGAACTGGCAAATCTTTTGTAATCCATGAGGAGGAGATGCACTACACTTAATGCAGCTGGTGGCCACACCAGATACTGACTGTTACTTTTGATTTTGACCCCCCCTTCCCCCTTTGTTCAGGGTCACATTCTATTTCTGTTAGTCACATGTCTGTGGAACTTGTTCAGTTTATGTCTCAGTTGTTGAATCTTATGTTCATACAAATATTTACACGTTAAGTCTGCGTTAAATAAATGCAGTTGACAGTGAGAGGACGTTTCTTTTGTTGCAGAGTTTACATGCGACTTACAAGAAACCTTCACACCACATTTAGTATAGACTACCCAGAGCCAATTTGGACCATCTCTCAGTGCCCCTAGCGTGTAAACAGTTAAACCATTCAGTCTTAATAGGAAGCCTCTTTCCTGCTCTCATTACACCCTCTTCCTTGTGAGGCCTACCATACCGGTTTTGGCTGCTATACCTCCCCCTCTATACTCTCTCCCTTGCCCTATTGATCTTAATCCAAACAGTAAATGAATAAGCAAGTGCCCGAGAAGAACCCTGTTCTCCCTAATTAAAGCTCCCTCTCCCTTTATCGGACCTCATTGGCACCGGGTCACTTGGCAATGAGGACCCACCAACTGTACTATACATATTTGATATGCTGCGAATTGCATACCGGTATGAGTTACAAATGTCTGTGAGGATGGACCTTGAAGCGTGTATGGACACGCAAGGTTCTTTCCACGAGTGTGCACTACGTTTGACGATCGTTAAGCAGCGGTGCAGAAAAACCAGATACTTGTTATATTAAATGGTGTCGATCCATATGGCTAATTAACATAGGTATTTTGGGGGCAAAAACACTTATGCAATTCCCACTCATTCTGTGATGGTTGCAATGAGGAGTTATTGGCACAGGTGTCAAGGTGAAATTAAAGCAATACAGTACATTACATTTCGCAACCATACATATTTTGAAGATCACATATACTGAACAAAAATAAATGCAACATGCAACAATTTAACTAAGTTACAGTTCATATAAGGAAATCAGTCAATTGAAATAAATAAATTAGGCCCTAATCTATGGATTTCACATAAATGGGCAGGGGCGCAGCCATGGGTGGGCCTGGATCCACCCACTGCGGCTCCAGGCCCAGCCAATCAGAAGTGCTTTATTACAGACAGAAATACTCCTCAGTTTAATCAGCTGTCCGGGTGGCTGGTCTCAGACAATCCCGCAGGTGAAGAAGCCGGATGTGGAGGTCTTGGGCTGGCATGGTTACACATGATCTGCGGTTGTGAGGCCGGTTGGACGTACTGTCAAATTCTCTAAAATGACGTTGGGGTGGCTTATGGTAGAGAAATTAACATTCCATTCTCTGGCAACAGCTCTGGTGGAGATTCCTGCAGTCAGTATGCCAATTGCATGCTCCCTCAAAACTTGAGACATCTGTGGCATTATGTTGTGTGACAAAACTGCACATTTTAAAGTTGCCTTCTATTGTCCCCAGCACAAGGTGCACCTGTGTAATGATCATGCCGTTTAATCAGCTTCTTGATATGCCACACCTGTCAGGTGGATGGATTATCTTGGCAAAGAAGAAATGCTCACTGATAGGAATGTAAACATATTTGTGCACAAATTACACTTTGTGCATATGGAAAACGTCTGGGATATTTTATTTCAGCTCATGAAAAATGGGACCAACACTTTACATGTTGCGTTTATATTTTTGTTCAGTGTAGTAGAAGTATAAGTGCTTTATTAATTCCACTGTGAGTGGCTTTAAATCCTCTGAACTATTACTAGACAAATGCACAAAGTGCCCAGAGCACTATCCAGGAGGCCTCCCTCCGTGCAGGCGCCTTTGGGCCGTGGGTTTTCAGACTGCTCCAGATCTCGCTAGAGCCTGGGCAGTGCCAACGCAGGCACCCACACAATCCCTTGTCTGTGTTATATCAGCCAGCCTCTCTGACGCGTGCGCGCGCACACACACCAGAATTTTGACTTCGATACCAATACCAGGTTTAGTATCATGATACTCAATACCAAAACGATACCACGGCAAAAAATAAATCCATTGAAAAGAACAGATTTATCATTATCAAAATGTTTTGTATAAAAATATAATAAATTAGATGTTCTAAGTCCACAACAATGCTTAAACCACATGTGATGGAGTTTGCAAAACAAAATGGCCAGTGGATTGATGCAAATTCTGCCAGGTAGGCATAACCACAAAGTAGTCTAACTTTTAATTGAGAAGGCATTTGTGAAAGCCTTTTCATCTCCCTAAAGATGGTTAGCCTATCATTAGCATTGCTAACGGCTACACAAGTTGGTAGACATACACGTGCCACGCGCGCACACAGACGGGCATTTCTGTGCTGTTGCCTCTTCAGAAGGTTTGAGGGAATACGAATCACTGATGCATTCCGTTTTAGGTCTCATGATAAACTTGGGCAAATTAACTAATTAGGTGTGCACGCAAAGCAATGCCAAACTCTCGCTTTCTTACTTACTCATTATTATTTGATTGGTTAGATCTAGCGCTTAAATCAACTCAAGCGACAGTATTAACACCAAACCAACTTACATATGTGCAGACTTCTCCAACTGCTTGAGAAAATATTTGGATATTATTTATACTTTTTATACTACAAAACGATTTAAAATGAGCTCCCAATGCATTTCAATGGCAATACAAGTCCCATAGACTGGGAAGCATTTGGAAATTTGAGCATGCATCTCCTCCACCATTTAAGCTACAGTATCAACACCAAACCAACGTTGAGACTGACGCAACTTAGATTGCCTTCATATTTTACATACCTTTTTGAATGATAACCATTTCAAATTTGCCTAACTTAACATGGGTTTCAATTAGTAATTAAATTAGTAAGATGGCACCGGAGCATAAGGCGCTTTACGTGCCCCTAACCGATTGTGTTTTTTTGTTCATTTATCTGCGTTGTTTGTAACTTATTTTTTTTACTATTTTTGTACATAATGTTGCCGCTACCGTCTCTTATGACCGAAAATGACTTCTTGACATCAGGACTGGGATTACTCACCACGGACTAGCACAATCATTTTTCTTCTTTCACGATATACGGCTCCCTCGGGAACAGGCCCCGACCCCAGTGATCTGGCGATCGAATAAACCCCCACTCCCCTCAATTCTGCTCGCAAACATGCAATCTTTGGTCAATAAAATGGACGAGCTATTGGGAAGATTAAACTACCAACGGGACATTGAAAACTGTAACATCTTATGCTTCACAGAGTCGTGACTGAACAAAGACAATATCAACATACAGCTGGTTGGTTATAAGATGTACCCGGCAGGATAGAACAGTGGCGTCTGCTAAGACAAGGGGCGGTGGTCTATGCATTTTTGTAAACAACAGCTGGTGCACAATATCTAAGGAAGTCTCGAGCCATTGCTCGCCTGAGGTAGAGTTTCTCATGATAAGCTGTAGACCACACTACCTACAGAGAGAGTTTATCTATATTCTTTGTAGCTGTTGACATACCATCACAGACTGAGGCTGGCACCAAGATGGCAATGAATGAGCTGTATTCCGCCATAAGCAAACAAGAAAAACGCTCACCCAGAGGCGGCGCTCCTAGTAACTGTCGTCACTGGCTTTATCAATAAGTGCGTCGATGATGTCGTCCCCACACTGACCGTACGTACATACCCCAACCAGAAACCATGGATTACAGGCAGCATTCGCACTGAGCTAAAGGCTAGAGTTGCCGCTTTCAAGGAGCAGGACTCTAACCCAGAAGCGTATATGAAATCCCGCTATGCCCTCTGACGAACCATCAAAAAGGAAAACGTTAATACTGGACTAAGACCGAATCGTACTACACCAGCTCTGACATTCGTCGGATGTGGCAGGGCTTGCAAACCATTACAGACAACAAAGGGAAGCACAGCATGAGAGCTGCCCAATGACACGAGCATGCGCTGACCAACTAGCAAGTGTCTTCACTGACATTTTCAACCGCTCCCTGTCCGAGTCTGTAATACCAACATGTTTTAAGCAGACCACCATAGTGCCTGTGCCCAAGAACACTAAGGTAATCTGCCTAAATCACTACTGACCCGTAGCACTCAAGTCTGCAGCCATGAAGTGCTTTGAAAGGCTGGTCATGGCTCACATCAACACCCTCTTCCCAGAAACCCTAGACCCATTCCAATTTGCATACCGCCCCAACAGATCCACAGATGATGCAGTCTCTATTGCACTCCACACTGCCCTTTCCCACCTGGACAAAAGGAACACCTACGTGAGAATGCTATTCATTGACTACAGCTCAGCGTTCAACACCATAGTGCCCTCAAAGCTCATCAATAAGCAAAGGACCCTGGGACCAAACACCTCCCTCTGCAACTAGATCCTGGACTTCCTGACGGGCCGCCCTCAAGTGGTAAGAGTAGGTAACACATCCGCCACGCTGATCCTCAACAGGGGCCCCTCAAGGGTGCGTGCTCAGCCCCCCCCCCCCCCCCCGTACCTTCCTGTTCACTCATGACTGCATGGCCAGGCACGACTCCAACACCATCAATAAATTTGAAGATGACTACAGTGGTAGGCCTGATCACCAACAACAACGATACAGCCTATAGGGAGTAGGTCAAAGACCTGGCTCTGTGGTGCCAGGACAACAACCTCTCCCTCAACGTGATCAAGACAAAGGAGATGATTGTGGTCTACAGGAAAAAAATGAAGACCGAGCACGCCCCCATTCTCATCGATAGGGCTGCAGCGGAGCAGGTTGAGAGCTTCAAGTTCCTTGGTGTCCACATCACCAACAAACTAACGTGGTCCAAGCACACCAAGACAGTCCTGAAGAGGGCATGACAAAACCTTTTCCCCTTCAGGAGACTGAAAAGTCAAAGACCCCAAGCCAAAAGACTCTTGAACATCTAGTCAAATGGCTACCCAGATTATTCACATTGCCCCTCCCCTCACCACTGCCACTCTCTATTGTAATCTATGCATAGTCACTTTAATTAACCCGACCTACATGTAAGTACCACCTCACTTAACTGGTGCCCTCGCACAATGACTCTGTACCAGCACCCCCCTGTATATATTGTTATTTTTTTACTGCTCCTCTTTAATTACTTGTTACTTAATTTCTTATCCGTATTTTTTGAAACTGCACTGTCGGTTAGGGGCTCGTAAGTAAGCATTTCACGGTAAGGTACCTGTTGTATTCTGCCCATGTGACTAATAAAATTGGAATTGATTTGAATTAGAACCCCAGTAATATAATGGTAGCTATTTAAAATAATCCTTGGCCAATTATGCCTATATAAATTAGCATCAATAAACAACTTTCACATGTTCAGGCTATCCTATCAATCAATGGATCCTTCACAATCTAGCATGCACACCACATTTTCTTCAGGAAATTTACGTTTCTAATTGGTTCAATAGATTTAGCTGATTTCCAAACGTCAGACACATTTGATGGAAGAACCCAAAGTAACAATTCTTGTACAAACCTTTTTTCATGTAGCATTGAAAAAGTACATACGTTTCAGTGTACCAGGCATCACACACACACACACGATTGGGCAAGAAATTAAGAGTAGGAGTAGGAGCAATGCAGTGGTGATGGAATTGGCTAATGTGCAGTCTATTCCCGGTTTCCTCTCACCTTACGCAACTCCTTAAGGTTTTGTCATCAAATGTCTAAAAAGTATTGAGACAGTTGGTCATGTCTTGAAAGGTTAGAGAGTTGCTGTTAAAAATCCATTGCTCCCCCGGCCCTACACACAACCCTGGTGTGTGCCTATACCCCTTCCGTAACACCCTCCTGTCGCTCTTATCCTGCCGTACCGGTTTACATTCACACACAAACACCTGGTGCCTTTACATGTGCAAAGACACATTCCTCCATTCTTCCACCTGTTTCAGAGCTGTCTGTGCTTGTTTGGACAAACATTAAGACTCATCACACGTGATCAGTTGTGGAAAGTGGATTTCTGTGGCACTTTCACTATTAACTTTGAATTTCTATTTTCATTGTCCATGTCAAAAATGGTTGACGTTAGCTAAAACATCTGAGACCGTTAACCTACAAACTACAGTCATTGCAGACTGCTGTATAACATAGTCAAATAACTTTCCCCCACGTAATTCCGCATTCCCCATATCTGTCACTCTAGTAGGGTTGATTGCAATCAAATCTCTTTCCTTTAACTGCATGACCAAAATGAACGCAGACACCACTGGCCTACCAGAGGTGAAGCTATTACCATGTTGCATCCACCACCCGAACCCCAGTCCTTTCTGATTTGAATGCTGCCTCCCCTGATGCTCACCTGATGTAGTCGTTCTTGCAGAGGATCATGCCCCCTTTGCTGTAGCAGGTGGTGCCGATCTCACCCAGCTGGGCGTGGCAGCAGGAGCACTTGAGGCAGCGCGTGTGCCAGTAGCGCTCCATGGAGAAGAGCAGGAAGCGGTCGGCGATGCGCCCGCCGCAGCCCGCGCAGGACCTGCCTGACGAGCCGCCGCCTGTCACCGCCACGGCTGATGCCTCCACCCGGCTGTTCACCATGGCTCGCCTGGAGATAAGAAGGGAGGGGGCGATATAAGACTGGTAACAACAAGGGTGGGTGAATGGAGAAGAGTGTCTATTCTGCAGCACAAAAATGTTGCTTAATATGGACAGACGTTTAAGGACCAGCGAAATAAAGCCTACAAAACACCTGTCATTAACAGTCAATGCAATAATACGACCACTGACATAAACCCACCGTGAATCTTTACTTCAACTATGAGTATTTGGGTTGATGCTTCTACCATGTGAAGGAGACTCTACTCCGTAAACCACCAGAACATTCAGGAAATGTAGCTTCCTTGGGAGCGTTCACAAGAGCTGCTTCTCAATCATCCCCGTTATCAGGGTCTTCCTAAATAAATCCGTGCCATACATTACACACACCTGGAACGTGTGTGACTAGGAGAGAGGGGCCTCAAAGACAGGAAAGAGGCCTCTGATT
This sequence comes from Salvelinus fontinalis, assembly GCF_029448725.1. Taxonomy (NCBI): domain Eukaryota; kingdom Metazoa; phylum Chordata; class Actinopteri; order Salmoniformes; family Salmonidae; genus Salvelinus; species Salvelinus fontinalis. The sequence goes on from NC_074674.1 coordinate 12,499,708, forward strand.
CCCAAATGTGAGTCTTGGCACCGTAACCAATCGGTTACGCTTAGGGTCTCCCTGGCAAAGAGCTTAGGCCTATTTATTTAAGGAATATGGGTGGGGGGGGGCAGTTCCCTGAGAAAACATGCGCTTTTGAACTGACTGGCATCCTAGAAAGCAGTTGTCCCACGACAACCTCCACACAAACCTCTTCAGTGTCACTTCCAAATAAGTTCCAGAGGAGAAGTCTTTGATGTTGCAGAGTGCTGATTACTGAATAAATGTTGTTGGGCGTTTATTGTTGGGTTGCATTGCAGAGTGGAGCTGTGTAGACTACAGTCGACAGAGGGGTTGGTTTTTCAAAAAGGTTTTCACTAGGGTTACAATGTAGAAAATAGTAAAAATTCCTCTTTCCAGTGTCTGTGATCTTTTGCCCATCTTAATATTTTATTTGTATTGGCCAGTCTGAGATATGGCTATTTCTTGGCAACTCTGCGTAGAAGGCCAGCATCCCGGGGTCGCCTGTTCACTGTTGAAGTTGAGACTGGTGTTTTGTGGGTACTATGTAATGAAGCTGCCAGTTGAGGACTTGAGGCGTCTGTTCCTCAAACTAGACACTAATGCACTTCTAGACACCTCCCACTCCTCTTTCTATTCTGGTAAGAGACAGTTTGCGCTGTTCTGAGAAGGGAGTAGTACACAGCGTTGTACGAGATCTTCAGTTTCTTGGCAATGTCTCGCATGGAATAGCCATCATTCCTCAGAAATAGAATAGACTGATGTATTTCCAAAGAAAGTAATTTACAACATTAACAATTTTATTTTAAAATGGACAAATAATGTGATTTTCTTTCAAAAACAAGGACATTTCTAACTGACCCCAAACTTTTGAAAAGCAGTGTATACAGTTGAAGTCGGCAGTTTACATACACCGTAGCCAAATACATTTAAACTGAGTTTTGAACAATTCCTGACATTTAATCCTAGTAAAAAAATCCCTGTCTTAGGTCAGTTAGGATCACCACTTTATTTTAAGAATGTTACATGTCAGAATAATAGGAGAGAATTATTTATTTCAACTTTTATTTTCCATCACATTCCCAATGGGTCAGAAGTTTACATGCACTCAATTAGTATTTGGTAGCATTGCCTTTAAATTGTTTAACTTTGGTCAAACGTTTTCAAGTAGCCTTCCTCAAGCTTCCCACAATAAGTTGGGTGAATTTTGGCCCATTCCTCCTGACAGAGCTGGTGTAACTGAGTCAGGTTTGTAGGCCTCCTTGCTCGCACACGCTTTTTCAGTTCTGCCCACAAATTTCCTATAGGATTGAGGATGGCCACTCCAATACCTTGACTTTGTTGTCCTTAAGCCATTTTGCCACAACTTTGGAAGTATGCTTGGGATGCTTGGGATCATGGTTCATTTGGAAGACCCATTCGCGACCAAGTTTTAACTTCCTAACTGATGGCTTCAACATATCCACATCATTTTCCTACCTCATGATTCCATCTATTTTGTGAAGTGCAGTCCCTCCTGCAGCAAAGCACCCCCACAACATGATGCTGCCACCCCCACGCTTCACAGTTGGGATGGAGTTCTTCGGCTTGCAAGCCTCCCCCGTTTTCCTCAAAACATAATGGTCATTATGGCCAAACAGTGCTATTTTTGTTCCATCAGACCAGAGGACATTTCTCCAAAAAGTATGATCTTTCTCCCCATGTGCAGTTGCAAACCATAGCCTGGCTTTTTTAATGGCGGTTTTGGAGCAATGGCTTCTTCCTTGCTGAGCGGCCTTTCAGGTTCTGTCGATATAAGACTCGTTTTACTGTAGATACTTTTGCACCCGTTTCCTCCAGCATCTTCACAAGGTCCTTTGATGATGTTGTTCTGGGATTGATTTGCATTTTTCGCACCAAAGTACGTTCATCTCTAGGAGACAGAATGCGTTTCCTTCCTGAGCGGTATGACAGCTGCGTGGTCCCATGGTGTTTATACTTGCGTACTATTGTTTGTACAGATGAACGTGGTACCTTCAGGCATTTGGAAATTGCTCCCAAGGATGAACCAGACTTGTGGAGGTCTACAATTTATTTTCTGACCCACCGGAATTGTGAGTTATAAGTGAAATAAAATATCTAAACAATTGTTGGAAAAATTACTTGTGTCACGCACAAAATAGACGACCTAAGAGACTTGCCAAAAACTATAGTTTGTTAACCTCTCTTGGGTATGTGGGACGTAGCGTCCCACCTCTTCAACAGTCAGTGAAACGGCGGGGCGCCAAATTCAAATACAGAAATACTCATTATAGAAATTCAGAAAACAAAACATATTTTACATGGGTTTAAAGATGAACTTCTTGTGAATCCAACCATGGTGTCAGATTTAAAAAATGCTTTACGGCGAAAGCATACCTTACGATTATTTGAGAACATAGCCCACTAGACAAATCATTACAAACAGTAACCAGCCAAGCAGAACAGTCAGAGTCAGAAATAGAGATAAAATGAATCCCTTACCTTTGATGATCTTCATATGGTTGCACTCAGCAGACATTCATTTACTCAGTAAATGTTCCTTTTGTTCGATAAAGTCTCTTTATATACAAAAACCTCAATTTTGTTTGCACGTTTTCTTCAGTAAACCACAGGCTCAAACGCATTCAAGACAGAAAGACAAAAAAATCCAAATTGTATCCGTAAAGTTCATAGAAACATGTCAAACGATGTTTATACTCAATCCTCAGGTTGTTTTTAGCCTAAATATTCGATAACATTTCAACCGGACAATAACGTCGTCAATTGAAATGGTAAAGAAGAATTGCTATCTCTGTCGCGCTCATGAAAAACCTCTGCGACACTTTAGGGTCCAGTTATGCCAAATGCTCATATTCCCTCATTTTTCAGAATACCATCCTGAAACTATTTCTAAAGACTGTTGACACCTAGTGGAAGTAATAGGAACTTCAATTTCAGTCCTAAGTCAATGGATACTGTAATGGCATTGAATAGAAAACTACAAACCCCCCCACAAAAAAACTTCCTGAATGGACTTCTCAGGTTTTCACCTGCCAAATCAGTTCTGTTATACTCAGACACTATTTTAACAGTTTTGGAAACTTAAGAGTGTTTTCTATCCATATCTACCAGTTATATTCTTATCATATATTCTGGGCCCGAGTAGCAGGCAGGTTAATTTGGGCATGCATTTCATCCAAAATTCCGAATGCTGCCCCCTACCCTAGTGAAGTTAACTTCTTTGGGATAGGGGACAGCATTTTCACTTTTGGATGAATAGCGTGCCCAGAGTGAACTGCCTCCTACTCAGTCCCAGATGCTAATATATGCATATTATTCATATTGGATAGAAAACACTCTGAAGTTTCTAAAACTGTTTGAATGATGTCTGTGAGTATAACAGAACTCATATGGCTGTCAAAAACCTGAGAAAAAATCCAAAGAGGAAGTGGGAAATCTGAGGTTTGTAGTTTTTGAACTCAGCCCCTATCAAATTCACAGTGGGATATGGGTTATGTTGCACTTCCTAAGGCTTCCACGATGTCAACCGTCTTTAGAACGTTGTTTCAGGCTTCTCATGTGAAGGGGGTCCGGATGGGAGCTGTTTGACTAAGGGGTCTGCCAGCAGCCTCGTTCTCAGTCACGCGCATTTCACATCTCGTTCCATTGCTCTTCTACAGACAATGGAATTCTCCGGTTGGAATATTATTTTACATTTAAGATAAAAACATCCTAAAAATTGATTCTATACTTAGTTTGACAAGTTTCTTCGACCTGTAATATAACTTTAACTTTTCGTCCGACTGGACCTGAACGCGCTTTTGGAACACCCTAACAAAAGAAGCTATTTTGACATAAATGGACATAATCGAACAAAACAAACATTTATTGTGGAACTGCGATTCCTGGAAGTGCATTCTGATGAAGATCATCAAAGGTAAGTGAATATTTATAATGCTATTTCAGACTAATGTTGACGGCGCAACATGGCGGATATTTCTTCTGGCTGGTTTGGGCTCTGAGCCCCGTTCTCAGATTATGCTTTTTCCGTAAAGTTTTTTGGGAATCTGACACAGTGGTTGCAATAAGGGGAAGTGTATCTAAAGGTCCATGCATAACACTTGAATTTATCAACATTTATAATGAGTATTTCTGTGAATTCATGTGGCTCTCTGCAAAATCATAGCATGTTTTTGAACTACTGAACGTAACACACCAATGTAAAATGTAAAATAAAATATAAATATGCACTTTATCGAACAAAACATACAAGTATTGTGTAACAAGAAGTCCTATGAGTGTCATCTGATGAAGATCAAAGGTTAGTGATTCATTTTATCTCTATTTGTGCTTTTTGTGACTCCTCTCTTTGGCGGGAAAAATGGCTGTGTTTTTCTGTGACTTGGTGGTGACCTAACATAATCGTTTGTGGAGCTTTCGCTGTAAAGCATTTTTGAAAATCAGACACTGGGGCTGGATTAACGAGAATTATATCTTTAAAATGTAGCCTAATACTTGTATGTTTGAGAAATTTGATTTGAGATTTGTTGATTTGTATTTGGCTCCCTGCAATTTCATTGGCTGTTGGCGAGGGGTTCCGCTAGCGGAACGGGGGTTCCCCAGTCCTAGACAGGTTAAAACGCCAAGATAACGGAATTCATTGTCCTTGACAATCAACCATTTTCTGTCGTGGGTGATGTTGGCTTTTGCCGACTGGTCGAGAACCGCTACACGTTGCCGTATCGGAGTTACACAGTAATAGCTTCACAACATACTATGGAACGCCGTTTGGGTCTTTGCGTGTCAAAAAAAGATAATGTTATTTGACCTATTTGACGCGTTAAAAAAGCTTTTAATTTGACATGTAAAATAAGTTATTTTATAGAATGTGTGTTCTGAATTTGCACGTGCAAGCCAAGCGCCACCACTACTATCAGTAGCACTGCCAAAGCTGTACAAAATAAGTCTGCAAACAAGCAAACACACGGGCCACGAACTATGTGTTTACACTACCGTGTTGAACAAATGCTTTATTACCGACCGCAACTTCTGGGGTACCTAGCTAGCACCAATACAACCAGACTGAAAACAATGACCAGTAGAAACATAATTTTCGTTATTCTTAGCAATGATTAACCTGTCTAGGATGAGGGTGCCGCTAGCGGCACTCCCCCCCCCACCCCCCACCCCCACTGAAAAACCAGTGCCGCGAAATTAAAAAAAAATATTTTTTTAAAATATTTAACTTTCACACATTAAAGTCCAATACAGCTAATGAAAGACACAGATCTTGTGAATCCAGCCAACATGTCCGATTTTTAAAATGTTTTACAGGGAAGACACAATATGTAAAGATGTACATCTATTACCTAAAAACACATTAGCATAATCCACCATCTTTTATTTGTCCACCAACACCAGTAGCTATCACCAATTCGGCTAAACTAAGATATTTATAGCCCCTAACCAAGAAAAAAACTCATCAGATGACAGTCTGATAACATATTTATGGTATGGGATAGGTTTTGTTAGAAAAAAGTGCATATTTCAGGTAGATGGCATTGGTTACAATTGCACCCACCGTCACAAATGGACTAGAATAACTACATAGAGCAACGTGTTTACCTACTTACTAATCATCAAACATTTCGTAAAAATACACAGCATACACTAATCGAAAGACACAGATCCTGTGAATACAGACAATATTTCAGATTTTCTAAGTGTCTTACAGCGAAAACACAATAAATCGTTATATTAGCATAGCACATAGCAGCCCAGCATTGATTCTAGCCAAAGTGAGCAATAACGTCAACATCGCCAAAAAATATAAATTTTTTCACTAACCTTCTCAGAATTCTTCAGATGACACTCCTGTAACATCATATTACACAATCCAAATAGAGTCTGATCGAAAATGTTTATATTTAGCCACCAAAATCATGGTTAGACAATGTGAAATGTAGCCCAGCTGGTGAGAAAATGTCCGTGCGCCATATTAGACAGTGATCTACTCTTATACATAAATACTCATAAACGTGACTAAAAAATATAGGGTGGACAGGGATTGATAGACAATTTAATTCTTAATACAATCGCGGAATTACATTTTTTAAATTATCCTTACTTTTCAATACAGTTTGCGCCAAGCGAAGCTACGTCAAAAAACATGGCGTCCTAAGCCGCTAACATTTTTCGACAGAAACACGATTTATCATAATAAAAATGTCCTACTTTGAGCTGTTCTTCCATCAGTATCTTGGGCAAAGGATCCTTTCTTGGGTCTAATCGTCTTTTGGTGGAAAGCTGTCCTCTTGCCATGTGGAAATGCCAACTGCATTCGGGATGAACTGGAAGCGTGCCCAGCCATTCACAGCGTTTCAGAAATAAATGTCCCAAAATCGCACTAAACGGATATAAATTGCTATAAAACGCTTTAAATTAACTACCTTATGATGTTTTTAACTCCTATAACGAGTAGAAACATGACCAGAGTAATATTACTCCCTCCACTAATGCTTGGAACAGGTGCGGGTCGGTGTCCTCTAGGCGCATGACGCAGCTCCAAAAGAGTGACTAGCCTCAGGGTTTTTTAATTTGTAGTGCCTGTGAACGCGCAAACGACCCCATTCAAATCGTCATCACGTAAAGGCATCCAGGGGAAGACGTAAGCAGTGTACGTATACTCATAGCAATAACTGCGGCCTTTTAACTGACTCCAGATCAGGGGCCAACATTTCTGAAATCTGACTCCATGTCAGGGAAATTGCTGTAGAATGGGCTCTGTTCCACTTAGAGACAAAATTTCAACTCCTATAGAAACTATAGACTGTTTTCTATCCAATAATAATAATAATATGCATATTGTACGATCAAGAATTTTGTGGGAAGCCGTTTCAAAAATTACACGATTAGCATAAATAGTCACAACAGCGCCCCCATCCTCAACAGGTTAAGGAATCCTTGTGAGTAAGTTTTAGCTAGGTAGCCACTTGTTGTTCGCCTATTGAAACAGTTCATGAAAATAAATAGCTAGCCAGCTACTTAACCCTGTTGCCCAAAGCTAACGTTATAAGCAGCCAGCTAGCTGGCTAGTGACGCTCAACCGGACCGGGTTGTGTGTGAAGCTAGCCATAATAAGGATTAGGCACAATAGTGGAATTTGCGGTTTGCCTTCAAAATAAAAGTACCTATTTGAAAGTGATGCAGAAGGTTACAATTGGTGGAATCATGCCATATTTAGACTAGATCATGTTAAACAAGGTTGGAATGTAAAGCAATAAAATGGGTATCAGTCTACTCGGTGACACCCACAGAACACAACTGTGAAGAGCCTATTGTGTGTATTGACATTCATATTGCACTGTACAGCTTTACCTAAGGATTGAGGATCAACGAAATGGGCTATCAGTCTACTCAATATAATTTTTCCCCAACGTCCTCCTCAGAGTTATCAGACTCTACAACATCCATACAGTCTTGTTTTTCCTCTGGAATAGTGTTCAATGCACATAGGTTGACAATCAATGTGACTCATTTCACAGTTGTTTCAGAGTCCCACAATAAGAGCTACTACGCTATTGTTCTCTGGGTGTCACTGAGTAGACTGATACCCCATGTCATTGATCCACAATCCATAGGTAAGGCTGTACAGTGAAATAAGTATGCCCCCAATGCAATTCTGAAGTATAACACAGCCAGTGTGATATCAACAGATGTCAAATTAACAAATTGTCTTTTGTTAATTTTATATAACAGTCCAACCTCATTTAGCATGATCTATTCAATTATAGCATAATTCTACTATTTGCATCACTGTCAATGACACACTTTTATTTTGAAGGCTAACCGCAAAGTTCACTATTGTGGCTAGCTTCACATAGATGGGTCCGACCACCATTAATCAAATAAGAACGGTCTTATAAATGAGGGTTATTTTAGATGACACCTAGCTATATAGTTAGCTAGCTAACTAAAGCTACTGAAACAGAAGTCGTTTTGATAAGTTTTTGGGGAAGAACATTGTTTGCATCCATGAGCCAACTTTTTTTTTTTTAAATGACCAGCACTGTAGGTGCGCGAGACAACTTTACCAGCATCATGGCATACGCGTCGATGAATCGTTGTGACATATGGAATATGAGTGATATTGATTACGCTGTGTAATAACTACGTAAAAATGTATGAACGCGTTAAATTGTGACGTGCAGTCGACTCAGGACCTGAGTCCATAGTCAGGCCTACCCCGGCCAAACCAGGAAAACGCTGGGCCAATTGTGTGCCGCCCTATGGGACTCCCAATCACAGCCGGAAGTGATACAGCCTGGATTCGAACCAGGGACTGTAGTGACGCCTCTTTTACTGAGATGCAGTGCCTTAGTTAACACACATGGACACAGCGGTCTATTTAACTGTACTAGAATGCTTAAAAGGCCGCTAAAACTTTTAATATCGGTATTGTTTTTTGGGGGGCAAGGAAAATATTGGATATCAGTATCGGCCAAAAATGTCATATTGGTGCATCACTACCGAAAATACTTTTTCGTAGGTTCGGAAAATTAACGTAGCAGGTTAGGAGAAAAAGGCAAAGATTAGGAAAAGGGTTCGCTAAAATGCTACGTGTGCCAGCACTGGAATAGGCTAAAGACACACAATCACACGTACTTATGTGGACACCCCTTCAAACTACTGGATTCCTCTATTTCAGCCACACTTGTTGCTGACAAGTGTATAAAATCGAGCAGACAGCCATGCAATCGCCACAGACAAACATTGGCAGTAGAACGTCCTTACTGATGAGCTCAGTGACTTTCAAATGTGCCACCATCATAGGATGCCACCTTTCCAACAAGTCATTTCATCAAATTTCTTCCTTGCTAGAGCTTCCCTGTTCAACTGTAAGTCTTGTTATTGTGAAGTGGAAACGCTTAGGAACAACAACGGCTCAGCGGCGAAGTGGTAGGCCACACAAGCTCACAGAATGGGACTGCCGAGTACAGTCCTTGGTTACAACACTCACTACCAAGTTCCAAACTGCTTCTGGAAGCAAAGTCAGCAAAATAACTGTTCGTCGGGTGCTTCATGTAATGGGTTTCCATGGCCGAGCAGCCGCACACAAGCCTAAGATCACCATGCACAATGCCAAGTGTCGGCTGGAGTGGTTTAAAGCTTGCCGCCATTGGACTCTTGAGTAGTGGAAACGCTTTCTCTGGAGTAATGAATCATGCCTCACCAACTGGCAGTCCAACGGACTAATCTGGGTTTGGATGCCAGGAAGACGCTACCTGCCCCAATGCATAGTGCCAACTGTAAAGTTTGGTGGATGAGGAATATAATGGTCTGGGGCTATTTTTCATGGTTCGGGCTGGGCCCCTTTGTTCCAGTGAAGAGAAATCTTAACGCTACACCATAATGATATTCTAGACAATTCTGTGCTTCCAACTTTATGGCAGTTTGGGCAAGGCTCTTTCCTGTTTTAGCCTGCCAATGCCCCAGTGCACAAAGCAAGGTCTATCGAGACCGGTGTGGAAGAACTTGACTGGCCTGCAAAGAGTCCTGACCTCAACACCATCGAACACCTTTGGAGAGAATTGGAATACCAATTGCAAGTCCTGCCTAATCGCCCAACATCAGTGCCCGACCCCTCAGCAATGTTCCAACACCTAGTGCAACGCCTTCCCAGAAGAGTGGAGGCTGTTATAGCAGCAAAGGGGGATCAACTCCATATTAATGACCATGGTTTTGGAATGAGATGTTCCATGACCAGATGTCCACATAGTGTATATGGAATGGCTGAGGGTCCCCGAGCAAATGTTTGAAAACCCCTGGGGTAGAGAGTATCTATACGGTATGCAAACATTTCCTGAAATACAATGTCAACAAGTCCTATGCCTCAGTTTATTTCTGGGCAGCTGGAAATTTCCCTATACAACTAGTTAGTCACGCTTGACTCCAAACAGATCATAACATGTACCGAGAAGACACAGCAGACAGTGTTCAACCGAAGGGGCTAACAGGCTGCCCTTAAATTAATGATTATTTCCCCGTAAGCTTGACTTTGTCTTCATACTGAAGCCTCCAAAGAACTCCTGCTGCAGTGCAGCTACGTGTGAGGCTCAAATGGGTGCACAAATCAGGGCTCCAGGCTGCGACCACATAGTTGTATTTTACGACCTTTTGACTTGGCTGTGCGAGTTACATTTTTAATTGGTCACACTGGTGCGAGTTGTACATTCCACCTGGTCACCTCCAATCAAAACATCACATTTTTAGACGGATAAAACCATGATTTGGGTAAACAGTAAAGTGCATTATTCCTGTAATGATAGTGTCCTCCCTTCCGCAGTGCCGTTTCATACTGTTTTGCCATATCAAATAAGGTTTTGAAATATGAAGCTGCGCATCGGCCATTGCGAGTGCACTAGGCCTCATTGGGTCATATTGAACTAGGTAGGAAGTCAATTAAATGTATTGAAATCAATAGAAAATTCATTACATTTGCCCAAGTTTATAATGAAGACATGAACAGAACACATCAAGTAAAATTGTGTCACAGGCGCCGAAAGCAAAAAGGTATAGACCTTCCCATGAAATGCTTACTCATAAGCCCTTAACCAACAATGCAGTTCAAGAAATATTTAAAATACTAAAAATAACGATGCTATATACAGGGGGTACCGGTACCAAGTCAATGTGCGGGGGTATAGGTAAGTCGAGGTAATTTCTACATGTAGGTAGGGGTAAAGGGACTATGCATAGATAATAAACAGCGAGTAGCAGCAGTGTAAAAAAAAAAAGGGTGAGGGGGTGTAAATAGTCTGGGTGGCCATTTCATTAATTGTTCAGCAGTCTTATGGCTTGTGGGTAGAAGCTGTTAAGGAGCCATTTAGACCTAGACTTGGCACTCTGGTACCGTTTGCCGTGCGGTAGCAGAGAGAACAGTCTATGACTTGGGTGACTGGAATCTTTGACAATTTTTGGGCCCTTCCTCTGACACCCCCTAGTATATAGGTCCTGGATGGCAGGAAACTTGGCCCCAGTGACATACTTGGCCATATGCACTACCCTCTGTAGGCTGTCTCATCATTGTCAGTGACCAGGCCTAGCACTGTTGTGTCGTCATCAAAGTTAATGATGGTGTTGGAGTCGTGCTTGGCCACGCAGACGTGGGTAAACAGGGAGTACAGGAGGGGACTAAGCACGCACCCCTGAGGGGCCTGAGGATCAGCGTGGCAAATGTGTTGTTACCCATCCTTTCCATCTGGGGGCGGCCCGTCAGGAAGTCCAGGATCCAGTTGCAGAGGGGGGTGTTTAGTCCCAGGGTCCTTAGGTTAGTGATGAGCTTTGAGGGCACTATGATGAACGCTGAACTGTTTTTTTTGGGGGGGGGGGGGGGTTCTCCACACCTTTATTTAACCAGGTAGGCCAGTTGAGAACAAGTTTCATTTACAACTGCGACCAAGATAAAGCAAAGCAGTGTGACAAAAAAACGAGTTAGCGAATTAATAGCAGTCTCACATCGGTGTTTCTTTCTTTTGTCCAGGTGGGAAAAGGCAGTGTGGAGTGCGATTCAGATTGCATCATCTGTGGATCTGTTAGGGCTGTATGGGAATTGATGCCAAGCAAAGAGGCACTGAGTTTAAGGTTGGCCTTGAAATACATCCACAGGTACACCTCCAATTGACTCAAATGATGTCAATTAGCCTATCAGAAGCTTCTAAAGCCATGACATAATTTTATGGAATTTTCCAAGCTGTTTAAAGGCACAGTGAACTAAAACTTCTGACCCACTGGAATTGTGATACAGTGAATTATAAGTGAAATAATATATCTAATAAGTATCTAAAAATTACTTATTTACAACAAATTCTTATTTACAGTGACGGCCTACCCCGGCAAAACTCAGATGACGCTTGGCCAATAGTGCGCCGCCGTATGACTCCCAATCATGGCCGGATGTGATACGGCCTGGATTTGAACCAGGGACTGTAGTGATGCACCTTGCAATGAGATGCAGTGCCTTAGACCGCTGCACCACTCGGGAGCCCAAAATGGATGGGTGGGTTATTTTGTATTTCAATGTATTGAATTAATGTATTAATTAGTCATTTACCATTCTCGGACTGGAAACCTTGTTTACAGAGTTCAATCTCATTTTTCGGTATTTTGGAGATGATTTCATTTTCAAATAACCGAAAGTGAGCGGTTGTAACCTAAATCAAGGGGGGGAAAAAGCCATTCTTGAACATGGAGTGAGACAATTAGGCCCTTTTAATTTTGTCTGGCTCACTGATGGTTGAAGATGAGCGAGTGCTGTAAAACCAGTTCAGATTTAAGGCTAACTTTGTATGACTGACACCTTTAGTGAGGTCTAATGCTTTAATTTCTGCCCTTCGTATTCTTATTCATTATACAAATAGGCCCATGAGCACCTTCATCAGAAGAACCGCAACATGTCAACTTACTTAGCAGACATCACTTGCTTATTATTCAGTCAACACATACACTACCATTTTTGAAAAGCTACTCATTCAAGGGTTTCTTTATTTTTACTCTTTTCTACATTGTAAAACAATAGTGAAGACATCAAAACTATGAAATAACAGATCTAGAATCCCGTAGTAACCAAAGAAAGTGTTCTAAAATATATTTTGAGTTGTTTATTACATTCTTCAAATAGCCACCCTTTGCCTTGACAGCTTTGCACACTTGGCATTCTCTCAACCAGCTTCATGAGGTAGTCACCTGGAATGCATTTAAATTAACAGGTGTGCCTTGTTAAAAGTTAATTTGTGGAATTTATTTCCTTCTTAAGGCGTTTGAGCCAATTAGATTGTTGTGAAAAAGTATCGGTGGTATACAGAAGATAGCCCTATTTGGAAAAAAGACCAAGTACATATTATGGCAAGAACAGCTCAAATAAGCAAAGAGAAACAACAGTCCATCATTACTTTAAGACATGGTCAGTCAACACAGAAACATTCAGGACTTTGAAAGTTTCTTCAAGTGCATTCTCAAAAATCTTCAAGCGCTATGATGAAACTGGCTCTCATAAGGACAGCCACAGGAATGAAAGACCCAGAGCTACCTCTGCTGCAGAAGACAAGTTCATTAGAGTTACCAGCCTCAGAATTGCTTCAGAGTTCAAGTAATAGACATCTCAACATCAACTGTTCAGAGGGGACTGCGTGAACCAGGCCTTCATGGTCGAATTGCTGCAAAGAAACCACTACGAAGAAGAGACTTGCTTGGGCCAAGAAACACGAGCAATGAACTTTAGACCGGTGGAAATTTGTCCTTTAGGCTGAAAATTTGAGATTTTTGGTTCCAACTGCTGTGTCTGTGAGACGCGATGTGGGTGAACTCATGATCTCTGCATGTGTATTTCCCACCATAAAGCATGGAGGAGGTGTTATGGTGTGGGGGTGCTTTGCTGGTGACACAGTCTGATTAATTTAGAATTCATGGCACACATAACCAGCAAGGCTACCACAGCATTCTGCAGCGATACGCCATCCCATCTGGTTTGGGATTAGTTCGACTATCATGTCTTTCAACAGGACAATAATCCAAACACACTTCCAGGCTGTGTAAGGGCTATTTTACCAAGAAGGAGAGTGATGAGTGCTGCATCAGATGACCTGGCATCCACAATCCCGAGATGGTTTGGGATGAGTCAGACTGCAGATTGAAGTAAAAGCAGCCAACACGTGATCAGCATATGTGTGAACTCCTTCAAGACGGTTGGAAAATAATTCCAGGTGAAGCTGGATGAGAGAATGCCAAGAGTGTGCAAAGCTGTCATCGATGCAAAGGTTGGCAATTTGAAGAATCTAAAATAAAATATTTTGATTTGTTGAACACTTTTTTGGTTACTACATGATTCCATGTGTGTTAATTCATAGTTTGTCTTCACAATTATTCTACAATGTAGAAAATACTAAAAAGAAATGAAAACCCCTTGAATGAGTAGGTGTTCTAAAATGTTTGACTGGTAGTGTATATCTTAAGAACATCATGGAATAGAATTGAACATTTTCATTTATAAATTCAAATCACCTGCTTCATCCTCATCATTCAGTTCATTGAAATTCAATTTTGAAGCCGTGCACATTTATCAGTTTCTATTAGTTTTTTTTTAAATCACCCATTCATTGTCAGGTAGACCCATTTAGCGCCTTAGAGAACTGATTATGCTTTGTGTCCTAACTCCCCCTTGCGGTGGTCTGGAGCAATGAAGCAGTGACGCAGGGTACCGTACTAAACCACAAATTACCTTTAAATCCCGCAGCATAATCTCAAAACTTTTAGCTGAGCAACCACTGTATAAGCGTCCGGATTTGTGTCCCACTCCTTGAAAGCGGCAGCTCTTGCCTTAAGCTCGGTGCGGATGTTTCCTGTAATCCATGGCTTCTGGTTGGGATATGTACGTACGTTCACTATGGGGATGATGTTGTCGATGCGCTTATTGATGAAGCCAGTGACTGAGGTGGCATACTCTTCAATGCCATTGGATGAATCCTGGAACATATTCCAGTCTGTGCTAGCAAAACAGTCCTGTATCGTAGCATCCGCGTCATCTGACCACTTCCGTATTGAGCGAGTCACTGGTACTGGTACTTTAGTTGGTACTGGTACTAGTTGGTACTGGTACTTTCTGCTTTAGTTCTTGCTTGTAAGCTGGAATCAGGAGAATATAACTATGGTCAGATTTGCCAAATAGAGGGGGATGGAGAGCTTTGCATGCGTCTCTGTGTATGGAGTAAAGGTGGTCTAGAGTTTTTTCCACCTCTGGTTGCACATGTGACATGCAGGTAGAAATTAGGTAAAACAGATTTAAGTGCACTAGGATCGCTGCTTCTGGATGAGCATTTTATTGTTTGCTTATGGTCTTTTACAGCTCGCTGAGTGCATTCTTAGTGCCAGCGTCGGTTTGTGGTGGTAAATAGACGGCTATGAAAAATATAGATCAACTCTTGGTAGATAGTGTGGTCTAGAGCTTGTCATGAGGTACTCTACCTCAAGCAAGCAATACCGAGACTTCCTTAGTATTAGACATCGCACACCAGCTGTTATTGACAAATACACAACCACCCCTCATCTTACCAGACATAGCTGGTTCTGTCCTGCCGATGCACAGAAAACCCAACCAACTGTATATTATCCGTGTCGTTGTTCAGCCAAGACTCTGTGAAACATAAGGTATTACAGTTTAATGTCCCGTTGGTAGGATAATCTCAAATGGAGATCATCTAGTTTGTTCTCCAGTGATTGCACATTGGCCAATAGAACAGATGGTAAAGGCGGGATACCCACTCGCTGACAAATTCTCACAAGGCACCCCGATCTCAGCCCCCTATATTTCTGTATTTTCTTCATGTGAATAAGTGGCATTTGCACCTGGTCTCGGAAAAGCAGTATATCCTTCGCATCAGACTCATTAAAGAAAAAATATCTTCGTCCAGTTCGAGCTGAGTAATCGCTGTTCTGATTTCCAGAATATATTTTCGGTCATAAGAGACGGTAGCAGCAACATTATGTACAAAATAAGTAACTAACAATTCGAAAAAAACCTACAATAGCACAGTTGGTTAGGAGACCGTAAAACAGCAGCCACCCCCTCCCGCGCCATTATCACAGATCAGTGATTCGTATTTCCTGCAACTTTCAGAAGAAGCAGCGACACAGGACAGCCAGTCTCATCGGTGTGTGTGCGATGCACGCATGTCTACCACTGTAGCCGTTAGCGATGCAAATGAGAACTGTCTTCTGATAGATGGCCAATGCCTTTCGTAAAAACCATCTCATTAACTAGAAAATAGCTTATGCCTATTGAGAGTAGAGGTCGACCGATTATGATTTTTCAACGCCGACACCGATTATTGGAGGTTAAAAAAAGCCGATACAGATTAAATCGGACGATTTTTGAAATGTATTTGTAATAATGATAATTACAACAATACTGACTGAACTTTTATTTTAACTTAATATAATACATCAATCAAATCAATTTAGCCTCAAATAAATAATGAAGCATGTTCAATTTGGTTGAGAAAATGCAGAAGAAAGAGAACAAAGTAAAAGTGCAATATGTGCCATGTAAGAAAGCTAACGTTTAAGTTCCTTGCTCAGAACATGAGAACATATGAAAGCTGGTGGTTCCTTTTAACATGAGTCTTCAATATTCCCAGGTAGGAAGTTTTAGGTTGTAGTTATTATAGGACTATTTCTCTCTATACCATTTCCATTTCACATAACTTTGACTATTGGATGTTCTTATAGGCACTATAGTATTGCCAGTGTAACAGTATAGCTTCCGTACCTCTTCTCGCTCCTACCTGGGCTCGAACGAGGAACACATCGACAACAGCCACCCTCGAAGCAGTGTTACCCATGCAGAGCAAGGGGAACAACTACTCCAAGTCTCAGAGCGAGTGACGTTTGAAACGCTATTAGCGCGCACCCCGCTAACTAGCTAGCCATTTCACATCGGTTAATCTCGGGAGTTGATAGGCTTGAATTCATAAACAGCAGAGCTGCTGGCAAAACTCACAAAAGTGCTGTTTGAATGAATGCTTATGAGCCTGCTGGTGCCCACCATCGCTAGGTCAGACTGCTCTATCAAATCATAGACTTAATTATAACATAATAACACACAGAAATATATGAGCCTTAGGTCATTAATATGGTCGAATCTGGAAACTATCATCTCGAAAACAAAGCATTTATTCTTTCAGTGAAATACGGAACCGTTCCGTATTTTATCTAACGGGTGGCATCCATCAGTCTATATATTCCTGTTACATTGCACAACCTTCAATGTTATGTCATAATTAAGTAAAATTCTGGCAAATTTGTTCGCAATGAGCCAGGCGGCCCAAACTGTTGCATATACCCTGACACAAGAGAAGTGACACAATTTCACCTGGTTAATATTCCCTGCTAACCTGGATTTCTTTTAGCTAAATACGCAGGTTTAAAAATATATACTTCTGTGTATTGATTTTAAGAAAGGCATTGATGTTTATGGTTAGGTACACGTTGGAGCAACGACAGTCCTTTTTTGCGAATGCGCACTGCATCGATTAAATACAACGCAGGATACGCTAGATAAACTAGTAATATCGTCAACCATGTGTAGTTATAACTAGTGATTATGATTGACTGATTGATTGTTTTTTATAAGATAAGTTTAATGCTAGCTAGCAACTTACCTTGGCTTCTTACTGCATTCGCGTAACAGGCGGGCTCCTCGTGAGGCAGGTGGTTAGAGCGTTGGACTAGTTAACCGTAAGGTTGCAAGATTGAATCCCTGAGCTGACAAGGTAAAAATCTGTCGTTCTGCCCCTGAACAAAGCAGTTAACCCACCGTTCCTAGGCCGTCATTGAAAATAAGAATGTGTTAACTGACTTGCCTAGATAAATAAAGGTGTAAAAAAATATATTTAAAAGAATAAAACATTTTTTAAATGTTTTTTTAATTGTGATTTTTTATTTATTTATTATTTTTTTTTATTTTTTTTTTTAAATCGGCGTCCAAAATGACCGATTTCCGATTGTTAAAAAAACTTGAAATCGGCCCTAATTAATCGGCCATTACGATTAATCGGTCGACCTCTAATTGAGAGCAAATACCTGAAAAGGGGCTGGTGCCATCAAATGAAAAAGGTTAGTACAGTAAAACGTTAGTCTGGAGCCCTGCAAATAAAAACATTTTAACATTCCTTGCCGTACCTGCAACAAGATGCGGCATCACAGCGAATGTATTTGCACAGCGAACGCAATAACACAGACAGAAACACACACACCTGCAGAAATGTCCGCCGTACACTAAGAGCCAAAATAACCTTGCAAAAAAAAGAAAACTAGTCTCTTAAATGCAAATAAACATTTATTCATCTTTTGCAGCACAAGGCAAGATCTGAGACTGAGCCTCAGGGATGTCATCATCATCTTCAGAGGGGGAGATATTTCAATGCAGCGCAAGCCTCAACAATTACAGTTCAAGTCGCAAGTTTACATACACTCAGGTTGGAGTCATTAACTCGTTTTTAAACCACTCCACAAATCTCTTGTTAACAAACTAGTTTTGGAAAGTCGGTTAGGACATCTACTTTGAATGACAAGTCATTTTTCCAACAATTGTTTACAGACAGATTATTTCACTTATAATTCACTGTGTCACAATTCCAGTTTGGTCAGAAGTTTACATTCACTAAGTTGACTGTGCCTTTAAACAGCTTGGAAAATTCCAGAAAATGATGTCATGGCTTTAGAAGCTTCTGATAGGCTAACTCACATCATTTGAGTCAATTGGAGGTGTACCTGTGGATGTATTGCAAGTCCTACCTTCAAACTCAGTGCCTCTGAGTATCTATATCCACAGTAAAACGAGTCCTATATCGACATAACCTGAAAGGCCGCTCAGTTAGGAAGACTACTGTTTACAACTGCACATGGGGACAAAGTCATACCTTTTGGAGAAATGTCCTATTTTTGTTTCATCAGACCAGAGAACTGTTTGGCCATAATGACCATTATTCTGTTTGAAGGAAAAAGGGGGAGGCTTGGCTTGCAAGCCGAAGAACACCATCCCAACTGTGAAGCGTGGGGGTGGCAGCATCATGTTGTGGGGGTGCTTTGCTGCAGGAGGGACTGGTGCACTTCACAAAATAGATGGATTCATAAGGGAGGAAAATGATGTGGATATATTGAAGCAACATCTCAAGACATCAGTCAGGAAGTTAAACCTTGGTCACAAATGGGTCTTCCAAATGGACAATGACCCAAAGCATACTTCCAAAGTTGTGGCAAAATGGCTTAATTAATTAAGGACATCAAAGTCAAGGTATTGGAATGGCCATCACAAAGCCCTTACCTCAACCCTGTCGAAAATTTGTAGGCAGAACTGAAAAAGCATGTGCGAGCGAGGCCTACATCCTGACTCAGTTACACCAGCTCTGTCAGGTGGAATGGGCCAAAATTCACCCAACTTATTGTGGGAAGCTTGTGGAAGGCTACCCGAAACATTTGACCCAAGATAAACAATTTAAAGGCAATGCTTCCAAATACTAATTCAGTGTATGTAAACTTCTGACCCACTGGGAATGTGATGAAAGAAATAGAAGCTGAAATACATGAAATCATTCTCTCTACTATTATTCTGACATTTCACATTATTAAAATAGAGCGGTGATCCTAACTGACCCAAGACCAGGCATTTTTACTAGGATTAAATGTCAGGAATTGTGAAAAACGGAGTTTTAATGTATTTGGCTAAGGTGTATGTAAACTTCCGACTTCAACTGTACATTAGCCTATACGGGACGTAGACAAGCTCATCTCCCCACTGAACACACTAGACACCCACCTAGTTTGGAGGGCACAATGACTTAGTGTTCCATCTTATCACCTCCAAGCAGACCTTTGCACAACTCTGTAATGCCGATCTGTAACCAGAGCCTATCGCTAAAAACAAGGTAGGGCATTTCTCCAGGCAAAAGGAGCATCTTGGCTTTCTAAATACAAAAAAAGAGAAAATGGGGTTAGGAAAGTCTACGCAAGCGTACCAGACAGAGGAAAGAGTGGCACACACCGAAGGACCACATTTTTTTTGGGGGGGGGGGGGGGTGACAGAGTTACATTTGTTTAGATTAAAGTTTGAGTCTGCCTGGCAATCTGTCTTTGACTAGGCTACTTACACTCTTTCCTCTGATAAACTGGAGTCATTATCGAGAAATAAGCGTCTGTTGGCTCTGATTTGTAATAACCGTGGTCTCCGTTGCAGTGTTTCATGATAAATGAATTATCAAGCAAAACAAAAAGGTTAGTGAGGAGAAGAGACGGCGCTGTTCCGCTCTAGTAATAGACTGATTAAAAACAGAGGCTAATGAGGAGGAACACAATACCGTGGCTGTCTGAGTACAGACTGATGGATTGCATCTGGTTTCAGGTTGACAGAGCAAATAATAGTTCACTTGCCGATACACAATTGCATTTGGCTCTTCTTCATTGAATTATTCACTTGGGGAGAAATACACTGGACAAAAATATAAATGCAACACGTAAAGTGTTGGTCCCATGTTTCATGAGCTGAAATAAAAGATCCCAGCAATGTTCCATAAGCACAAAAAGCTTATTTCTCTAAATGTTGTGAACAAATCTGTTTACGTCCCTGTTAATGAGAATGTCTCCTTTGCTAAGAAAATCCATCCACCTGACGTGTGTGTCATATCAAGAAGCTGATTAAACAGCATGATCATGACACAGGTGCACCTTGTACAATAAAAGGTCACTAAAATGTACAGTTTTGTCACAACACAATGCCACAGATGTCTTAAGTTGAGGGAGCATGCAATTGGCATACTGACTGCAGGAACGTCCACCAGAGCTGTTGCCAGATAATTTAATGTTCATTTCTCTACTATAAAACACCTCTTACATCATGTTGGAGAATTTGGCAGCGCATCCAGTAAATACCACATATAACCACGCCAGCCCAGGACCTCAACATCCAGCTTCTTCACCTGCGGGATTGTCTGAGACAAGCCACCCGGACAGTTGATGAAACTGAGGAGTATTTCCGTCTGTAATAAAGCCATTCTGATTGGCTGGGGCATGGCTGCGCCCCTGCCCAGTCACGTGAAATCCATAGATTAGGGACTAATTCATTTATTTAAATTGACTGGTTTCCTTATGAACTGTAACTCGGCAAAATCGTTGCATGTTGCATTTATATTTCTGTTCAGTATACATTGACGGGTTTCCTAAGTGGGGAGCTGTCATGTTATCCATGTTCAATTTGATGCTCATCTCCCAATCATATAATCTTTTTATATTGCAAAGCTTCTTTGGAGAAACACCTACCTAGGTAGTATAGGCCTATATAACCTTATTTTCTCAACATATGGTGAGTACTAACTGTTTTATAAGACCACCAGGCATTTTGTAGGCTAAGGCATGTTGGCCTTTTCTTGTTTAAATTCAATTCATGTGCATCAACAAGTCCCATATATCAGTGGCTCCGTTCAAATTTCACCAGTCACTTTGTAGAGACGCATTGCTCCCTCTGCCCTAGGTAAACCTACACTAATGAAAACCTGTCAAAACCCAACCCCTCCGTTTAAAATGAACAAATAATCTGCTCACACAAGCGAGGGGAAGTCGTTTGTAATTAAAAGCATGACTGTACCATTAACAGACACTATAAATAGTACCAATAGCAGGCCTACAGTGAGCAGTGGTCAGGCCCGCTTGCCACCAAGGCAGATTAGCAATATATCCTTCTCGTTTAATATTGCGCTCAAGGGCCATAAATACACCCATCCCTGCTTTTAATGACCATTACGGAGCACAACTCCCCATTGTATAAGTGCTCTCTTGCAGCTGTGATGCAGTCAAGTCAAGACACCCACCCACCCCTCCAAGAACAGCATGGACGAACCGTTAAGAGATGTGTGCTACGATGAGTGGTAAAAGTGAGTCATGTTCTCCACTTTCACCACCGGAAAGAGGGAAATGTAGAATCACGGACGAATAACTTACGCTCAAGAATCTGTCCGAACATGTCAGACATCGACTAGAAACGGGCACCAACATGTTCCAATTATAGCCATAAATGCATTACTATGTACAAGTCTAACAGTCGTCCGAACCACAGGCTGCAACTTTGAACCATATTGGACGTTGGTAAAAAAAAAAAGTGGATAAATGTCATCCGGTGCTCACCTTTCCGTCGTGGTAGTTTTATGTGAAGTCAAGGCGAAGAAATGATCACGATGGTGGCGCGTGTCACAACACGAGGCGTAAGCGAGTTCAACCAATTCGTGGACTGCTGCAACGATCGACTGTTGCCGTTCTCAAGATGGAACAACTTCAAACAGTTGTTTAGTATTCCGTTTGGAGATCATGCAGACGAGTCCAGAAGTAGGCTAAATCTGTTTCCATACTGTGTTGGCCGACTTCATGGGATTTCAAATAGGCTACATATGGTGAATGAAGTGTTTCTCATGTCAGACAGTCGAGCTCTGTTAATAGAACGGGATTCTTGTTCATGGCTATACACCGCTTTTGTGATATGAAGGCGGAGCTACTCCTTAGTTCAAAGCCAACAGGGAGCACAAATTGAAATCACTCCTCCTATGACGCGTTCGAGGTTCAAGCCCAGCAGCCATTGAACATCAAGGGGGTGTGTGGCGTTTGACAGAATGCTTCGAACACACCGACAGTGTCATTGCATTTTGGCACACCAGAATTACAGTCAATTCCAATTAAACTCTGCGTTTGCCCTGCAGCGTTGCTTTGCAGAGGCAGTTGCTGTGCATGCGTTGGATGTAGCGAACATATGCGTCAAACTGTATGCGTAGACGGCTTGACAGAAATGGTAGCAGAAGGTGAATGTTGAACATTTGTTGCATACATATCCAGATGATGCTGCGTACTATTTCTGCGCATTGACGCTGTCGGTGTAATCAAAGAGTTAGATGTCTGTTTAAGGAACGTTGGCTTATTTGTGGGGCTGTTTTAAATAGTCCATAATCACCACCACTGAGCAATGTTGAAAAAGCAATTCATTAATCCTTAAAGGGGAATTTCGCCCTAGGGTAATCTGGGCTTGTTTTCATCATGTCCATGGCATTTCTAGGTCAGTGAGATGTTTCACACATAATTGCCCAGGAGGTCTGGGATTCGCATGCCACATGATACATCCTATGATAGTACGATGGTATTTTTTTTTCTCATTTTACTGCCATGGTACATTTTTGTAAGGGGATGCATTGAATTTAGCAGGTGCTATCGACATTCAGTTGGACAAAGTTGTGATGGGATACGTTCTGCACATGCCACGGTCAATGTGAACCGGAAAGACGTGACACGATGCTGGCCAAACAAGATGTACTGTATGATGTGTTTCTGATTTTGTCAAAGTGGTTTTCATTGCAAGTTAAAGCGTACCGTTTGCTAGCTAGCGAGCGTTAGCTTGCTGGCTCGCTGACTAACTTTACGTGTATGATCTATGTGTATGAACCATTTGCATTGCTAGTTATAGCCTAATGTTACCTAGATAACATTGAACCTAGTTTTGTTAGCTTTATCTACCTGTAGCTTTATACTACAGCTATGACAATGTTTGTATTGGTATTAGTATGAGTTGGGATTATCCCTGTTCATTGTTTAGATAGATAGCTAGCTGTCTAAACAAAAGACTCCACTTCACCAGATGATTACATGACCCATCAAGTTAACCAGGTGTGTCTTGGTGTGATTACGGCCATCTATTGTATTTCATGAAGATGTGTACATGTCTAGACAATAGTGACCCATCCACGTAGCTACATGTGGCTGGGGGGTTGTTATAGAATTTCTTTCACATGACCCATCAATTTATACAAGTGTATCTGGGGAAACTTTTGCTACTATGCAAGTAACCATTTCACTGTACCGTTTACACCTTCTGTGTCCCGAGCTTGTGACAAATAAACATAGACTTTATATAGTGTGTTTTTACCAGAAATGGTAATATGAAGATCAACATGACCTGTACCAAAATCAGATTAGGAGGACTAGATAAAGTGTATTTTTACCTGGAGTTTTTTCCTTATTGTAGGCTACTACTTTTACCACATTTAGTCTTGAAATCTTTGGTTATTTAGCACATGGCATGTGAATCCTTAAAGTGATGGGTGGGGCTAAGGAGTATGAGGGTGTGAATGATGCTGAATAGGTGTAGACAAAGAAGAGTTCTCCAGTAGGTGTACCAAAACATTCAAGGGCCAGTTTCTCAAAAGTGTGGTTACAAGTTTATCAACTTAAAAAGCAGAATTACTTTCCCGTTGTTCCTTAAATGCAGTGTATGATAGACCATTTTCTAGCTCTGAGTCTAGACCCTTTGTCCAATGTAAAAAAACAGCATTTCAAAATGTTCTTCATAGTACCGAATCCAGCTGTTGGGGGTCACATATTGTGTATTGCTGGCCAACATACTACTGTGTTACAGTGGGTGGGAAATCAAATACATTTTATGTTTGCTAACTAAGACAGCTAGGTAGGTTGCTAGTTACTGGTAGCCATGTCTATGACAAAAATAGAAGAGATTTTACAATCGGAGATCTATTGTATCACTATTGTAAACTTTTTCACTTTTTAGTCGTAGATATGGTTACTTTACAAATTAGCTACCTAAGGCTAAGTTTACGGGCAAAAGTTAGCATATGACTAGCATTGGCTAGCTAGTTAGCCAGGCGCCTGCTAACTTGTTACTATGCGCCACCGGACCTCCCATTTGTAACTTTTTAGCAAACATTTGCAATACTAGCAACTGTAAATAGTTTTACTAGCTAGCTATATAACATAATTGACGAGGGTTGACAATAGTTATGATTATGACTGTGGATGCGTTTCAAAATCACAAAATAAGCAAGACACAAGATATGATTCCAAACAGATGTAAATAACAATGATTGGCTATCCAGCAAGCTAGCTAGTTAAGTTTACTAGCTAACAGTGAGGAGAAACAATAATTCAACACTTTAACTGTTGTAAATCTCTAAAACTGATAAGCTGGTTTTGTTATAAAAAAGATTTGCCTAAGCATGCCTGTTAGACATGGCTGTACAGTAGCTAGATACTGTCTGCTTACCTACCTATGTACATCTGTGCAAAGGTTGAAGGTTATGACATATTTCTTTCTATTAGGATAGAGATTGTTCTAAATGTAATCTCTATGCCTATGTATGCATGTTCAACTAGTCTACCCTAATGTTGTTCTGCTGGGAAAGTTCAGCTCTTGTTCAAACTGTGCAATGCAGAATAATTTATTATGTTTTTTTGTCTTACAGACAATACCATGTGCTTCTTCCTGGAGTGGATCCTTGTTGAGAAACAGAATTCCTTTGGCTGTGTGTGTCATTGTAGCAGAACTGTATCCCGTGAACTGTATCCCTCTCGCTGGATTGGACATTATGCTGGATTTCAAGTTGAAGATTACTCAAGAGCAGCTGAATGGTAGTTTTACCATGACAACACTCCTTCCACAGTGACAAGTGTTTTCTGAACTTAGTGTATTTTTCTTTGGAATGGTGAGACAGGTGTCTGTCATCATGACATAGGCCTCTTTGGGGTGGACACACCTGTCTCGATCAATGAGAGAAGACTTGATATAGATAAAATGGCTGCGTACACTGTTGGATTACTTCATGGAGTAAAACATTTTTTATAAATTTAAACGGACCCCATGCAACTGGACACAGATATTTTGAGACTCGTGTTTCCAGGAATCGAGGACAAAGACAGCATTGCCAAGCTAAGGTTGGTCGAAAATTCGCTGTGCTACACCAAACAGTACCTATCCTGTACCTCCCAGTAATGGATATCAAAAATCTTTGGTTAAATCACATTATCTGGTGTAACAATCTGTAGCTACACTTTAATACACAGAGACACACTGAACTGTACTACACTGTCCATGCTGTGTTTTTGGTGTATGTTACTTTTACCATATAACATTCTTGTTGAATACCCAGTTCTCTTTTTGAGTTAGTCTTAAATATTGTATTGTACACTCACTCCCTTGTATTTGATCTTTTAAACATTCTTTGGATATATCTGCATGACTGTTTGATGATACAGAGCCCTATACCGCTTATATAAATATTTTCTGTCAATCCATAAAGGCAGACACATTTGCCAGCTGGATAAGATTGCCTGAAGTGGTGTAGACCTTAACCATCAACTGTTTGGACCTCTTGCAGAAGATTTGCTGGTTCAGCACGTCTCCTGGAAAGACATGGCTGTGGTGTTAACATTTTACAGTTTTTGTGGAAGAGATGTATGGCAACACGCCTTTGTGTGTAAAGATGTCCACCGATTGGGACCTAAAAGTTTAGAGACAAACTAGTGTATTGTTTCGGGACAATGAGGGACATGATGAGCTGCTATTGAGAGGAAAGATCTATCACGTTTTAGGGAAGACCCAGATGCAGACAGTGTCAAAGTAACAAAAGGAGACAAGGAGCTGTGAGACATCGGTTGGATTTTAGAAACATGAAAAGTGGGACGTATATGGAGGGTACGGGGCAACAGAAGACGAACAGCATAGGGGCTAATGACACTGGCGATGGGGAAAGAGCCGATAAACCAGGGGGGAAGTTTGCGGGACTCCCATCGGAGGGGCAGGTATCGGGTGGACAGCCATACCTTCTACCCGAGACGATACCGGGGAGCTGGGGTCCGGTGGCGGTCCGCTTGTCGTCAATACTTGGAGGTGGTCTTGAGAAGTCTGACCGGGTTCTCTTCCAGGTACGACGACAGCGGCGGACAAACATCTGGGCCGAAGGTATGCCGACCTCTTGCTCAGGGAAGAGCAGGGGCTGATACCCCAGGGAATACTCAAAGGGCGAGAGACCTGCCTTTTGTCGATTTCAAACATAAAAGAGAGCTGAACAACAGTGCATAATTAGAACTACTTTAAATTGCCATGCGTCAAACAACTGTTGTGTTGGCTGTCCCCAGATCAAATATGCTGTACATGACGATTGTGACATAGGCCTACACTCAGTGGTGTAAAGTATTTAAGTAAAAATACTTGAAAGTACTACTTAAGTCGTTTTTGGGGGTATCTGTGCTTTACTTGACTATTTATATTTTTAGCAACTTTTACTTTTACTTCACTACATTCCTAAAGAAAATGATTTACTTTTTACTTCATACATTTTCCCTGACACCCAAAAGTACTTGTTACATTTTGAATGCTTATCAGGACAGGAAAATTGTCTAATTCACACACTTATCAAAAGAACAACCCTGGTCGTCCCTACAGCCTCTGATCTGGTGGACTCAATAAGCACATGCTTCGTTTGTAAATTATGTTTGAGTGTTGGGGCATGCCACTGGCTATCGTTAAATAAATAAAATGATTTGCTGTCTGGTTTGCTTTATACAGTATAAGGAATAAAACATGTATAGTTTTCCTTTTGATACTTAAGTATATTTCAGCAATTACATGTGCTTTTCATACTTAAGTATATTTAAAACTAAATACTTTTAGACTTTTACTCAAGTAGTATTTTACTGGGTGACTTTCACTCTTACTTGAGTCATTTTGGTGTATTTACCTTTAAGTATGAAAATTGGTTACTTTTTCTACCACTAACTTGGTTACGGGTGAGTACCCTTTACTTTCTTATTCTCGTGTTTAAATAATTTTCCCTCAATTGAACCTTTGTTTTATTGTGCCAATAAAAATAAAGACATTTCATGGATTAAGCTATCCAAACATTTGTGCAGACCAATTACCAGTTCATACATTAACTCAGGTTTAGCTCTATGAAGAGTCAATCATTTGTATTGGGCGACACCTTGTGGATTTATCTCATAAGTGCTCCTCCTAATACAGTAATCCAATGACATGTCAAATACTAAGCCAGCTCAATCACATAATCGAACTAACACTTCAAATAATAACAGTCCATTATCATTTTCATTCATCCAAATAGAAGTTCAATGGTCTGGGAGAATCAAACTACATTTGAAATATTTCTTCTTTCCAAAGCATATAAATAACACACAAACGTTTAAGCATATAGAAACAATAACTCATCGCACATGCATGTTTGTAGCCTCTTATCATCTTCTTGTCATTTTACGGTTGGTATACTTCCCACGCTACTCCATGCATTTGTTGTTGCTTTATCATTCCCAAGTATCTCCCACTGGCTCTGGGCTTCTGCATCTATCCCATCACTCAAATTTACAGGTAACTGTCAA
This sequence comes from Salvelinus fontinalis, assembly GCF_029448725.1. Taxonomy (NCBI): domain Eukaryota; kingdom Metazoa; phylum Chordata; class Actinopteri; order Salmoniformes; family Salmonidae; genus Salvelinus; species Salvelinus fontinalis. Next base: position 12,527,461 of record NC_074674.1, read on the forward strand.
AATACAGGAAATACAAATTAAATGAGGGATACAAGGTACATTGAAAGCAGGTGCTTCCACACAGATGTGGTTCCTGAGATAATAAAGCAATTAACATCCCATCATGGTTAGGGTCATGTTTAAAAATGCCCAGTTGCCCATTATTTTGGCTGCTATGGTTAAAAGAAGAGATTTCGGTGACTTTGAAAGAGGGGTCTGAAAGGAGCATAGGGGCTTTAAATGGTGTGTGTGTGTCTCAGTCACCAGATCTCAACCCGATAGAACGGCGCCTGAGAGAGCGGTTTGCTAGCCTCATACGAGCCATCCTGATCTCGGCAGGTTTACTATCTGTTTCGCTACATGGATATAATCTGGCCACGATCAGACTCAAAACGGTGGGGGAACCTCCCTTCCGTCCACCGTATGGCCAGACCAATCAGCATCCTCTGATAATCTGTGGGGGTGGTTAAATGGTTGAGGACAACGAAAATCAAAAATCATAACAACAATGACTGGAGGTTGCTGTTAACCGCTGCTGTAGCAGTATCATGTCAGAACGGAAGGGCATAACTTAATTGAAAGAACAGCAAATAGCTGCATTGAAGGCTTTTCTCGGCGGAGAAGATGATTTTCGTTCTTCTCCCGAATGGGTTTGCCAAGCACTTGATTTACCAGCTAGGTCCACTGGTAGACAAGAAAATGGGACGGTTCAATAACCCAATTCTCATTGTTGTGTCAACGTGGGTCGTTTTAATGGAGGTTCACATCACATACAAATGGTCAGTATAACTGCATAATTTGATATCAAACTAGTCCACGCTATGTTGAACATTAATGGGACTCCTAGCTAGCAGCATGCATTTGACCTCAAAGACAATATGCCTTGCTCTAACCTAACATTACAATGTTACGGACAGTATGGAAAGGATGATGACTTCTGTTTGCAAGTCCATAACTATTGTTGTACTTTCTAATCTAGACTCTGATGTTGCATCATTTTCTTTCAACCAGGGGAGAGGTCGCAAAAGGGGAGCCAGCCATCAGAGAGAGCTTTGCAGAGTTGGGGAAACTGATTCATAGCCGAAGAGGGTGAGTAAACATTGTCACTGAATAAAACCAGTGTCAATTCATGCCCTGGGCCCATATTCATAAAGTGTCTTAGAGTGTTGATCAAGGATCAAGTCCCACCTCTTTGTCTTTGTAACTTCCTAAATATGAGCCCTTGTAATTTTCACCTCCTTCTCAACCCTACCCTGTAGCGCTCAAATTCAAGAGGAAGCCTAACTAGCTGATTTCCCATCATTTAACAGGACAATATCTCTATGTCATGCTGGGTTGAGAGCTTCTAGGTCTGTGTGAGGGGCATGAAGGAACACAGTCAATGTGCATTTTGACCTGAAACGTGTTAGCTAAGATAATGGATAAAACAATTTTGTATATGCTTTGCACATACACCAGTAAAATATTTTGTTACATCTGGAAACACAGCAGTGTGTAATATTTTCAAAAACATCCAATATGATGCAGGTTTTCCTTTGAGAACTTTCTCAAACTTTAGGCTATAATAATGGCTATTACTAATGCATTGGTGCATGTATTTGTCTTTCAGGTACACCTGCGTTGGCACTGACAACATCCGTGCCTACATTGTCAACAACATCCAGTATTCCGATTGCAACATACAATTTTAGCTGAAGACTTTCTTGGTCTATAGTAATTAGTTAGTTAAATGACAGCTGAGAAATATGACTGTTGTTGTTTGTGTTGTTACTTGTCCAAACGTACCAGATTAAAACTCATAATTTTTGCTCAATACGGTTGGTGGTGTTTCAACTGTTAACATGATGGATTTTTTCAAATGAGGAATTAATCAAGAGGTATAAATTAAAGTTTGCTTTTAACTTTGTTACAGTAGACAACAGAACAATGATGCATGGAAAGTTATACAGATAAAGGCGGATAAAGTTGTACTGATAAATACAAAACTTAAATACAAATACAGATCAATAAGTTCCATTTACAGTGACAACAGTTGATTTGGCTTACCTCTGCTCCTTAACTCCCAATCACTGTCTACCTCAGGGGTCGGCAACCGTTTTTGTGTGGAGTGCCAATTTACCCTAACATTTCTAACGATCTGCCAGTTATGATTTTCATATGTGTCTATTGAATATCTAATTGCCCACAAACGGAAGAATTCCATATCTTGCTAAACAGAGGCGCTGTCCATTAGCACCAAGGGCTTGATCTTGGAACACAGATTCTCTTGGTGAATGATGCAATTAAGTGATAATGCTCGATAAGCCGGTTGTTTGGAGGATATATTGGTACGGATTACCAACATATTCAAATACTGATTGACATATTTTAACTAAATGTTAATTTATTCATACTATTTCATCCTTACAAGATATAGTCCTGACACAAATCTAGGGTTGCTACCCAAGCCGGCTGGTCGTTCGTTCTATCGGTTCGGTTTCTAGAGACGTGACCCAGTCGTTCAGTCTTTTTGTTCTGTATCTACGTTCGTTCTAAATGTTCCATTACCATACTGGCTGGCAGCGTTCTTATCCCTTGCTTGCTAGCTAGACAACAACGACTAACTTAGTCACATCCCCCCCCAAATAATAACAACAGTAGCTGCATTTGTTTTAATCTGTTTTCTAGTGAAATTTATTTGGGTACATCCATAACAATGAGCCGATGGCATAGAACATGTGCTCTCTCTTCAGCACACTGTTGTTCAGAGGAGCTAGCCAACAACACCGCTAACACAAGCACTTCAACCACTGAAGAGGTGAAGACTGCAAACTAGCTGCACTTTGTTTCGTTTGACCTTTTTTCCATTTGCATTTCTTTGTATATCTCCATTTAAAATTATGCCAGGTGATTGACGATTTCGACTGGCTGAGAAACGCTGCCTGCCTGTCTCTCGTCCCGACTCCCAACCTCTACATGTTCATTACTATGTCAACTGCATTTGTTTTCAGCAAACTTAACATGTGTAAATGTTTGTATGACCATAACATGATTCAACAACTGAGACATAAACTGAACAAGTTCCACAGACATGTGAGTAACAGAAATTGAATAATGTGTGTCCCTGAACAAAGGGGGGGTCCAGACGTGCTCAATGGGATTGAGATCCGGGCTCTTCGCTGGCCATGGCAGAACACTGATATTCCTGTCTTGCAGGAAATCACGCATAGAACGAGCAGTATGGATGAGCCTGCAGGAAGGGTACCACATGAGGGAGGAGGATGTCTTCCCTGTAACACACAGCATTGAGATTGCCTGCAATGACAACAAGCGCAGTCCAATGATGCTGTGACACACCGCCGCAGACCATGACGGACCCTCCACCTCCAAATTGATCCCGCTCCAGAGTACAGGCCTCATTCCTTCGACGATAAACGTGAATCCGACCATCACCCCTGGTGAGACAAAACTGCGACTCGTCAGTGAAGAGCACTTTTTGACAGTCCTGTCTGGTCCAGCGACGGTGGGTTTGTTCCCATAGGCGACATTGTTGCCGGTGATGTCTGGTGATGACCTGCCTTACAACAGGCCTACAAGCCCTCGGTCCAGCCTCTCTCAGCCTATTGCGGACAGTCTGAGCACTGATGGAGGGATTGTGCGTTCTTGGTGTAACTCGGGCAGTTATTGTTGCCATCCTGTACCTGTTCCGCAGGTGTAATGTTCGGATGTACCAATCCTGTGCAGGTGTTGTTACACGTGGTCTGCCACTGCGAAGATGATCAGCAGTCCGTCCCGTCTCCCTGTAGCGCTGTCTTAGGCGTCTCACAGTATGGACATTGCAATTTATTGCCCTGGTCACATCTGCAGTCCTCATGCCTCCTTGCAGCATGCCTAAGGCACGTTCACGCAGATGAGCAGGGACCCTGGGCATCTTTATTTGGTGTTTTCAGAGTCAGTAGAAAGACCTCTTTAGTGTCTTATGTTTTCATAACTGTGACCTTATTTGCCTACCGTCTGTAAGCTGTTAGTGTCTTAACGACTGTTCCACAGGTGCATGTTCATGAATTGGTTATGGTTCATTTAAACTGTGTTTAAACCCTTTTACAATGAAGATCTGTGAAGTTATTTGGATTTTTACGAATTATCTTTGAAAGACAGGGTCCTGAAAAAGAGGACGTTTCTTTTTTTGCTGAGTTTATATCCCAAATCATTGCAGGATAAAATAATATATAATTCAACAAACAGAAAAACGGTGGATTTTTCTCCATCCTCCCATTATTCAGAATATATAATTTTCATTGTCATGGGACACTTTGTTTGAGAGCTATTGACGATTGAATGCCAGAGAATTAAAAAAAACTTTAACCAGAAAAAAAGCGGTGGATTTTTCTCCATCCTCCCCTGATTCAGAATATATCATTTTCATAGTCATGGCATTGAGCAATAGCCCTGGTTCCCACAGACACAGTAGTATATGTTTTGTGCCTGGCTGAATCCTATGTCACAGCCACTGACAAAACACTTGTCTCGAATCCTTACATTGTAGCGCAGCAGGAGAGAAAGGTTTCACCACGGTAGCACATTGAGATCAATTTATAACCGTTAATATCAAATAATGTGATTTGAAACAAAAAAATACTTTCTGTTTGTCAAGATTAATATGAGATGAAAGGCGAGTGTGATCTTCATAGCAGTGGGGGCAGATGTTTTGATCAAGAGAGACCTTTAGAAAACATGTACATTTTCTCTAAAACCAGACATACAGATGCATTTTCAGTTACAGTATAAGGAAGGTGAAGTCTTATGGTTTTTGGTTAATGTTTTTTATAATTTGATTATACTATACGTCATTTCAAACCTTATTCATACAGTTTTGTTGAATAGGAAATAAATATTTCATATTTTTATCATATTTGTACTGTGTACTTGAGTTCGTGTCCTCAACAGTGTCTACACCTCAGCATTTTATTAAAAAAATATACCAGAATGGTGAGATTGTAACCTTTTTTGGAGTATGCAGCATTACTTGTTATTGTTTATGATCCTCTCATGATAAATTATTACTTTCGGGGATAACGTAGATTACACTTTAGATTAAATGCAGTTCCATTTTTTAGAAAGCATGTAAATCATTTCAAGTCTTATTCATACAGTTTTTTGTTGAATCGGAAATACGTCAAAACGTTTCATATTTTTAGCATATTTGTACTGTGTACTTAAGCTTGGGTCCTCAAAAGTGACTGCAACTCAGAATATTATATTTTAGATTACATGTAGTTACATTTTTAAAATCTCTACAGGATGTGGGTCCCCTGCGGGACGGTTGAGCTAATGTAGGCTAATGTGATTAGCATGAGGTGGTAAGTAAAAAGAACATTTCCCAAGACATAGACATATCTGATATTGGCAGAAAGCTTAAATTCTTGTTAATCGAACTGCACTGTCCAATTTACAGTAGCTATTACAGTGAAATAATACCATGCTATTGTTTGAGGAGTGTGCACAATTTTGAACTTGAAAAGTTATTAATAAATCAATTAGGCACATTTGATACAACATTTTGAACAGACATGCAATGGTTAATTGGATGAGTCTAAAACTTTGCACATACACTGCTGCCATCTAGTGGCCAAAATCTAAATTGCGCCTGTGCTAGAATAACACATTATTGCCTTTCTCTTGCATTTCAAAGATAATGGTACAAAAAAAGAATTGATGTTTTTTGCTTTGTATTATCTTTTACCAGATCTATTGTGTTATATTCTCGTAAATTAATTTCACATTTCCACAAACTTCAAAGTGTTTCCTTTCAAATGGAATCAAGAATATGCATATCCTTGCTTCAGGTCCGGAGCTACATACCCAAAATGACATGTGGGTATGTCATTTTAGGTGAAAAGAGGCAGATCCTTAAGAGGTTTTAAGCACAGTCTGCAGTCTCATGAGAAATGACGTGGTCTAAGGGGACATTAACATCTGTCTAAACTCCATTGCATGCAGAATTTTCACCAATCATAAGTCATGTTACATTACTAGTAGAACTAGTGTTTTATCTTTAGTCATGTTTTTGGTTGTCATAGATCTAAACCTCTTGGCTACACTATGTCCATGTTAACTCAAATCCCCTATACGTTCTTACCAATACGGTGTGAAGGTGCTTCCAATACCATATTGTTTTCTAATATTTCTTTCTCGGCCACTAGAGAACTTGGATGAGGCTGAACAAATGGAGGGGTGTCTTGAAGATAAGGATTGGAGACTGTTTATTGACCCAAGTGATGAGTCTGATTCCTCCAATGATGTGGGGCGGCAGGGTAGCCTAGTGGTAGAGCATTTTACTTGCTGTATTGTATTTACTTCGCCACCATGGCCTTTTTTTTGCCTTTACCTCCCTTATATCACCTCATTTGCTTACATTGTATATAGACTTATTTTTCTACTGTATTATTGACTGTATGTTTGTTTTACTCCATATGTAACTCTGTGTTGTTGTTTGTGTCTAACTGCTTTGCTTTATCTTGGCCTGGTCGCAATTGTGAATGAGAACTTGTTCTCAACTTGCCTACCTGGTTAAATAAAGGTTAAATAAATAAATAAATAAAACCGAAAGGTTGCAAGTTCGAATCCCCGAGCTGACAAGGTACAAATCTGTCGTTCTGCCCCTGAACAAGGCAGCTAACCCACTGTTCCTAGGCCGTCATTGAAAATAAGAATTTGTTCTTAACTGTCTTGCCTAGTTAAATAATGGTAAAATATAAAAAATGATGGTGCTAAGCCAACACTATTGACATCCAGCATTTATGTTTGCTTTCTGCCATATATTCTATTAATTACTGTTTCGGCAAGAAATGTAACACATGCTTAACAAGGAAGACTGATTACATGGGGAATTTGTCTGAATAAAGTCATTGTCATAGCAAACAACAGTATATTCCAAGTGCCAACTGTATTTCTAGAGTAAACTGAAACAGTTTTGGTATTTCTTTCTTATCGTTTCGGTCCTGCCGTACATACCTACACGTACACTACGGTCACAAGACGCAGGCCTCCTTACTGTCCCTAGAATTTCTAAGCAAACAGCTGGAGGCAGGGCTTTCCCCTATAGAGCTTCATTTTTATGGAATGGTCTGCCTATCCATGTGAGAGATGCAGACTCGGTCTCGACCTAAAGTCTTTATTGAAGACTCATGACTTCAGTAGGTCCGATGATTGAGTGTAGTCTGGCCCAGGGGTGTGAAGGTGAACGGAAAGGCACTGGAGCGACGAACCGCCCTTGCTGTCTCTGCCTGGCCGGTTCCCTTTCTCCACTGGGATTCTATGCCTCTAAACCTATTAAGGGGGCTGAGTCACTGGCTTACTGGTGCTTTTCCATGCGTCACTTGAGTGGGTTCAGTCACTGACGTGATATTCCTGTCTGGTTTGGCTGCTCCAGTTTCAACTGTTCTGCCTGCAGCTATGGAACCCTGACCTGTTCACTGGACGTCCTACCTTGTCCCGGACCTGCTGTTTTGGACTCTCTCTCTACCGCACCTGCTGTTTCTAACTCTGAAAAATTGGCTATGAAAAGGCAACTGACATTTACTCCTGAGGTGCTGTTCTGTTGCACCCTCTACAACCACTGTGATTATTATTATCTGACTCTGCTGGTCATCTATGAACATTTGAACATCTTGGCATGTTCTGTTATCTCCATCCGGCACAGCCAGAAGAGGACTGGCCACCCCTCAGAGCCTGGTTCTTCTCTAGGTTTCTTCCTAGGTTCTGGCCTTTCTATGGAGTTTTTCCTAGCCACCGTGCTTCTACACCTGCATTGCTTGCTGTTTGGGGTTTTAGGCTGGGTTTCTGTACAGCCCTTTGTGACATCGGCTGATGTAAGACGGGCTTTATAAATACATTTGATTGATTGATTATTTCATCAGTCATATCACGATCAAATTTGAACCATCTTTTGTTATTTTTTAATTAGTCTACTCTTGCTAGTCCCAAAATATGTTGCATGTCAGCAATGATGTTTTCAAAATATAGGACTTTCAAGATGCCAAGGGTAGCATGCCACATCATCATGTTGCTCAAAAAACAATTGTGCTATTGTGTGTGTTTTTTCGCATTATTTGTAATTTATTTTGTACATAATGTTTCTGCCACCATCTCTTATGACCGACTAGAGCTTCTGGATATCAGAACAGCGATTACTCACCTCGTACTGGACAAGGTTTAACAGATACATTCACATATGAAGACAAGCCTGACCTCTCCCCTCTCTGGGCCCCAAGTGACTTTTCCCTAGCTGAGAAGGGAAAAGTGCAACTGCCAACAGTATAGTCCAAAAGGAGACATTCTAATGGCAAGTATCTCACATAAGCATAATTTTGGCCCATTCCTCCTGACAGCTGGTGTAACTGAGTCAGGTTTGTAGGCCTCCTTGCTCGCTCACGCTTTTTCAGTTCTGCCAACAAATGTCCTATAGGATTGAGGTCAGTGCATTGTGATGGTCACTCTAATACCATGGCCATTTTGCCACAACTTTGGAAGTATGCTTTTGGGTCATTGTCCATTTGGATGACCCATTTGTGACCAAGCTTTAACTTCCTGACATGTCTTGAGATGCTTCAATATATCCACATCATTTCCTTCCCTCACGATGCCATCTATTTTGGGAAGTACACCAGTCCCTCCTGCAGCAAAGCACCCCCACAACATGATGCTGCCACCCCCGTGCTTCATGGTTGGGATGGTGTTCTTCGGCTTGCAAGCCTCCCCATTTATCCTCCAAACATCACAATGGTCCTTATATCCAAACAGTTCTATTTTTGTTTCATCAGACCAGAGGACATTTCTCTAAAAAGTACAATATTTTTCCCCATGTGCAGTTGCAAACCGTAGTCTTTCTTTTTCATGGCGGTTTTGGAGCAGTGGCTTCTTCCTTGCTGAGCGGCCTTTCAGGTTATGTCGATATAGGACTCGTTTTACTGTGGATATAGACACTTTTGTACCTGTTTCCTCCAGCATCTTCACAAGGTCTTTTCCTGTTGTTATGGGATTGATTTGCACTTTTCGCACCGAGGTACGTCCTTCTCTAGGAGACAGAAAGCGTCTACTTCCTGAGTGGTATGACAGCTGCGTGGTCCCATGGTGTTTATAATTGAGACCTATTGTTTCTACAGATGAATGTGGTACCTTCAGGCATTTGGAAATTGCTCCCAAGGATGAACCAGACTTTTTGAGGCCCACAATTTTCTTTCTGAGGTCTTGACTGATTTATTTTGATTTTCCCATGATGTCAAGCCAAGAGGCACTGAGTTTGAAGGTAGGCTTTGAAATACATCCACAGGTACACCTCCAATTGACTCAAATGATGTCAATTAGCCTATCAGAAGCTTCTAAAGCCATGACATAATTTCCTAGAATTTTCCAAGCTATTTAAAGGCACAGTCAACTTAGTGTATGTAAACTTCTGACCAACTCGAATTGTGATACAGTGAATTATAAGTTAAATAATCTGTCTGTAAACAATTGTTGGAAAATTGACTTGTGTCTTGCACAAAGTAGATGTCCTAACCGACTTGCCAAAACTATAGTTTATTAACAAGAAATATGTGGAGTGGTTGAAAAACGAGTTTTAATGACTCCAACCTAAGTGTATGTAAACTTCCAACTTCAACTGTTTATTGACAGGTGTGTGCCTTTCCAAATCATGTCCAATCAATTGCATTTATCAGAGGTGGACTCAATCATGTTGAAGAAACATCTCAACGATGATCAATTGAAACAGGATGCACCTAAGCTCAATTTCGAGTCTCATTGCAAAGGGTCTGAATAGTTTTTTAAATTAAATTTTTTAATTTAACTAGGCAGGTCAGTTAAGAACAAATTCCTATTAACAATGACGGCCTAGTGGGGAACAGTGGGTTAACTGCCTTGTTCAGGGGCAGAACGACAGATTTTTACCTTGTCAACTCAGGGATTCAATCCAGCCACCTTTTGGTTACTGGCCCTACGCTCTAACCACTAGGCTACCTACCGCCCCAAAGTTGTGTAAATTAGCTATTTCTTTATAAAAACATTTTTTTTTTTTTGCAAACATTTTTAAAAACCTATTTTCGCTTCGTCATGATGGGGTATTGTATGTAGATTGAGAAAAAAATTATTGAATCCTGTAACTTAACAAAATGTTCAGCTAGTTTAACTTAATGACAAATCAACAATGTCTAACTGTACAAAGTATGTAAATACATATTTACAAGTCATCAGTACAATAATAAATCATGAATAACTTACAAAGGCCCATTTTAAAGCATCTGTTATAAACCTACTGTTTCATATTTCCAAGTGTAAACCATGAACACCTGTGCATTTCAATTGTTGCCCATCAAATTTCATAGGTCCGTTGATAGTGTGCATCCTTGCACAAACGATCTCTATTGGCCACAGATATGTCACTTACTGAACAAAGGCATAAAAGACAAGTGAAAATGGTCAAAGGTTATAAAGATAACTTTGTCAGAAGGGAATGTTCATGCTACGTGAACATACAGCATGTCTCTCAGTGAGATTCCATACAGAAACATGCCTGTATAATATTTAGTCTAACTTTTCTCATCTTCCTTCGGTAGTCATGAGTACAAAGTCCCACAGTGTAAAATTCACCATTCCAATATAAAACACCATCACCCCGAACTGTCTTTAAAAGTCAGTCAGTCCATCGCTGAAGTTAGATGGAGGTGCTTTTTTTGGGGTGTGGAATTATTGGGAGGTACCACCCACTCCAGACAGTCAGGGAATGAGAGAGAGAAAGTGTCGGGTACACAAAAAGACAGCTGTAAGAGTAAAACAGTACATCATATCAGTGTCCTTCCCCCAGCTGATGGAGCCTTCAGTATGGGGCGAGGGCAGGAGTGAGGGCTGATGCAAAGGAACACGGACTGGAGGCAAAGCAAGGGTGAGTCCTTGGGTAAAGAGGCTTCCGCAGCGGTAAACCCCGGGGTTAGGGAACAGGAAAAGTTATTGGAATGAGGGAAGGCGCCTGAGATTAGGGCAAAGGTGAACCTTTGAGTCGAGTGCCGGGGTCAGGGAAAGGGCAATTTTTTGGGGAGAGAATGTTGGCAAGTGCTAGGGTTTAGGCGTAGGGCTCAGTGAGTGAATGTATGAATGTCGTTGGGGAGACTGAGGGAGCCTGGGGAGTCAAGCCCTCGACTTTGGCAGCTCTGACTGCAGCGGCAGCACTGGATCCACATGACACTGCTGGTAAAGTCCTGCCGGCCGCCGGGGCAGAGAAAGCGAAGGCACACTGTGCGCGTCAGAGAAGGAGTGCAGCAACGGCTGTCAGCACATGAGCCACAGGAACGAGGACGATACCGGCGCAAACGTGATCCGGACAGGCTTACGAGGGCATATTGTGCGTTGGCACTTCTTCCCTTTCTGTAGGAAGAAGGTCAGGATACATACACCCTACCATGAGGATAGCTGTGAATTACACATGGTACAATTACTACCTGTCTAGTGGTACATGTATTTGTTGTTCTAGGACTATTGTGTTTCTTGTCATTGAGAAAGTGTGTACGTTCATTCACACATTGTCCATGCCCTAACTTGAAAGAAGGGGTGGGGCCAAGATCACACTGCCGGATCTGGCACAGTCGTGTCTCTTTGACCAACCGACACTCGCATTGCTATTAGTTACTCGGTTGAAAATGCCCAACCCACAGGTGGCTGACGAAGGCGACCAGTCAGTGGTTTGCAGGAAGCAGGTTGAGGAAAATAAGGTATGGGAATGTGGGGAGGAGATCCACTCTGTAAGAAGAGAGGGCCAAACTTGGAGCATGAGGAACACCATTCTCATCTTAGTGATACAAAACATTACATATGTATAGTACATCAAAAAGTGGGCATCATTGTGTACCTTGATATGGGGCCTCAGCACTTGAGTCCCATGGAGTGGGAGCCATGAGCAGCTCATTGCTGTCCAGATCAGGGTACTGGGGTGGGAAGGGCGGTGGAGCATAGTCAACCTTTTTGGTTGTCATCGTCAAAGAGCCACTCCTCGCAGCAGCGGTCGGGCAACCTGGCCAGCCGGGGCCGGGAGCAGCGCCAGTCTGGCAAGGGTACCTGGCTGGGGGCACACGGGCATGCAGCCCACCACTCCGTCCATGCAGCTGCACTGGTGCTGGCAGCTGGGCTGGAAGTCCTCCCCGTGCTGGTAGACCCGATCATTCAGCTCACAGGGACGACCCATGGCCTCAGCTGGGACAGGAGCAATACAACAGAGGCACAAGGTTATAACGACGAGGCTAAATCATTGTTGTACAGTCATTGTTGTACAGTCATTGTAGTCTTAGCATTGTCAATAGAATTATCAGTGCCAATCAGACGGTGGATAGGAAATGTCAATTACAGCATAAATGTGTCTAGTCCCACCCTCCTTAACCCGGGGTCATGTCGATGTCGATGTCCATGCACTTACCTCGACACAGGCCTGTCTCTGGGTCACCTCCAAGCCCTAAGTGGCAGTGCAGGCCCTTGATGTGGTCGCATGGTTGGCTGGGGCTACAGTCCTGGTTGTACTGTTTGGTGCACACCTTACAGCAGCCACAGGAGTCGGTCACCCAGTTGACGCCCAGTGGGCATGAAGGCGGTGAGGCGGGGCCCGAGCACTGCTGCGGGCATCCACCCTGCACCTGGGAAACAAAGAGTGAGGATTGAGAGTTGGTGTGCGTGTGGGCACTGCAGGGCACTGAGGATGGGCATCCATTTGGTGTTAGAAGCCCCCGCAGAGGAGGGTTTGTGCAATGCCTGAGGAAATATCCGGAGTAGAACATTTTGGGGAATAAAGTGGATACCTTGAATAAATTAACCCAGATATTTAACCCCCGAAATACTACTAGAGCCCTCTTGGTTATTCACAAGTAAAACGCTTATTTTAAATAGCTGATTTGAGCTGCATATATTAAGCTAACACTGAGCAGGAATTCCTCTCCAAATGATCTGAATGTGTATCCTAGTATCCTAATCGTTTAAACTGAGTGTACAAAAAGAGGTCATATAATTTAGAACAATGCTTTCATCCATTCTGGCAGCCTGTTCTACACAAGCAGTGTCGATGTGTCACGTGGGGGAAATTCTGTTTTTTCATGTCACAATATATCATCAGTAAAAAAAAATTGCTTCAACTAATAAAGCGTACGTGATCGCCTTCCCATTGTATTGTTGTTTTGGTAAATGTTCCAACTTTTCCAAATTTTTTATCTTGAAATATTCGTTGAGTAAGGCAGCTCCAAAATTCAGCTGTTTCATTCTCGTTTGGTGCTTTCTGTGGTAGAGGGGCAGAAAAAGTACAGAGCGTAGGCATCTTTGATCTTCTCTGGTTGCGTGTGATTGGCTCAGGGTGCTGTCACTCATGAGGACACTGTAGCACCTGTTGGGAGAGCTAGCCAGAAAAAGCCCCTCTTCAGTGCTCCATTGATTGAAAGTAGAAGTGCCTGCCCAAGAAGGCTCATTGTCATTGGCCAAAGAAAAATCTATGTCTTATGCCTGGAAACTTTGATTGGACTGATATTTCAGAGTGGTGAGGAGGAACTCTGTGGGCCCTTCATGTCCGGAAGTAATTTAGACATTCATTGTAGCCATTGGCACTCTGTAGAGTTGGTATTTCCTCAAGTTTTCTTGTGTCAATTAACTTGTGGCATTCCTAGATTGCTCATTATACTAATGAAGTCCAATTTAATCACACGATAGTCAGTTTAAAAAAAGGTTAAGGGTACAAGACTGTACATATCTGGCTGTGTTGGCAAAATCACTACATATCCCATCGAGCCAAACGGGTATAGGATGCCCGTTGTCACATTTCCAAGACCAAATGTCCAGCTAACCCTACACCAATGATGCCGGTGGAACTCGAAACTGAACTTGGATCCACGTAAAATTAGCAACAATATCCTTCGCCACCGTTGTCTTATGCCACAACAGACAGCTCAAACCAGTCATGACTTTCAAACAAAACAATATGTGAATTTCTTTCGAGCAAATGACTTAGTTACATGATTGTATAACTAGCAAATGAGTTTTGAAACTGAGGGTGCAGTATTTATGAAGTTTGACAATGAGGATGAAAACTAGCATAGATCAGCTAGTTTAGCCAGGGAAAACCCAGGGATAACAAGCTTAGGACAGGATACAGCCTTCAGAAAGTATTCAGACCTCTTGACTTTTTCCACATTTTGTTAGGTTACAGCCTTATTCTAAAATGGATTACATAGTTTTTTAACTCATCAATCTACTCACAATTCCCCATAATGACAATGTAGATTATATAACTAACTATCTAACTATTCAGACCCTTTGCTATGAGACTCGAAATTGAGCTCAGGTGCATCCTGTTTCCATTGATGGTCCTTGAGATGTTTCTACAACTTGATTGGAGTCCACCTGTGGAAAAATAAATTGATTGGACATGATTTGGAAAGGCCTCACAGTTGATAAGGTATCTTTTTTTTAAATTTTTATTTAAAATGTTTTCGCATGGCCATTATTGGTTATTTTGTTGAGATTGAGGATTTTAAAACAGAAAAGTGGTGCATGCATATGTATTCACCCCCTTTGCTATGAAGCCCCTAAATAAGATCTGGTGCAACCAATTACCTTCAGAAGTCACATAATTAGTTAAATAAAGTCCACCTGTGTGCAATCTAAGTGTCACATGATCTGTCACATGATCTCAGTATATATACAGTGGGGCAAAAAAGTATTTAGTCAGCCACCAATTGTGCAAGTTCTCCCACTTAAAAAGATGAGAGAGGTATGTAATTTTCATCGTCATCATTTTGACCCCACGGGGTGAGATCTTGCGTGGAGCCCCAGATCGAGGGAGATTATCAGTGGTCTTGTATGTCTTCCATTTCCTAATAATTGCTCCCACAGTTGATTTCTTCAAACCAAGCTGCTTACCTATTGCAGATTCAGTCTTCCCAGCCTGGTGCAGGTCTACAATTTTGTTTCTGGTGTCCTTTGACAGCTCTTGGTCTTGGCCATAGTGGAGTTTGGAGTGTGACTGTTTGAGGTTGTGGACAGGTGTCTTTTATACTGATAACAAGTTCAAACAGGTGCCATTAATACAGGAAACGAGAGGAGGACAGAGGAGCCTCTTAAAGAAGAAGTTACAGGTCTGTGAGAGCCAGAAATCTTGCTTGTTTGTAGGTGACCAAATACTTATTTTCCACCATAATTTGCAAATAAATTCATAAAAAAATCCTACAATGTGATTTTCTGGATTTAAAAAAATAATTTTGTCTGTCATAGTTGAAGTGTACCTATGATGAAAATTACAGGCCTCTCTCATCTTTTTCAGTGGGAGAACTTGCACAATTGGTGGCTGACTAAATACTTTTTTGCCCCACTGTACACCTGTTCTAAAAGGCCACAGAGTTTACAACACCACAAAGCAAGGGGCACCACCAAGCAAGCGACCCTGAAGACCAAGGAGCTCTCCAAACAGGTCAGGGACAAAGTTGTGGAGAAGTACAGATCAGCGTTGGGTTATAGAAAAAAATATCAGAAACTTTGAACATCCCACGGAGCACCATTTAAATCCATTATTAAAAAAATTAAAGAATATGGCACCACAACAAACCTGCAAAGAGAGGGCCGCCCACCAAAATTCACAGACTAGGCAAGGAGGGCAACAAAGAGACCAAAGATAACCCTGAAGGAGCTGCAAAGCTCCACAGCGGAGATTTGAGTATCTGTCCATAGGACCACTTTAAGCCATACACTCCACCGAGCTGGGCTTTACAGAAGAGTGGCCAGAAAAAAGCCAAGAAAAAAATAAGCAAACATGTTTGGTGTTCACCAATGGGCATGTGGGAGACTCCCCAAACATATGGAATAAGATACTCTGGTCAGATGAGACTAAAATTGAGCTTTTTGTCCATCAAGGAAAACGCTATATCTGGCACAAACCCAACACCTCTCACCATCCCCATAGTGAAGCATGGTGGTGGCAGCATCATGCTGTAAGGATGTTTTTCCATCGGCAGGGACTGGGAAACTGGTCAGAATGATGGATGGCGCTAAATACACGGAGATTCTTGAGGGAAACCTGTTTCAGTCTTCTAGAGATTTGAGACTGGGATGAAGGTTCACCTTCCACCAGGAGAATGACCATAAGCATACTGCTAAAGCAACACTTTAATGGCCTAGTCAAAGCCCAGACCTCTACAAAGTATTGACTTTGGGGATGTGAATAGTTATGCACGTTTTTTTTGTCTTATTTCTTGTTTGTTTCACAATTAAAAATATGTTGCATCTTAAGTAGTAGGCATGCTCTTTAAATGAAATGAATCAAACCCCCAAAAAATTTATTTTAATTCCAGGTTGTAATGCAACAAAATAGGAAAAATGCCAAGGGAAGTGAATACTTTCGCAAGCGACTGTATCGCCTAGCAGATCATTTTCAAACCGCAATATGAAGAAAAAGTTAGAAATAAAACATCTCGGTTCCCATTAGTCACCTAAACTTTAAAATATGGCCATCCATTAAAATAAAGCAAGCTGGAAAAAAGATTTAAGTCGAGTGGTTGGTGGTGGATCATGTAGCAGTGGCTAACATCTGTTTTGAGGTAGGCTACATGTCTCATTGTTGATTTTTGATAGGAGACTGTAATACCCATGGAACCACATGTAGAAAAGAAGGGTTAGTTACAAATATATTTGATTGAACTGTAACTGTGCAATAGATGAAGCAAGTGCGTTATAAATAGCGTCATAAATGTTGCATATTGTTAACCTGGCCCCTTTGTAACAGGCAGGCAGACACATAGTATTGCAGACCGATTACGAGCTAGTTTACTCTATATAAACGTATGCTCGACTACCGTGGTCTTCCGTGCAATAAGAGCTAAAGCTATGGAAAGTAGTCATAAACTGATCATAACCCAAATGTTATAAGATCTGTATGTGTGGCTCAAAATTCATTTCTGGGATTTGTTATTAGTGCATTCAATGTGTATTTAGTGTAGTGGTTTCGATGCTTATGAGCTTTTGTTGATTGACTTTGCCAAACCAATATGCTCATGTTAAAAACGCCACTGGACTCAAGCAAACCTTGTTACGATAGTACACATTTCTGTTGATACCTTTAAAAGCATGATTGTCATACATCAGCCTGAAGCGACAGACACAGTGTAGAGCAGAGCTGCCCAACCCGGTTCCTGGAGAGCTACCCTCCTGAAGGTTTTCACTCCAACCCCAGTAGTAACCTACCTAATTCAGTTTATCAACCAGCTAATTATTAGAATCAGGTGGGCTAGATTAGGGTTGGCGAGAACCTTCAGGATGGTAGCTCTCCAGAAACAGGGTTGGCTAGGCCTTGTGTAGAGCACCAACCTCAAAGTATCAAACAAGCTCTAAATTGTACTCTTAAATTAAATTGACTCAATTATTAAATCAAAGATCCCTGTCTTATTTCAGTCAATAGATGCACAATTCTTTTTTTCTTTTTTTACATCCTTTTATAGACAGTGGCAACGCGGAATTTAACTAATTTAATTTAACCCACACATTTTATAGAGGGATGGCTTTAGGCGGAACACAACAGTATCGTACCACATGCATCTACGTTATGAACATGGTCTTTTGCCTGCTAATGCCTGCAAGCAGTGAAGAAAACGATATGACAACAATAACGTCTAATGTAACTGGCCCCTCTAACAGTACAACTGGCCCCAGCTTGGCCCCTCCCAGTTGAAATGGTCTAGAACCGCCACTGGAAGCATGTTGAACCTGATGATGTAACGACATGAGATATTAATTTGAATGGAGAGAGGTAAAGGCACAAACGCTTATAAAACACATATAAAAAACTTACCAACATGATGGTGCAAGTTAGGAACAACAGCGAGGAGATGCGTGCTTGCCGCATCATTTTCCATAAGGAAAACATGATTTTCATGGATGCCCGAAACATTTTTATACACAGTTCTCCCAATATGTCAGCTACGCTCTTCACACTTAGGATGAACAGTTCCGGAATACGCAGTGATCAAATAAATGTGAAGCAGAGGAGCTGTTCACTACTTAGAAATTGTATCTCTCTGTATCTTCTCATCCATTCAAAGGAGACATAGGTGAGCTCCGCTGTTTTTGTGTTTTCTGAGGAGAAAATCCAAGTCCAACTTGGTCCGTTTCTATGGAGATGGCAGTAGTCAGCACAGCTCAACTTGACTCAGGCACTTTGCAATATCATTGAGAGATTTTACAAGTGGCTCCCCCTTTTTATAAAGGCTGCCAGACGTTCCTGTGTGACGACATCACGAGCCCTCAGACTCTAGACAGGGCAGGTGGAGGAGGGCAGGGAGGGAGACGAGGGCTTGGACAAATTAAGTCAGAGGGTGTCAGGGTCAGACAAAGTTGAGGCAAAGACCGATGTGGGTGGGGGGTTGGGTGGTGGTGTTTTGGAAAGGAGGGCTGGGGGTTGTAAAGCAACAGGAAAATGGCCATATTGGGATGAGGATATCTCAAATCCCTTGTAATGCCTTTTCCAACCGAGGCTCCTTGTTTGTTTCTAGATGACAGGCTAAAATTACAGTGAAAGTGCTCTATTGTGGCAAAGTGTTGGCGAGTGGGCTGAAAGAGAGAAATACACTCGAAAGATCTGATATGACAGGCAATAAGTAAGGTGAAAACCTATCCAGTCCGTTTGTCTCACCGTAGACCCTCATAAATGTTCACCTATCAATGGCTACAAAGACATCGGAAATGAGGCCAAGTCTGTATGTACATTGACACACAGCTAGGCACGCACACACATTGCCCACACGCACGTCATTCCAAAACTCTTTCCCCCGACAAACACATTCCAAGAAAACAAAAGTTCCCTGGGGTTAAAGTCTGCTTGTCTACACAGAGCCAAAAGAACATCTCCATTTCCAAACCTACGGGGACGTTAAAAAAAACTGTCCCAAAAAAGTGTTTGTTTGACTTGAGCAGGAAGTCCTCACGTCGGTCGGAGCTTGGATAGTCACTCTTATGAAACACAGGAAAAGTAATTCGGCACATCTCACTCCAGAGAGTTTCTGGAGGGCCATGTTGGTTCCTCCGATAAATGCCTCCCACCGCGGCTGTAGACAGCCTGTCAGACTGGCTCCTCTCTCCAACAAAACCATTGGGACATCACACACACATGGTACATACAGTACCAGTCAAAAGTTTGGACACATCTACTCATTCAAGAGTTATTCTTAATTTTTTTATATTTTCTACATTGTAGAATAATAGTGAAGACATCAAACCTATGAAATAACACATATGGAATCATGTAGTAACCAAAAAAGTGTTTGATTTTAGATTCTTCAAAGTAGACAACTTTTGCCTTTGACAGCTTTGCACACTCTTGGCATTCTCTCAACCAGCTTTATGAGGTAATCACCTGTAATGCTTTTCCAACAGTATTGAAGGAATTCCCACATATGCTGAGCACTTGTTGGCTGCTTTTCCTTCACTCTGCGGTCCAACTCATCCTAAACCATCTCAATTGGGTTGAGGTCAGGTGATTGTGGAGGCCAGGTCATCTGATGCAACACTCCATCACTCTCCTTCTTGGTCAAATAGCCCTTACACAGCCTGGAGATGTGTTTGGTCATTGTCCAGTTGAAAAACAAATGATAGTCCCACTAAGCGCAAACCAGATGGGATGGCGTATCGCTGCAGAATGCTGTGGTAGGGATGCTGGTTAAAAACTTCTTATGGCTGCAGGGGCAGTATTGAGTAGCTTGGATGAAAAGGTGCCCAGAGGTGCCCAGAGTAAACTGCCTGCTCCTCAGTCCCAGTTGCTAATATATGCATATTACTATTAGTATTGCATAGAAAACACTCTGAAGTTTCTAAAACTGTTTGAATGATGTATGTGAGTATAACAGAACTCATATGGCAGGCAAAAACCTGAGAAAAAAAATCCAACCAGGAAGTGGGAAATCTGAGGTTTGTAGGTTTTCAACTCATCGCCTATCGAATACACAGTGGGATATGGGTCAGTTTGCACTTCCTACGGCTTCCACTAGATGTCAACAGTCTGTAGAACCTTGTCAGATGCTTCTACTGTGAAGTGGGGCCGAAGGAGACGGGAATGAGTAAGGTCTATCATGAGCTGACCATGCTCTGACCATGCGCGTTCACATGAGAGTGAGCTCTGTTCCATCGCACTTCTGAAGACAATGGAATTCTCCGGTTGGAACATTATTGAAGATTTATCTTAAAAACATCCTAGAGATTGATTCAATACATCGTTTGACATTTTTCTACTGACTGTTACGGAACTTTTTTGACATTTCGTCTGCTTTTAGTGAACGCGCTTCCTGACTTTGGATTTGTTAACCAAACACGCTAACAAAAATAGCTATTTGGACATAAATGATGAACATTACCAAACAAAACAAAAATTTCTTCTGGAAGTCCTGGGAGTGCATTCCGACAAAGATCAGCAAAGGTAAGTGAAGATGTATAATGCTATTTATGAGTTTTGTTGACAGCACAATTTGGCGGGTAACTGTATGGCTTCCTTTTGTGGCTGAACGCTGTTCTCAGATGATTGAATATTGTGCTTTTGCCGTAAAGCTTTTTTGAAATCTGACACAGCGGTTGCATTAAGAACAAGTGTATCTTTAATTCTATGTAAAACATGTATCTTTCATCATAGTTTATGATGAGTATTTCTGTTATTTGATGTGGCTCTGCAATTTCTCTGGATATTTTGGAGGCATTTCTGAACATGGCGCCAATGTAAACTGAGGTTTTTGGATATAAATATGAACTTTATCGAACAAAACATATATGTATTGTGTAACATGAAGTCCTATGAGTGTCATCTGATGAAGATCATCAAAGGTTAGTGATTAATTTTATCTCTATTTCTGCTTTTGCGACTCCTGTCTTTAGCTCGAAAAGTGGCTGTGTTTTTCTGTGATTTTGCGGTGACCTAACATAATCGTTTGTGGTGCTTTCGCTGTAAAGCCTTTTTGAAATCGGACACTGTGGTGGGATTAACAAGAAGTGTATCTTTAAAATGGTGTGAAAAACTTGTTTGCTTGAGGAATTTTAATTATGAGATTTCGTTTGTTTGAATTTGGCTCCCTGCACTTTCACTGGCTGTTGTCATATCGATCCCGTTAACGGGATTGCTGCCATAAGAAGTTTTTAAGTGTGCCTTGAATTCTAAATAAATCACAGACAATGTCAACATCAAAGCACCATCACACCTCCATGGTGGGAACCACACGTGTGGAGTTCACCCGGTCACCTACTCTGCGGCTCACAAAGACATGTTGGTTGGAACAAAAAATCTCAAATTTGGACTCATCAGACCAAAGGACAGATTTCCACTGGTCTAATGTCCATTGCTCGTGTTTCTTGGCTCAAGCAAGTCTCTTCTTCTTATTGATGTCCTTTGGTAGTGGTTTCTTTGCAGTATTTCGACCATGAAGGCCTGATTCATGCAGTCTCATCTGAACAGTTGATGTTGAGATGTGTCTGTTATTTGAACTCTGAAGTATTTATTTGGGCTACATTCTGAGGTGCAGTTACCTCTAATGAACTTATCCTCTGCAGCAGAGGTAACTCTGGGTATTCCTTTCCTGTGGCGGTTCCCAGTTTCATCAGAGCGCTTGAGGGGTTTTGCGACTGCACTTGATGAAACTTTCTTAGCACTTGAAATTTTCCGGATTGACTGACCTTCATGTCTTAAAGTAATGGACTGTCGTTTCTCTTTGCTTATTTGAGCTGTTCTTGCCATAATATGGACTTGGTCTTTTACCAAGTAGGGCTATCTTCTGTATACCACCCCTACCTTGTCAAAACACAACTGATTGGCTCAAACGCATTAAGAAGGAAATACATTCCACAAATTAACTTTTAACAGGGCAAAACTGCTAATTAAAATGCATTCCAGGTGACTACCTCATGAAGCTGGTTGAGAGAATGCCAAGAGTGTGCAAAGCTGTCATCAAGGGAAAGGGTGGCTACTTTGAATCTCAAATATAAAATATATTTTGATTTGTTTCTTTATTGGTTACTACATGATTCCATATGTGTTATTTCATAGTTTTGATGTCTTCACTATTATTCTAGAATGTAGAAAATAGTAAAAATGAAGAAGAATCCTTGAATGAATTGGTGTTTCCAAACTTTTGACCGGTACTGTATCTCCAGCTCGGGCCAGTGAGGTGCTCAGCCTGGGATTTACATTTACATTTAAGTCATTTAGCAGACGCTCTTATCCAGAGCGACTTACAAGTACATACATTCATACTTTTTTTTTTTTTTTTTTTTTTTTTTTTTTGTACTGGCCCCCCGTGGGATCAAGTCTCAAATTATGAGAGAGGAGTCCTCACGCTCAGTGAGAATGAGCGCCTCCGTTACAAAAAAGGATAAACGTGTAGTGTACATGCATTGACCAAATTAGGCCACAATTTAAGCTATTTGAGTTTATTATACCGTTGTAGTACAGTACCTGTCAAAAGTTTGGGTACACATATTCATTCAAGGACTTTTCTTTATTTTTTACTATTTTCTACATTATAAAATAATAGTGAAGACATCAAAACTTTTAAATAATACAAATGGAATCATGTAGTAACCAAAAGAGTGTTAATTAGCCATCCTTTGCCTTGATGACTGCTTTGCACACTCTTGGCATTTTGTACATAATGTTGCCGCTACCGTCTCTAATGATCAAAAATAACTTCTAGACATCAGGACTCCGATTACTCACCACGGACTAGCAGAGTCCTCTTTTTCCCTTCACGACTCTGGCAAGCTCGACGAAGTATACACTGCTTCCTCGGGAACAGGCCCCGATCCCTGTGATCTGTGTGGAGGTGGAGAAAGAGGGGCCGAAGATCGGGCTACCTTCTGAGAATTCGTAGGCGATCGCATAAACCCCCACTTCCCTCCATTCTGCTAGCAAGCATGCACTCTTTGGACAATAAAATTGACGATTTACGCGGAAGATTAAACTACTAAGAGGATATTAAAAACTGTAACATCTTACGCTTCACGGAGTAGTGGCTGAACGACGACAACATCAACATACAGCTGGCTGGTTATAAGATGTACCGGCAGGATAGAACAGCGGCGTCTGGTTAGACAAGGGGCTATGTATTTTTGTAAAAACAGCTGGTGCATGATATCTAAGGAAGGAACGAGCTATTGCTCGCCTGAGGTAGAGCATCTCATTATAAGCTGTATTCTATTTAGCTGTTATCATAACACCACAGACTGAGACTGGCACTAAAACAGCATTGAAGAAGCTGTTTTCCGCCATACGTAAACAAGAAAACGCTCACCCAGACGCCGCACTCCTAGTTGCCGGGTACTTTAATGTAGGGAAACTTTAATCCATTTTACCAAATTACTATCAGCATGTTAAATGTGCAACCAGAGGAAAATGAACTCTGGTCCACCTATACTCCACACACAGAGATGCATGCAAAGCTCTCTCTTGCCCTCCATTTGGCAAATCTGACCATAATTCTATCCTCCTGATTCCTGCTTACAAGCAAAAATTAAAGCAGGAAGCACCAGTGACTAGATCAATAAAAAAGTGGTCGGATGAAGCAGATGCTAAGCTACAAGACTATTTTGCTAGCACAGACCGGAATATGTTCAGGGATTCCTCCCATGGCATTAAGGAGTACACCACATCACTCTAACCTCTAACCCGGAACCTTATAAGAAATCTCTCTATGCCCTCCGATGAACCATCAAACAGGCAAAGCGTTAATACAGGTCGAAGATCGAATCGTACTACACCGGCTCTGACGCTCGTCGGATGTGGCAGGGCTTGCAAACCATTAGACTACAAAGGGAAGCACAGCCGAGAGCTGCCCAGTGACACGAGCCTACCAGACGAGCTAAACTACTTCTATGCTCGGTTCGAGGCAAATAACACTGAAACATGCATGAGAGCATCAGCTTTCCCGGAAGACTGTGTGATATTGCTCTCTGCAGTCAATGATGTGAGTATTAAACAGGTCAACAT
Organism: Salvelinus fontinalis; assembly: GCF_029448725.1. Classification (NCBI taxonomy): domain Eukaryota; kingdom Metazoa; phylum Chordata; class Actinopteri; order Salmoniformes; family Salmonidae; genus Salvelinus; species Salvelinus fontinalis. The sequence continues at coordinate 12,551,441 of NC_074674.1, forward strand.
TCACAAGACCGCAGGGCCAGATGCATTACCACAACGTGTACTGCGAGCATGCGCTGACCAACTGGCAAGTGTCTTCACTGACATTTTCAACCTCTCCCTGTCCGAGTCTATAATACCAACATGTTTTAAGCAGACCACCATAGTCCCTGTTCCCAAGAACACTCAGGTAACCTGCCTAAACGACTACCGACTGACGTCTGTTGCCATGAAGTGCTTTGAAAGGCTGGTCATGGCTCACATCAACACAATTACCCCAGAAACCCTATACCCACTCCAATTTTCAAACCCCCCCAACAAATCCACAGATGATGCAATCTCCATTGCACTCCACGCTGCCCTTTCCCACCTGGACAAAAGGAACACCTATGTGAGAATGCTATTCATTGACTACAGCTCAGCGGACCAAACACCTCCCTCTGCTACTGGATCCTGGACTTCCTGACGGGCCTCCCCCAGGTGGTAAAGGTAGGTAACAACACATCCGCCACGCTGATCCTCAACACAGTGACCCCTCAGGGGTGGGTGCTCAGTCCCTTTCTGTACTCCCTGTTCACTCATGACTGCACGGCCAGGCACGACTCCAACACCATCATTAAATTTACCGATGACACAACAGTGGTAGGCTTGATCACCGACAACGACGAGACAGCCTATAGGAAGGAGGTCAGAGACCTGGCCACGTGGTGCCAGGACAACAAACTCTCTCTCAAAGTGATCAGGAGATGATTGTGGACTACAGGAAAAGGACAGAGTACACCCCCGTTCTCATCAACGGGGCTGCAGTGGAGAAGGTTGAGAGCTTCAAGTTCCTTGGTGTCCACATCACCAACAAACTAACATGGTCCAAGCACACCAAGACAGTTGTGAAGAGGGCACGACAAAACCTATCCCCCCTCAGGAGACTTAAAAGATTTGGCATGGGTCTTCAGATCCTCAAAAGGTTCTACAGCTGCACCATTGAGAGCATCCTGACTGGTTGCATCACTGCCTGGCATGGCTACTGCTCGGCCTCCGACCGACAAGGTAATACAGAGGGTAGTGCGAACGGCCCAGTACATCACTGGGGCCAAGCTTCCTGCCATCCAGGACCTCTATACCAGGCGGTGTCAGAGGAAGGCCCTGAAAATTGTCAAAGACTCCAGCCACCCTAGTCATAGACTGTTCTCTCTGCTACCGCACGGCAAGAGGTACCGGAGCTCCCAGTCTAGGTCCAAGAGGCTTCTAAACAGTTTCTACCCCCAAGCCATAAGACTCCTGAACATCTAGTCAAATGGCTACCCAGACTATTTGATGTTCCACCCCCCACCCCCATCTTTACACCACTGCTACTTTCTGTTGTCATCTATGCATAGTCATTTTAATAACTCTACCTACATGTACAGGTAACCCGATACAGAGTAACAGCTAGTCCAGGTCAGCAGGGTAACAGCTAGTCCAGGTCAGCAGTCATCTAGTCCACCAGCCGACTCTCTCTCTGTCAAAGCAGGAGCGGACGAAACAACCGCTTGTTTTAATTGGCTGATCTTTGTCCATCACCATCTAGCATAACCCATGGAACCTCCCCCTTACATTGGGGACGTCAAAGTGCGAGCAGTGCAAGTGATTTAAGCAAGGAAGTGAGTTTGAGAAAATCTTAAAGTGTGCATCTTACAAATAGTTTTCACAAAATGTATATGCCACAACTCAATCAATTGGGCTTCCCAAAATAATATGTCCAATGTGAAAGATCATTTATTTTGATTGGTGATTTTCGCCATTTTTCAAAGTCCCATCTAATACAGCTGTAGCAAGCGGACTCCCTTTGCCGCCTCGATTCAAACCACATCCCATTCAAGTCCCACTTGGTTGCACAGGTCTTGCCTGACTCTGTGCTCCAGAAATGCGAGCCTGGGGACGAGGTTAGGTCAGCAGGGGTTGAGTCTGTACATTACCATGCTCTTCATTAGCCTCACAGCTGAGAGATGAACATGAGGGTTTAGATCACACACACCTGTGTGTGTGTGTGTGCTTGTGTAGACCTCTTTTTGAGCTTGCATACTAGTGTGTTCATGTGTGTGGGTGTGTCTATGTACAGTGCCTTCAGAATGATTCATACCCCTTGACATATTCCACATTTTGTGTCACAGCCTGATTTCAAAATGTATTGAATCTTTTTTTCTCCCCCAATTACACACAATACCACCTAAAGACCAATTGAAATCATGTTTTTCGACATTTTTGCAAATGTATTGAAATACAGAAAACCTCATTTGCATAAGCATTCACAGCCCTGAGTCAAGCCATGTAAAAATCAACTTCGTCAGCGAATGCAGCTGTGGATCTTTCTGGGTAAGTCTCTAAGAGCTTTGCACACCTGGATTGTACAATATTTGCACATTCTTTTTAAAATTCTTCAATTTCTGTCAAGTTGGCTGTTGACCATGGCTAGACAGCCATGTTCAATTTTTGCCATTGATTTTCGAGCCGATTTAAGTAAACACCGTAACTAGGCCACTCAGGAACATTCAATGTTGTCTTGGTTCATTTGTAAACATTTCGAAAAACATAAATCCACTTTGACATGGAGGTATTGTGTGTAGGCCAGTGACACAATCTCAATTTACTCCATTTTAAATTCACGCTGTAACAACAACATTTAGAAAAATTCAAGGGCACTGTATACAGTGAAGGCACTGTATTTGTGGATGAAGGTTGCAGCAGACGAAAGACCAAATTTGTTTCCTAGGAAACAATTTAACACCCTCAACATTTTATCCCAACCACTTGTTTTCTATCTAAATGTTCCAACCCTACAAAAAACTGTTTTACATCACAATGCCAAGTTATACAAGAACAAAAACAGATGGGTGGGAAATTACCATGGAAACCACTGACTGACAAGCCAGACATAGTCTGGTCAGTCGTATTACCAGACAGAGGATGTGCAGATTTTATTGTGACAGGCACAAGAATCCCCCTCCCCAAAATAAACAAAAAACACCTTCGAAGCGAATTATCACCAGCGATTTCAACACTGTTTGCAAGATGGAGTGAGGACCAACAAACTGACTTAAACCAGTTAGTAAACAGTTATGTTTGGGATGTAGAAAAGAGGGCTGTTCAGTCTCACCGATGCTCCAAACCTTGGTTTGAGTGGCGCTCTTCATGTGTGGATAAGGTACTGGGCCCTCTATGTGCAGCATTGGTGACAGAGAGACTATTTGTGGCGTGGAAAGTCTCAGGACAGTCCGGTCTCTTTGCAGGGGGGTGGCTAATTGAGGAACTCATGAAGACACAATAACAAGTTGGGAATTGTGAGGCATTCAGTCTTTCACAGTCAGCCCTATCAACGGGATGGGGGAGACACTTCTTCCAGCCCGATCAATCTCGGAGTCCCTCTCCCTGAACACAGCGGGTGTGTGTGTGTGTTAAAGTGGCACAGACATCTGCTATGTTTAGGGAGAGGGACTCTTGAGATTGATCGGGATGGAGGAAGTGAGCAGACGTGTCCCCCCGTGACTCTGTTATGGCCGACTATGAAGGACCGAAGGCGACACATTTCCCAACTTGTTTGTGTGCCTTCATGAGTTCTTCATTTAGCCTTACTTCAGAGAAGAAAATACATTCTGGGACAAGGAAAGAATGGAAACAGCCTCACTGCAAGCTCCAAAATGAACTCCTCAAATATGTACCTTCATTGCTTCACCTTCGATTTCTAAACACCCTGACGGGTCTTGCGTCAATAACGGTACCTCTTTGATATTGTTCAGAGGCATACTGACCTGGAAAATATGTGATGCTACCGCCAAGACAACCGACCAACTGTTTCTCCACCTGATGAATCAAAATTGGAGGGTTTTCAGGGGTTGCTTAAAATACCATCGTTAGATACACCTTAAGAATATTACAAAAGCTCTGACGCACTGTGAGCAATGCTCCATCTGAATGTAGCTGATGTCCTGACCAAAAAACTATTGTTCGAGAGAAGTGAGTGTGCTTTCTCAAGTGTTGATCCCTTTTTTCCGATGTGGAGTCTGGGATGGGTCTCTGGCCTAATCGAAGACTCATCAGGAACTCAGAATGTGTGTGAACGTGCGTATACCTGTGTATGCAGGTTTGGGTAGGGTACTTTCTAAATGTAATCCGTTAGTTACCTGTCAAATTGTAATCAGTAATGTAACGTTTGGAGTACCCAAACTCAGTAACGTAATCTGACTTTAAATTACTTTTAGATTACTTTCCCCTTAAGAGGCATTAGAATAAGACAAAAATGTATGTTACCAATTGAACGACATCTATTGCAGGATAAATCAATGTTAACGTTTACATAGCTGGCCATATATGGATGTTACATTTTACTTTATGAGTTGGTTATGTAGGCTGCTTCTAACCCATCCCTTTCTACTACATGCAATAATACGATTAAATTATATCTTTACATTAAAAACCAAAGTCTATCAGAATTCCAGTCATTCCAATAAATGTTATACCCCTTGATCTTCAAGAATAGTAAATATGGAAGTATAGATTAGCCAAATTGTTTTACCTGAGCACAACCCCAAAACTAAAGACTTATTAGCCAGCCCTACTGTTGTTTATGATTTTGTTGTCATGGAGGACTGATTGTGCCCATTGATTAGAGTTGGAAAATAAATGCTGCAATCATGGAATGGCATGCTTTGAGCACTACTGAAAAGTGCTATTTACATGTGAAAAATGAATGTCATATGCTGCATTTGCTATAGGCCTATTGTTTACTTTTTTGTTGGTGACACTTTGATATATTGATAATATGCAGCTGTTTAAAGGGCAAATCCACAGATGAAACAATAACAAAACGGACGCCCCGCCTCTGTTTTGGTAAAAAGCTGAGGGATGTGCCTGGAGAAATGTAACCACTCTCAGATGAATAGACAGCGCTGTGGATGCAATGACTGACCATCCATGATGTAAACATTTTATGTTTTAACCATGTTATGAGGCTACATTTACATTTACATTTACAGAAAAACAAGCTTATATTTCTGGTTCTCATGAAGTGTGACAGTTGAACTACCCTCATGAGGCATTTAAAAGTTATATTTGTCAAGAATCAATGTATGTGTGTATGTATGCATACATATACATTTATACACACATTATATATATATATTACATACATAGTGTGTGTATATATATATATATATATAAACTCAGCAAATAATAAAACGTCCTCTCACTGTCAACTGCGTTTATTTTCAGCAAACTTAACGTGTAAATATTTGTATGAACATAAGATTCAACAACTGAGACATAAACTGAACAAGTTCCACAGACATGTGAGTAACAGAAATTGAATAATGTGTCCCTGAATAAAGGGGGGGATCAAAATCAAAAGTAACAGTCAGTATCTGGTGTGGCCACCAGCTGCATTAAGTAAGTCTTCTCCTCATGGACTGCACCAGATTTCCAGTTCTTGCTGTGAGCTGTTATCCCACTCTTCCACCAAGGCACCTGCAAGTTCCCAGAGATTAATGGGGGGAATGGCCCTAGCTCTCACCCTCCAATCTAAGAGGTCCCAGACGTGCTCAATGGGATTGAGATCCGGGTCCTTCACTGGCCATGGCAGAACACTGACATTCCTGTCTTGCAGGAAATCACGCACAGAATGAGCAGTATGGCTGGTGGCATTGTCATGCTGGAGGGTCATGTCAGGATGAGCCTGCAGGAAGGTACCACATGAGGGAGGAGGATGTCTTCCCTGTAACGCACAGCATTGAGATTGCCTGCAATGACAACAAGCTCAGTCCGATGATGCTGTGACACATCGCCCCAGACCATGATGGACCCTCCACCTCCAAATCGATCCCCCTCCAGAGTACAGGCCTCGGTGTAACGCTCATTCCTTCGACGATAAACACGAATCCGACCATCACCCCTGGTGAGACAAAACTGCGACTCGTCAGTGAAGAGCACTTTTTGCCAGTCCTATCTGGTCCAGTGACGGTGGGTTTGTGCCCATAGGCGACATTGTTGCTGGTGATGTTTGGTAAGGACTTGCCTTATAATGTAACGCCAGGAGAATGATGGGTGTAGAGTCAGGCGCAGAGAGAGCAGAAGTTTACGGGAACAAAACGCTTTAATGTCCACAGTGAAAACAGGAACAGGTACAAAAGGGGTGACGCCAAAACACTGGCGCAAACACAACCCACAGACCAACTGTTTAAAATAAACTGGACAGCGAAAAACCCACAATCAAATAATCCACTCCTGACGTAACATGAACACACAATAAGCCCGCACAAACACTAGCGGGCGAAACTAACCTAAATAGTACACCTCCCAAAAGCCCAACAAGAAACAGGTGAAAACAATTAGACAGACATAAACGAAAAGGAAAAAGGGATCGGTGGCAGCTAGTAGACCGGCGACGACGACCGCCGAGCGCCACCCGAACGGGAAGGGGAGTCACCTTCGGTAGTATTCGTGACATATAACTGGATTAGAAGCCCTCAGTCCAGCCTCTCTCAGCCTATTGCAGACAGTCTGAGCACTGATGGAGGGATTGTTTGTTCCTGGTGTAACTTGTGCAGTTGCTGTTGCCATCTTGTACTTTTCCCGCAGGTGTGATGTTCGGATGTACCGATCCTGTGCAGGTGTTGTTACACGTGGTCTGTCACTGCGAGGATGATCAGCTGTCCGTCCTGTCTCCCTGTAGCGCTGTGCTGTCTTAGGCGTCTCACTATACGAACATTGCAATTTATTTCCCTGGCCACATCTGCAGTCCTCATGCCTCCTTGCAGCATGCCTAAGGCACGTTCACAGAGATTAGCAGGGACCTTGGCAATCTTTCTTTTGGTGTTTTTCAGAGTCAGTAGAAAGACCTCTTTAGTGTCTTATGTTTTCATAACTGTGACCTTAATTGCCTACCGTCTGTAAGCTGTTAGTGTCTTAACGACCGTTCCACAGGTGCATGTTCATTAATTGTTTATGGTTCATTGAACAAACATGGGAAACAGTGTTAAAACCCTTTACAATGAAGATCTGTGAAGTTAAGAATTATCTTTTTTTGCTGAGTTTATATACAGTACATACACACACACACATATACATACATACACACACATATACAGTTGAAGTCGGAAGTTAACATACACCTTAGCCAAATACATTTAAACCCATTTGGCGACGAATATGAAGCGAGGGCCAGCCAACGAGACCATACAGGTTGCAGTGGTGGGTAGTATATGAGGCTTTGGTGACAAAACGGATGCAGTCTGAGTGTTGGAGGCTATTTTGTAAATGACGTCGCCAAAGTCAAGGATTGGTAGGATAGTCAGTTTTACGAGGGTATGTTTGTCAGCATGAGTGAAGGATGCTTTGTTGCGAAATAGGAAGCCGATTCTAGATTTAATTTTGGATTGGAGATGCTTAATTTGAGTCTGGAAGGAGAGTTTACAGTCTAACCAGACACCTAGGTATTTGTAGTTGTCCACATATTCTAAATCAGAACCGTCCAGAGTAGTGATGCTGGAAGGGCGGGCAGGTACGGGCAGCGATCGGTTGAAGAGCATGCACTTATTTTTACTAGCATTTAAAAGCAGTTGGAGGCCACGGAAGGAGAGTTGTATGGCGTTGAAGCTCGTTTGAAGGTGTGTAATCGCTGTTCTGATATCCAGAAGCTCTTTTCGGTCATAAGAGACAGTAGCAGCAACATTATGTACAAAATAAGTTACAATGTGAAAACACACAGAAAATAGCACAGTTGTTTTAGATCCCATAAAACGGCAGCCATCCTCTCCGGCGCCATTTTTTTAAACTTGCTAAGTAAAGACAAACTAATAGTGTAATTATAAAACGCTTGTGGATTCATATAAAGAAGCGGAAACAGCTTCTTTGGCATCAACATTGTTGCATGACCATGCAGACTGAACGTAAGTGTCTTGTGGTCGAGCAATAACAAACGCACTCCTTGAGTGACAGGGGGCGGGGCTAGATCTGTGTGAAAAGGGGCGACCAGTAAACTATACAAATTTAGGTTACAAACGGCGTATCACATTTAAAAAACCAAACATTCTGTGTCCTAGGCAAGGAACAATCTGGGATTTATTTGACAATGGGAGTGAACTGGAGGGAAGGAGAGGGCTGGTTAGAGGGGATGTCCCTACTCCTTTTTCTTAGCCTGGACAAGTGTCCCCTTGCGTTGTTTTGCACCATGCTTGAGCCTTGCCCTCTTCTCATCTTCAGCTGCCGCCCACTTGCTCTCCTGAGCACTTCCAGATGGCTGACAGCCATAACCGAGACGTCGTCTTCAGTCTTCCAGCAGACTCTGTTGCCGCTAGGTCTTGTCTACTGTCCCTGCTGACCTGATGTTTCTGCAAAGCCTTCGGTCCACCTCCCCAAACCTTGCATCCTCCCATTTAAAAATCTCCACGGCTGCCTTCTGCCTGGACTCCAGGGTGTACTTCACAGTCTGTATTGCATTGAACGTTGAGATGTTCATGTTGGTGCTTCTTGAATCAATGGTTTCGTTCATTAAGCTAAACAAAGACTCAACCCTGGTACAATGAAAAACAGAGAGGGAACCTTTCGCCACATTACCCAGGGCTGGATACTTCAGTATCTGGGCCAATACATGAGCCCAGCACTCCACCATGTCATCTACCTCCGTGAAACTGGCCAGGCATGGATCGATGTTAGCTGGTGAGAGGTAGCCCAACATTGCGCTCAGCTTCTTCAACTTGATCGCTGCCTGCGAGTGGCCCCTCAAAACCAGCTCCAGAGCAGACAGTGACCTCAGTGTGTAACTTTTCAAGGGCAACTTCTTCTGTATGTAAAGTTACTTGGTGACCTGTTCCATGAAAGACTTCAGCAGCTGAAATATAGACACCACAAAACTGACAATTACTTCATGTTTTGAAACCATGACAAAAAAAGATATCGTATTAAATGTAATTTAAATTGCAGGGTACATGATTGGGATTCCTGGTTCTGAATCCATTTGTTTCCCACTCTGGCAGACAGCAGCATCTTCTCCTGAAGTACCATCTCTACCATAGTCTTGGGTGATTCTTAAGTGATATTCAGCTTTGACGAAGCAAGACAGAAAATGTTGGAACATTTCAAGCTGCTTGTCGTGGAGCTTAAGTACCAACATCTGGCTACCATGTGAATGTAAAAAAAACTGTTGTGAAACCATGACTTATCCCTTCAGGATGGCCAGTACACCCATGTAAATTCTGAGTTGTAGTGCCCTCATGCTACAACTTCCTGGTCACTTTTTTCTTTCTGTCTTTCCCTTGCTGTGTCATGCCTGTGGAAACAGAATCAGTAATTTAAGTGTCAATAAGGTACATTTTGCTCATCGCTGGTAACCAGGATGTAAACAAACTCAATACTAAGCTTAACATAGAACTAGTGATGACCTTCACCTTTTCTGTTGAGGTCCTGGTGCAAAGACTTGATCCGCGCTTGTGCCTTCTCGCTCACGTGGTGGTCTTTATAAATGGGTTCAAGTGGGTCCTTGTACAGCTCCTGGTCTTCGTTGCTCAGGAACCCATAGTACAGGGCCTTGTAAGCCGGCAGCATTCTGTGTGTCGAAATGCTGACATGTGGACAGCCAGCGATGGGGCACAAACCTCTGAGAATTGGAGGTAGGGATTTTCAGGTACTAGCATATCTCCTTGATGTACATCACTTGACAAAAAGAAAGACCGTGAAATTATGTATTTCCATACACTGCCCCTAAAAGTTTGTAAAAAATAAATCAATACTTTTTATAGCCTTCATTGTTCTTTATCATTTAAGGTAGGATTGCACAGAAACAAGATATTCAGTATTCAGATGAATAAAATGAATGTCCATTTCATACATTGAGTGAAGTAAATACCAAACGTTCAAATACACTTGTTTTTACTTGACCTGGAGACCACTGATGATCAGTGTGCAGATCATTGAAAAGCTGCTCACGGTGATGGTCGAAGGGATCTGCAAAATTCTTTGCCGCATTGTGGATGTGATGACAGGAGTCTCCATCAATGTCGAGCAGGTTTGGACAGTGCATCTGACAGATCCTTGTCTCGAGGCCAGTCTTTCTACCTCTCATGGCGCTAATCCATCATCATACTCTCCATATTTTTCCATGGGATGTTGTTATGGTCGAAGAAGTCGGAGAGCGCCCTCTCCAAGCTGACGGCATTCACCTTGATGACCTCCAGGGACTCCAAGTGGTCCACCACCACCTTCCTTGTGTCATCATGGTAGTAGCTTACTAGCATGGAGAGGACATTCAAATAAAATCAGGGTTTATTTGTCAAATGCACAGTAAACATATGTTGACTGGACAATGAAATGCTTGTTCCTTGAGCTTTCTCTTCAACAATATAAGGTAAGAGAATATTAAAACAATATAAAAGTAGTGCAAATAGAGTAGAGACTATAGAATGGCAAATATATATAAGAAAGCAATAATTAAATATGAGAACAACCTTGTTGCTGTTAGATGTGCTCTCATCCAAGTTCAAAGAAAAGGGAAACCTACTCAGGTTTGAGAAGGTCCTTTTGGAGAAGATCCGTACTAGGCCATGGACCATCTTGGAGGATGCCACTGTTGTTGAGAGCTTCATCCTCTCCAAAGCCATCTTGTCAATGGCAAGACTTTGCGCTAGCTCAACAATTACTGGAGCAAATGAAGGGGAGGGAATGCTCTGCTAGGACACCAAGGACCATAGCCTAGAAGACACAAATTATGAAATTAACTAAAAGTAGGCAGACTACATCTTTTTTAAATCTTGTTTAAATTGCTCAACAGTGTTTATTTTACCTATACTAACAGTTTGCCTGACATGTGCTATGCTGACTTCTCAAATAGTGATGCTGCTGACCTAACACACCTACCACTGCATTTGCTATGCGGTCTATAGTGGGCACGGGAAGCTGAGCCTGTTGATCCCTAATCTTCTCTGGCCCCTGGTGGAATGGTGCTGGTGGTGTCTCCCTGAGCAGTATCTGAGCTACACTGCACGTTGTTATTACATTGTACACTTTCTGCCTTTGTACATCTGTTCTACAATGTGCCAGCAGAGCATTAGACCCTTTGTTGGCATAATTTCTCTCTTTCAGGCAGAGAGTACACCTGGCATAGCCCTTTTTATCCACCTTATTGAACAAGTGAGAAATAGGGAAAGTTCCCTTTACCTCTTTACCTCTATAAAGGAATCCAGCTTAGGCCCAGCTCCAGCTAAACTTGATCCCTGAATCCACTTGTTAACAAGCAACCCCTCATTTACACCTAATTCTCTCATTCTGAAAATGAACCACATAGAGGGAAAACATTAGTTCATAGATATTAGTTAGTTCGTTAGCTAGCTAGCTAATTAGTTAACGTTTCACACAGAGTCAGAGTTTGGTGAGCAACTAACGTTATAGCTTGAGGAACGACAAGGAGTCATATACAAGTTAATACTATAGCTAACTGGTTCCTCGAGCTAACGCTGCTAATGTTAGCTCACTTGATGTTGTAACGTTAGCAAGCTAGCTGTCTGACTTTGTTAGCCAGCTAATTTGCACACCAAAAAATTATTTGATTAGCTAGCTAACGTAAACTTACGTAAACTCGTACATCGCCTTGGTCCGTACAATTGCCCTTATTTCAGCGCCCCAAAAACGTAATATTTCCAGATCAACTGTAATGTCAATACCATTGTAAAGCACAATTTCTCCCCTTTCCAACAGAATCAATTACATGACCTAAACACTGCCCGTTTCTGCATAATTCAAGCAGGCAATGAGCCCCGTCGGTTCTTTTTAAAAATGGCGTGTGGGGAAGCGAAACTAATGCGTGATAGTGAGAAGGACAGATGTCGTGTGGGAAAATTGCTTTTTTCACTCGATCTGTCCAACTTATCACCTTATCGCCTCTAAAATGTAAATAAAACACTATAAAGAGTTTATATAATGTGTCATTACATACCTATTTGAAGGTTTGTGTCGAATTTGAATCAGGTTTTTAGGGCGGTGCTAAAGTGATCTTAGAAGTAAACAGCGGCTTTGAGAATGACGATCGCATGCAATGATGATGAAAAAAATGACTAGGTATCCCCCCTTACCACCGTCACTGTCCATTTCTTGTTTTTAAACGAAGAGAGAAGTGCTACACCTGGTGGAGAGAGATTGTAAGACAGAAATAGTTGCTTTATGCGTGCTGTACGTTATGACATGACAGGTCAAGATGTAACGGAGGGTCAGTTTTTTCAACTTTTCTCCAATACTATAGAGCCATTACTATGTCGATCAACGCTTGAATAGAAACCTAGTTCACACCCCCGATTTTGAAGTCAACACAGTCGCTACAGTCCCATTAGTTTTCTTTGTAGCCTCATTTGAATGTCGCGGTTACGCACATTTGTACGGAATGGGGTGAGTTTACGTTAGTTAGCTAATCGTGCTCAACATTTCTGTGGCTAGCTAACAAATAATACGATCCAGCTAGCAATAATTATTGTTCCACCACACTTGGTCCCTCACCTCAAACTTTCCAAATGCCAGTTTTTCGGTTACAGCTTATGAAGTATGCTTCATCACCTTCTCACCTCCGTCTCAGTCATCAGACTTCTCACCTACCTCTTCATTGTCGCTCAGGGGGACACACTGCTGCTGTAACTGCCAAACTGCTTTTCCACTCCCCGCTGTCTTTCCAGAATGGGTGCTGATGCTGTAACTAGCAAGTTGGTTGTCTCTACTCTTCTCTTCTCTCTGCAGTCGTGTGCTGCATTCAAGATGGCACATTTTTGCTTCATCCCTGTAGTTAGCTACTGCCATCAGTTGTTGTGTTATCATATTTGGCTATTCCACCATTTGCATACTGGCATTTGAATATAGCACAGGAATAGGCAATCCAGACACACTGTGGACATTTAAATGTAGGTGTAGATGCATGATTCCATGATCAGAACTCTATGATCAGAATAGAAAAGCTGCATGAACTGTCAAGTGTAGACATGACTCTGTCTCTTAGCTAATGATGCAAGTGTGGGTTCAGTCTTCGGTCTGTTGTGTGTAGAATATCCTAGCCTATTCAAGGCACTGATGTCTTCAGGCCAGTCTTGTGAGTACAGGGTAGCCTACTCTTCGCTTTTGCCTCATATTAATTAGTAGGCTACCAGTAGCCTGTATGAATTACGCTTTTCAGACATAGGCTACGGTATTTAGTTTCTCTGTCTGTTAGGGTAGGCTACACTGCATTTTCTAAAAATGCCCACACAAAACCTTCTCTGCTGATATGAAAGGACATTTACTTGTCCGTAAGGAATGCAGTTTCTGAAGCGGGACTAAAATCCGTCACTAGGCAACCAGAACTGTCAATCAAATCATCTCTAGCTGCTGCTCGCAGGCAGCACAACTCTCTCCTAAAAAATTACTGTCAAGTTTTTTAAACACCGTGACTTACCAAGACATTTATTTAGTAGAAATAAAACACTTCTAGCTAGCAATATCATCAAAAACGCCATAAAAAACAACACACAGCAGCACGTCAATCTGAAAAGGTACAGACCTGATGCGGCACTATTTTGAATTGTCTGAAAAGTTATCAGTTGTCACTATCGACATGTTACTGTATCTGCATTCGATGTCTGTAAAGGGTTGCGGTAGATACTGTATACCCTCATTGCCCGGCCCTAGCGGTCATACATAACAGAAAACAGACTTTTTTTAAATGGCTGTTTAAACGTTAAGCAAAATGTTCCATTTGTCGCATCCCTAATATTGAATCGATATTGGCTTATAGAGCAAAAACTATTCTAGGTGCTGCATTAAAAGTATTGTAGGAAATACTCAGTAGGGTCTGTAGAATGTACAGAATATATGTTGTCATTTCATGGAGCTCTGAATAAGACGGGAGAACTGTAGACCTTTTACTCCGCCCATTACATTGGTCAGAATACAAAATCAGTGTATAAGCATTACGTATGCCGTAGTAGTGCGAGAAGGCAAATCACTGGGGAAGCCAACCCCCCCCCATGTACAGACAGCTACATGACCTAGAGCATGGTCAAGCAAGTTAATGTTTCCGATTGTTTTAGAACCACAGGGTTACCGCAAGTCAAAGAAAACAGGAGCTGCCTTCACTATTCCAGCACCATTTCAACATCATCAAACACAGTGAAACTTAAAGATATCAAAAACAATTTAGTCCACTCATCGTAAGCTAAATATGAGGTGGCTGTCCATGGTTCTGATTTCTCTGTGTGCGTGTGTGCGTTCGTGCAAGTAGAAAAAACATGTTGACTCAACCTACTTGTAGAGAAACGCCAATGCCATCCCCCTCTCTTTCATGTTGACGAAACGGTCTGTCACTCTGTCATACAGTACACGCTTTTATTTTTTGTTGTCCTAGGCTACCTGGCAAATATGCTTGCTCACTAGCCTAACTTCCATTCATGGGCAACCTTAGTTAGTTAACATTAGCCTTCTACATTTAGCTACATGTTGAACTTCCATCCTCTCAGGCAAGGGGCACAACAATGTATGAATTAATGGTTGGATCAGAATTGCCATTATAATCATTATAATCAAACCACACGTACAAATCCCGATTTCTATCAATGGCTAATTTATGAAAGTGACAATTTTAGCTAGCTGGCTAGCTAGCCACCAGAGGACAACAACACAACGAGATGCAGCAATTCAAGTTTTTCTGTCAATGACGTATGCTCTCAATGGGATTTGATAGGAATGACACCAAATCCAAACTGGCTTCCCTTGACACTTTTGGTGCGCCAGGACCATTCACAGTTGAGCTCGCTCAGTTTAGCTCATTGCTGATTGGCAAATGTTTTATACTTTTGTTATCAAGGGAGGCCAGATGCTCGCTGGCTTCCCTTGCCTTCAATGCTATGGGCGGCAACAATGTCATACTCATTTGGACCAGATAGCATCAGATAGATGGCCTACATGTAGAGAGAGAGAGGGGCCTTGTTTCACTCGCTCGGATGCTTTATCCTGTGAGATACATTCAGCCTTTTGTGAATTGGAGGAAAACTATGAAACACAGCGAGACTAAAGATACAAAAAACATTTCTTATACGGAAGCAAATGGAACGAAACAGGGACAAACATACCTGAAGTTGTGGAAATTCTTGTTTGCAACTGTTGGACTAATGATTACACACTAGATCAGCTAGATGCAGGCAAGATTGTGCAAGGTGGTATTGAATGTGTCAATGTCTGTCACCTTGCTTACTCAAATTTCTCTCAAACTGTGGAACCTACCCTGTAAACTTTCATTCATAGGCTAGGTTGTAGCAACCTAATGATTGGTATAGGGAAAATTTCAATATCATGTAGTAGTCTAAACCTATCGATGTTACATTGAGCTGGGTAAATGGAATATGAATGACAGTCATCCCCTATGCTGTAATATAAATAAGGCCATGCTCATAACATAAACAATGGTCCTCCCTCATCTTAAGTGGCATCGACTGCCACTGATCTGTGCATGGGATATTTAGATATCAGCAGCACAAGATACAAAATGACTGATCATAAATCGTGGTGTAACTACCAATTCACTTTTTCAAAATTCAAACAATTCAATACTTGTATGGGTACAGGCATAGTCTTACAGGCATAACCTGTGAGAATGGGCGGTTACTTGGACTTAAATAAAGCTTCTGGTCTGCCTGCACCTGGATGGATAAAGGTGCAGACTCGCCAGACACCAGTTGAGTAGAAGCAGTTTAAGGGGGAGCAGAATGGTGACAGATCAGCTGATGTGATATAAACCATTGATGTGATGTGGGTACAATCATATACCAAAGATGGCACAATGTGGACCTCGGTAGCCGAGGAACACGGAGAAGGCCGTTCCCGCGCTGTTATTAGTTCCAGCGTCCAAGTACATTATCTATATATAGAAAGATACAAGTCATAAAGAGAAGAAATTGCAAGGCACTTATTCGGGTGGCTTCGTGACAAGACAACCCTTGCATGCAAAGAGCACCCACCACATAACTTTGTCTAACGTTAGAAGCTTGCTAGACAGTCTATTAGATGCTACAATCCAACCACACATTTGTGCAGACAACAGTCATGATGTGGATATCTAGCACAGGTTAACTTTCTTGAGAGTCCATCGACTTCCCCAAAAATTACCAGGTTGTACCTACAAAACAAACAAAAACACAAATAATTGAACAATACATTTCAAAAACAGGCGAACATGTTCACTATGTACTAGAAACTGGTATATAATAACTACAATAACTATACCTAATCAGTTTATGATTGGTATCTATATGTACTAAGGAGAGGGGGCCTCATACAGAATCACTGCGTCGAACCACACACCTGAGTTGTGTAATGTGGGACTGGATCCCAACTGCATCCACAAGATGCATAGAGGCTTTCATCCACAGCCAGCCCACTCATTAGGCAGGATTAGGCAGCCGGCTTGACGGAGGCAGCATTTTCTGACCAAGACGCACCTCTGACAGCAACACATAAAACCTCACATAATTCTGCTCAAAAACAATAACAGTTTCTCTCAACCAGCGGCATATGGGCTTTTTAGGTGAGCGCTGATGAGCAGTGCCCACTTTGTCAAAGGCAGGGGTGCAAAATATATTTACTTGTTCATTCCCAGCGTGCCTCTCCAGGGTAATATTGGAGAAACACATCTCTGCAGCGCTCCACCAACTTTCCGTCCAAAAAATTATCTTACATAAATCATGTAGCAGATATAGGAAATGGTAGAAAGAGTATGGGACCTTTTCTGTAGCCTACAGGCTGGAGATAAAATGTATATTGTAATGAGACAGATACTTCTTACATCATGCAGGTTTCTCTGATCAAATAGCCTAACCTAAATGGTGTCCATCAAAGAAAAACTGTGCCGTCATGTTAACAAACAACATATCCTAAAAACAGGACCGGTCAAAGTAAAATGGACAATCCCAAATGTTGTCCAGGAGTTTCACCCCATTGTCATGATCAGTGGTTTCAAGTTTGTATCTGTACATTTTTGACAAGCTGATCATAGTGAAAAAGATAATACTTCTGCATTTCCTGTTATGTAAAGACATTGCAAATAGGCTCGCAATAACTCCTGATAAAGTTCTATAGCTGATATTAGTCACAGGAATCAGGACTAATAAAGCTAATGTGATTGCCTGTTTTACAAATGGTGGGCCTACCACAGGGCCTACCACATGATGGGGCTATCACATGGATGGGCATTCATAAAATTCCATTGTGGGCGACATGGTACGCTACACCCCAGTTAGCACAAGCCGATGTCTTTTGGACGTCTTTTTTTGGTGCAGTTCCGAACCGTTCCTTCCCGTTCTGCTTAATGGGACTATTCTAGTTTTACGGGTGGCGGCATTTTTTGGTCTCGCCTACGGCGGCAGAATGGCAAAGTCCTACCCTGCTTTCATCCTTCACCACTGGACATAGAGGCCCAACGACACCAACTGTCCTCAGACCATGTGATCGGACAGCATAAAGCATCTGAGTCTTGACAGTTGTCACAATGTTGTCCTGCTCTTGATCAGTAATGTTGCTGTATGACCCCCTGACAGATAAACCATATTCCTCCAATCCTTCAGAATATGGTAAACTTGGAAACTCCCATGCATTGCAAAGTGTCTGCAACTGGCAGATGTGCATCAAGTCTTCAGCTTTTCCCTAAAAATTCCAAGTTTAGGGACACCATTGACCCCAACAACTTCCTCCAGATCAACAGTTGGCATGGGGCGTGCTTCAACTTCAGTTTTACCAGATTGAAAAAATCTCTTAGTGCATCTGTGATTACTGTGGGAGATCAACCTGATCAGCAAGATTTTCAATGAGGATGAGCTAATGACTGTACAGGAATTTTAGGTAATCTAAGTCCAGAGGTAACTGGTTGATGACTTGTTGCAGTCTTGACAGCTGTCACGTTCTTGACCTGTTTTCTGTTGTTTTTGTATGTTTAGTTGGTCAGGGCGTGAGTTGGGGTGGGTAGTCTATGTGATGTGTTTCTGTGTTGGGTTAATGTGTTGCCTGATATGGTTCTCAATTAGAGGCAGGTGTTTGACGTTTCCTCTGATTGAGAACCATATTAAGGTAGGCTGTTCTCACTGTTTGTTGGTGGGTGATGTGTTCCTGTGTCTGTGTATACCACACGGGACTGTTTCGTTTGTTCGTTCGTTTTAGGTAGCCTGTTCCTGTTCGTGCGTTCTTCGTGTCTATTGTAAGTTCGTAAGTTCAGGTCTGTCTACGTCGTTTTGTTGTTTTGTATTTTCCTAGTGTTTTGTCAGTGTTTCGTCTGTTATAATAAATCAGTATGTATTCATCACCCGCTGCGCCTTGGTCCGTTCATTCACCACAAGACGACCGTTACAACAGCAACTTCTCCATAAATTGATGTTTCAGAATGTCCCGTTGGTAAATTCAGATATGCTTGGTCTAACTAAAAATAATCCACCATTGAAGCATATGCCATGGTCATAATCTGTCATAGTCAATCCACTTGATGAGCAGGATGAAATTATTCGATTCATTTAAAGATCATAAATATAGTTGTTTTGATGATGAGATGATGAGCCCTATCCAATAGTCAGTAATTCTTGCTCATTGACTAAAGCACAAATATTACATCTGGGTTGTCATAATTTGCAGGTCAGACTGCTGTGACAGTACTAGCTAGCTAGTGACCCAGTGGCTGTGTCCGTTTAAAAACGTCAGTCACTTGTGAATACGAACTCTGAATGGAACAATGGATGGAGATTCTAACGTTTAGGTTGCGAGAGCGTTGTGCAATATGCCACTTCTTTTACAATATACAAAAATCTGTGCAATTCCAATCATTAGTACTAAGCCAAACCAGCGGGTTTCGGAATTTTAACGAACTCATCTGTTGTTGTGGATTGTAGTCTGCCATTTTCGAACTTTGGAAAATTGTTGTGGCTAAAGTAGATGAGCTTGGCACTCGTCTCGCACCACGGCAAAAATGTATTTGATTGGTCGAATAAACGAGGCAGTCTAATGTAGCCAATGTTTTTTGGCAAATACACTGGTTCCCTGATTGGCTGAGCAGGGTTGGTACATCTATAACGCCAAAAAAGAATTGTATGTGTGTAGACAAGTAGTTGAGCGCAAAGAGAAACAGCTCTGCCCGTGTACTCAAATAGGTTTTGGCAATTCTCCTGTCTGAATGTGTATAATTTTTAATTTGTGCATGCATTGAAACATTGTGTGTTTGAAGGTGAACACCTACTGACATGCAAAAATTGTTTTCCTCTCACGATTTAGAGGATACAAGTTTGCAAAGTTATTTGTACATCGCATGAGTTCGAAAATACTGCCAAAGTACTGCCAAATGTCTGAGAATGCGACATTGACATGTGCAGGTGTACAGATGCAATTATCAGAGGTGGGACCAAGTCACTATTATTCGAGTCACATGCAAGTCTCAAGTCACAAGGTTCGAGTCTCAAGTCGAGGCCCGAGTTGAATGGGTAGAGTCAAGTTCCTAGTCATGCATTCTAAGAGCAAGTCAAGTTGAGTCGAGTGTTTTCATGTCAAGTCTCAAGTCGAGACCTTGGTTCCACCTGACTTTTTTTTAATGAGTTAGTCACATAGAATAGATTTTAAGATGGTTCTTCATATGTCAGTGAAGTTAATATTAAGTTTAAAAAATCTGTATCAACCCATTTGAATTTGTAGCAATAAGGTTCTATCTGCAGTCCAATCACCAGCCTGAACAAATACAGACGGATCAATCAGACCTACGTCTTTGCCATCTCCCTCTAAGCATGGTCTAGTCTAGTATTTTCTAACATCTGTGGCATTGGCTCACAGGCAAACAGGCAAGGGAATAAAACAAATATTGCTAGAAACTATTTCTTGAATTCTAAATATCAGACATTTGAAAACTCTAATTTTGACCGTCATAATATCTCTTATGGCAGTAAGAGCACTACAAGCACTAATTATGGTTAATTTAGACAGAGATTCGTATCTAGTTATGGTAAGGGGTGAAATAATTATAGCCAGTTATAATTGTAACGGTTTAGCAGATTATAAAAAAAGAAGATCAGTCTTTACGTGGCTTAAAGAAAAGGAATATAACATATATACTGTTTACAGGAAACTCACTCTACATCCTTAGATGAAGTTGCGTGGAAATGGGAATGGGGTGGTGAAATAATTTTCTGTCATGGACAAAGAACTCAAAAGGTGTGATGATATTAACTACCTCAATGGACCGTAAAGGAAATCACTCCACAAACTATCATCACCGTGCCCTTAAGGAAATCATAAATATTATGGACACATTAGAAATAGTGGATATTTGGAGACTAAAAAACCCCGGCCTAGTGAGATATACATGGAGGAGACTTAATCAAGCTAGTCGTCTTGACTACTTTCTGGTCTCTTTCTCTGTTACATCGAAAGTTTTAATAGGAGACAGAATGAGATCGGATCATCATCTAATTGGCCTTCACATAACTCTAATAGAATTTCCATGTGGACGGGGATATTGGAATGTAATCAAAGTTTGCTGGAGGACAACTTATTTTTAACTAAGACAAAATAATTTATAACTGAATTTTTCCAGTATAATATAGGTACAGCAAATTCCCTTATTGTTTGGGATACCTTGAAATGTACCTTCAGAGGTCATTGAATTCAATATTCATCAATAATAAAAAATCAGTTTCTGGCTAAAGAGAGAAGACTAACAAGGTAAATCCATGAACTAATAGTACAGGTAGATAGCAATAAAAATGATACTACAGAGATACAAAATAAGAGGAAAAACAAAAAGAGCTTGAGGAACTTATTCAAGAACGATCCAATGTAATTTATTACAAAAATAAAGCAAACTGGATGGAATATGGAGAATAATGCACAAAATTATTCCTGAATCTCCAACACAGGAACGCTAACAAAAATAATTTGAAGAAACTCCTTACTGAAGACGGAGCCATCTATCATTCTCCGAATTATATTTTAAAAGAGGAAGCTAAATATTTTAAGCAGATGTTCTTTTTCCGTCTCATCCTCTCCCACTGAATGAAGATTACGGTACTGTCTTGGGTTGTTTGGACTTTGATAGTTCGTTGGTGATGTGGACACCAAGGAACTTGAAACTCTCAACCCGCTCCACTACAGCACCGTTGATGTTAATTGGGGCCTGTTCGGCCCGCCTTTTCCTGTAGTCCACAATCAGCTCCTTTGTCTTGCTCACATTGAGGAAAGATTGTTGCCCTGGCACCACACTGCCAGTTCTCTGACCTCCTCCCTATAGGCCGTCTCATCGTTGTCGTGATCAGGCCTACCACGGTTGTGTCGTCAGTAAACTTAATGATAGTGTTGGAGTCGTGTTTGGCCACGCAGTCATGGGTGAACAGGGAGTACAGGAGGGGACTAAGTACACACCCCTGAGGGGCCCCAGTGTTGAGAATCAGCGTGGCAAACATGTTGTTGCCTACCCTTACCATCTGGGGACGGCCCATCAGGAAGTCCAAGATCCAGTTGCAGAGGGAGGTGTTTAGTCCCAGGGTCCTTAGCTTAATGATGAGCTTTGTGGGCCCTATGGTGTTGAACTCTGAGCTGTAGTCAATGAACAGCATTCTCACATAGGTGTTCCTTTTGTCCAGATGGGAAAGGGCAGTGTGGAGTTCGATTGAGATTGCATCATCTGTGGATCTGTTGGTGTGGTATGCGAATTGGAGTGGGTCTAGGGTATCTGGGAGGACGCTGTTGATGTGAGCCATGACCAGCCTTTCAAAGCACTTCATGGCTACCGACGTGAATGATACGGGGAGGTAATCATTTAGGCAGGTTACCTACGCTTCCTTGGGCACAGGCATTATGGTTGTCTGCTTGACATGTAGGTATTACATTCTCAGCCAGGGAGAGGTTGAAAATGTCAGTGTAGGCACTTGTTTGTTGGCCGGCGTGTGCTTGGAGTCCTGGTAATCCATCTGGCCCCGCGACTTTGTGAATGTTGATCTGTTTAAAGTTCTTGCTCACATTGGCTACCGAGAGCGTTATCACACTGTCATCCAGAACAGCTGGTGCTCTTGTGCATGCTTCAGTGTTGCTTGCCTCGAAGCGAGCATTAAAGGCATTTAACTTGTCTGATAGAATCGCGTCACTGGACAGCTCACGTCTGGGTTTCCATTTGTAGTCCGTAATAGTTTTAAAGCCCTGCCACATCAGACGAGCATCAGAGCCGGTGTAGTAGGATTCAATCTTAATTCTTAATCTTTAAACGGGGTATGGTAGTAGGTGCCATGCGTACCGATTTATGTGTCAAAACTGGAGTTTTTCATGCTCAACAAGTTTTTCATGCTCAACAAGAATGGTCCACCACCCAAAGGACATCTAGCCAACTAGACGCAAATGTGGGACGCATTGGAGTCAACATGGGACAACATTCCTACGGAATGCTTTCGACACCTCGTAAAGGTGAGGGACATTTTCAGATCGTTCAACATGCATCAGAGGGCGAGAAAGCGTACTTTGATATTGTCATGTGGACATATAACAAAACCTTTTTTTCCCAAACTGAATGTTATTCACGAACGTGCCTGTTTTCACAAAAGAGTGCAGCGGCATGGTAAAAGGCAGAGACATTTATCAGAGCACTTTACAAGCTCTCAGGGCATTGTGACTTTGGTGTGAGTAGAGATGAGCATTTTTGAGACCTCATTGTAGTTGGCATACTGGATAAAGGACTGTCTCGCAAACTGCAGTTAATGGCAGATCTCACATTGGCAACTACTATACAGACATTTCGTCATTCAGAGAAGGTTAGAATGCAAGTAAGCCAGCAGGGAGAAGCTGTGTGGCTGTGCAGGAGATTGCACAGGGGCATAATAAAGAATGCAAAAATGGCACACGAAATGCAATGCGAACAGAGATTCAAGGGACACGGAGCGTGCAGAAGGAAAATGCAGCCAGTGTGGGAAAATGCAACATAAAAAGCAGGAAAGGTGTCCAGCTTTCAAGTCGATATGCAACCAGTGTCAGAAAACAGGACATTGGAAAAGAATGTCACACAAAATGAGTTAGTGTTACAGAAAGGGATGACCAGATGATATTTCTTGGGATCCGTTAGCAATGCTGATAGGAGTGATGACCAATGGACAGTGCAATTTCTCATTGGTGCAATACCTGTGAAATAAAAGGTTTGACACTGGAGCAGATGCTGGTGAAAATACAACTGAAAGAGAACACACAGCCATATGCAGTGCACATAGCACACAGGGTCCCAATGCCACTGATGCAGAAGGTGAAAGAGAAGGTGTCACAGCCAACAGATTGGTGTGCACCCATGGTGCCTGTCCTGAAGATAAAATGTTAGTGTGTGTATGTGTGGGTTTGAAAAATCTTAATGAAGCGTGAAAAGGGAACGGTTCATCATACCCACCTCTGAAGAGATAATCGCAAAGCTGAGCGGAGCCAAAGTATTCTCATCATTGGATGTGGCAAGTGTGTTCTGGCAAATACCCCTACAGAGCGACAGCAGAAAGTTGGCAGCCTTCATTACCCCTTTTTGGCAGGTACTGTTTCCGCTGCCTGTCGTTTAGAATCTCGAGCGCGGAGACAATGCAAGGTCTAGAGGGATTTACCATTTTTCTTTATGATATTTTGGTACTGTATATGCAAATACCATGGAGGAGCACAACGAGCGACTAAAGAGGGTCCTGCAGAAGATCGAGTCAATCGGACTAAAGTTGAACAGAGAAAAGTGTGTCCTCAGGCAAACACAATTACACTTCCTGGAACACCTCAACCATATAGGAGTCAGGTCTGATCAAGAGAAAGTGGAGGCCATCAGGCAGCTTTCCCAACCAGATAACATGCAGGAGCTGAACAGAGCTCTTGGGATGGTTAACTACCTAGGGAATTATACCCCCAACCTTTCCACCACTGCATGATCTCCTGAAGTCAAAGATGGCGTGGACATGGGATCACGCACAGCAGGCAGCGTTCCAGCCCCTCAAAGAGCTTCTGACGACTTCCCCAGTCCTGACGTTCTATGACAGCAACAGAACTATCTGATCACATCAGACTACTACTCAAGGTTCATAGAGACATGACATACAGTATGCCTACAACCTCAAGCACACGTCTTCCTAAAGCTGAAACGGACCTTGGTAAGGTACGGCATTAGAGATGAGATCATTAGTGACAATGGGCCCCGATTATCGAGTTCCGAGTTCCAGGAAATGGCAAAGCAGCTTGACTATAAGCACATTACCTCCAGCCCCCACAACCCTCAGTGTAATGGTCACACAGAAAGGGCAGTGCAGACCGAATTCTGAAGCAGAAAGACCCTCTGGTTACTCTCATGTGCTACAGGTCAACCCCGTGCACAACAACAGGAGCGAGCCCAGCCGAGATCCTCATGGGTAGAAGAATCCGAACGACACTCCCGACCTTGGAGAGAAACCTGCAACTGAAGTTGCCCAACAAAAAACACATCAAGGTAAAGAGGAAACAAACCTTCTACTACAACCAACGTCGAGACCTTTACAGTTGCTACTACTGGGAGATCTTGCTCTCCAAGCTCTATCACCAAAAGGAGTGGACGCCACCTGCAGTGGTAAGAGGTGAAAGAACCACACCCAGGTCTTACATCATCGAGACGCAGAAGGGAGGAACACTACGACACAACCGTTGCCACCTCCAAGCAGTGCCTACCCCAACAAAAGGCACTACGCCTGCCTCCCCTGAAAGAAGAGAAAGCAGTCTACTGCCAGACGATGCTCAACAAGAGACTGTTTCACCTACTTCAAGTGACACCAGGCTGCCGTCAAGGACGGTTACTTACCAGGTCTGGTTGTCAGACCGTACCTGTAAAGAACAACTATGAATACAAAGAGACATTGAAAAAACATTGAAACGCTTCATTGTTCTTTCAAAACCTGTACAGTAACATTATTTCGGTGTATCGCTATTGTGAATTACGGTTGTTTTCATGGTGGTTACATGAAGTTGTAGACGTAGATGGTGCTACCCCTACAGAGTGCTGTGACTATATGTATTATGGCTTTATCTAAAATGATGACTTTAATGTTTCACTATAAATACATAAAAATTCACTGAGGATGGTCCTTCCCTTCCTCCTCTGAGGAGCCTCCACTGGTTCCTACAATAATGTTCTCTTAACGTTGCAATAAGGTTATGACCTAATATTGAACTCATGAACCTTTTAGAACTGTTCTGGCAATGTTGTGGCTGTAGAACATAACTGTGGCCTTCCTAGTTTCCATTTGACGTACAATGTCATGTCAATATTCTATGAAGCAATTTTGTGAAACCAACAAGGCTAGCGAAATTAAATCCACAACCTGCAAGATTTCCTGCTGTTCAATGATCATTTCAGTTAGTAATATATGCACATTGATTCTTGAAGAATATAACTTATGAATGCCTTATGAACATAGTACAACTGTCTTATCCTATCATAACCCAGGATCTACAGTACATTTACATGAAGTAGTTTGTAAGGATGGTATATTAATACTGCACAAAAAGTGTTTATTTTCCATGTTATTTGATCAAGAAAAATATTTAATTTCATGTGGATGTTTTGTGTCTTTGCCCATGACTTTGCACTTTTTGATATGAATGTTTGAGGACAGGGTTTTGTTCTTTCTGGATTCCATTAGAATGACAATAGCAGAGCAAAGGGACAGGGCAACAACTCTTACAATCCCAACTATTGAATCCTGCAAGATACTGTTCTTAATTATACAACTACCAGAGATGCTGAAAACATGTTTTTGCCCCCGGTACAGACATCTATATTGGTCCGCTAGTCAAGGCCTAGTGCACCACCTTGTGAGAAAAAATATACATATATTTTTTTACCCTCAGCACCCCTACTTCCCACGGCTATGACCAGGGAGGAGTTATTTTGAGAACACAATGTCATGAAGTAGCCCAGGGTCTACTATAGGGCTATACTTTGAGAGCATAGACAATAACAACCTATCCATTCTTTAAGGCTACCACTAGATGGCAATGTTGTGCTGTATGCAGTCTGTATGCTCTGCATTGCCTTAGTGTAGTCTGTCAGAGCCGAATCTACTGTTAGTGCATTGAATGTAACATTTGGAACTCACAACTGGTCACAATTAGTCAAACTGGCTTGTCACACTGAAAAAGAAGAAGGACTGAATAATTTATTGTGGACATCTAAAAATCACTTTAGTCTACGACTGAAAATGTAGACTAAATTCAGACTGTAACACAACAAAATGTGGAAAAGTCAAGGGGTGTTATTACTTTTTGAAGGCACAGTACACACATCTCTGTGTCAAGTAGGTTTTAAGAATATTTTCACTGATTTTAGAGAGAGACCGACTTTTTTAGAGTATTTTTTACAAAGTGTGTCGATTTGCATGCATTTGGTGAGTGAAACTTCCCACAAAAAGGTAGAAAAGTCTACAAACAAGTTAAGAAGTATGTTTTTTTGTTATCTGGCATGCTGCAATCATTTTAAATGTTCAACCTTTTTACAACAAAAAAATGTGCCCACAGAATAATCATTAGATGGCATACATAGGCCTACACCATCAGAAGTTTCCCATAGTTCATTGAGTTTATATTAATCTTTCTTGTTCTGGTTAATGACAAATGAAAGTGGTGCTCTGCACCTAGGCAGCTGTAGGGCTATTGTGAAAAAGTCACCGGTGAGGGGAAAAACAAATGAGGAGTTTCATTCCAAAATGCTTTATATCCATTTTCAGAAATGTTGGTAAATTAGCTTGTATTGTTTAAATAAATTATTAAAGAGATAGTGAAAAAACACAATCTAATCATGGCATGGGGTTGTTCAATGACAAATATACTGTACACTACCGGTCAAAAGTTTTACAACACCTACTCATTCAAGAGTTTTTCTTTATTTTTTACTATTTTCTACATTGTAGAATAATAGTGAATGCATCAAAACTATGAAATAACACATATGGAATCATGTAGTAACCAAAAAAGTGTTCAAAAAAATCTAAATATATTTTATATTTGAGATTCTTCAAATAGCCACCCTTTGCCTTGAAGACAGCTTTGCACACTGTTGGCATTCTCTCAACCAGCTTCACCTGGAATGCTTTTACAACAGTCTTGAAGGAGTTCCCACATATGCTGTACACTTGTTGGCTGCTTTTCCTTCACTCTGCGGTCCGACTCTTCCCAAACCATCTCAATTTGGTTGAGGTCGGGGGATTGTGGAGGCTGGTTGAGAAAATGCCAAGAGTGTGCAAAGCTGTCATCAAGGCAAAGGGTGGTTACTATTTGTTTAACACTTTTTTTGGTTACTACATGATTCTCTATGTGTTATTTCATAGTGTTGATGTCTTCACTATTATTCCACAATGTAGAAAATAGTACAAATAAGAAAAACCCTTGAATGAGTAGGTGTGTCCAAACTTTGGACTGGTACTGTAAGTATTCACAGCCCTTTGCAATGACGCTCAATATTTTGCCCAGGTGCTTTCAATTTCCTTTGATCATCCTTGAGATTTCACTACTTCTTGATTGGAGTCCACCTGTGGCTAAATAATTTATTTGGACGTGATTTAGACATGGGGCCATGCATTATTATCCGATGGTGGCGGATGAATGGCACGACAATGGGCCTCAGGATCTCATTACGGAATCTCTGTGCATTTAAATTGCCATCGATAAAATGCAATTGTGTTCTTTGTCCGTAGCATATGCCTGCCCATACCATAACCCCACCACCACCACCATGGAGCACTCTGTCCACAATGTTGACATCAGCAAACTGCTCGCACGCACGACGGCGTACACGCTGTCTGCCATCTGCCCGGTACAATTGAAACCGTGATTCATCCGTGAAGAGCACACTTCTCACAACGTGCCAGTGGCCATCGAAGGTGAGCATTTGCCCGCTGAAGTAGATTATGCGCCGAACTGCAGTCAGGTCAAGACCCTGGTGAGGATGACGAGCACGCAGATGAGCTGCCCTGAGACAGTTTCTGACAGTTTTTGCTGATTTCTTTTTCGGTTGTACAAACCCACAGTTATCCGGGTTGCTGGTCTCAGACAATCCCGCAGGTGAAGAATCTGGATGTGGAGGTCCTGGGCTGTCGTGGTTACACGTGGTCTGCGGTTTTCAGGCCGGTTGGAAATACTGCCAAATTCTCTAAAACGACGTTGGAGTCGGCATATGATAGAAAAATGAACATGACATTTTCTGGCAACAGCTCTGGTGGACATCCCTGCACTCAGCATGCCAATTGCACATTCCCTCAAATCTTTGGCATTGTGTTGTGTGACAAAACTGCACATGTTAGAATGGCCTTTTATTATCCACAGCACAAGGTGCATCTGTGTAATGGTCATGCTGTTTAATCAGCTTCTTGATATGCCACACCTGTCAGATGGATGGATTATCTTGGCAAAGGAGAAATGCTCACTAACAGGGATGTATTTGAGAGAAATAAGCTTTTTGTGCATATGGAAGAAAAAAATATATATATTTAACCAGGCAAGTCAGTTAACACATTCTTATTTACAATGACAGCCTAGGAACAGTGGGTTAACTACCCTGATCAGGGGCAGAACGACATATTTTTACCTTGTCAGGTCAGGGATTCGATGTAGCCATCTTTCGGTTACTGGCCCAGTGCTCTAACCACTAGGCTACCTGCTGCCCCAAACTTTTCTGTGATCTTTTATTTCAGCAACACATTTTTTATTTAATTTTTATTTAACCTTCATTTAACCAGGCATGGGAACAACACTTTATGTTGCGATTATATTTTTGTTCAGTATATAAATATCCCATGTTTTTGTTCTCTCACCTACCCCAGTCCCATTATCATTTATATCGGTAATGCAACAGATATTTGTTTTTGTTTTATTGCAACATCACACATGTTTATGTCTTCTATGGGGGTGCTGCCGTATTTGCCATTTCACCACAGAGGCTGGGCCACACCCCCAGCACCCATACTTCCGGTGTGTGTGTGTGTGTGTGTGTGTGTGTGTGTGTGTGTGTGTGTGTGTGTGTGTGTGTGTGTGTGTGTGTGTGTATATGTGTTTGCTCCCAGATGTGTGTACTCAACAGGAGTTTCATTCCAAAATGCTATATCCACCAATTTTTCTGTTATTTTTTCATCAGAAATGATTGCTCAGGGGTACCTTCGTGTGTGTACAATATTACCGTTCTCAGATCTTTTATCAATAGATTTTGTATTAAATGGGATTTGATGCAAAACTAGAATGGAATGTTCATATTCCTTATACTTGACTGTGATATGTTGTCTCACCTAGCTTTCTTTTAAGATGTATGCACTAAGTAAGTAGCTCTGAAGAAGAACATCTGCTAAATGACTAATGTCAAGTCTAATATATTTTACATACAGATCTCATATTACTGTATTGATTCATTATTTATATTATTATTTTTATATTAATATTAATGTCACAAATGTATCATTTCTACAATTCTGTATTAAATATGCACTTATTTATTACATTTGACTGTGTAAAACCTAGCAGTACTACTTATTCCTCTTAGAGTGAGGCGGATATACAGCGTTTTGCAGCAAAACATGATTATTTGTCTCTCTGAACGACCCCATTCCATGATTAAATGGTGAAAAAACACACCAATCTCTTTTATAAGTTATTTAAACAATAAAATCAAATTGAGCAACATTTCACAAAATGTTTGAATGGCGTTTTGGAATGAAACTCTTCAACTATGCCTGCCCAGCCAGTAGAAATGTATTGCTGTGTGTGTGTGCTGTAAGAGCATGCGTGTGTGGAGGGGGGAGTGTATGCACTCCTCATATGACAAAAGAGGACGAGTATGGGGTCACCTACATAATTAAAAAAATTGTTCTGGCCCAATGCTCTTAACCACTAGGCTAAGTGCCGCTATCCCTTGATCATGTGGCGTACTTACATTATGATTTTATAGTATACTCTACATACTATACTACACACTGTGGTATCCTTCAATCACGTAGTTTACTTTACAATTGTGTAGTATCCTGGAGAATACTATGCACTGTAGTATCCCTCGACCGTGCAATGCTTACTATGGACTGTTGCAGTATACAGGAGAATTCTATGCCACACACTGTACTATCCCTCGATTGTGTAGTGCTTACTATAATATTGAGTAGTATACTGTAGAATACCATAGTACATACTGTAGTATCACCCTCGACCCTTTAGTGCTTACTATATCATTTTGTGGTATACTGTGGAATACAAAACATTAAAAACACCTTCCTAATATTGATCCCTTGTTGATGTCACTTGTTAAATCCACTTCAGTCAGTGTAGATGAAGGGGAGGAGACGGGTTAAAGAAGGATTTTTAAGCCTCGAGACAATTTAGACATGGATTGTGTATGTGTGCCATTTAGAGGGTGAATGGGCAAGACAAAATATTTCAGTGCCTTTGAATGGGTATGGTAGTAGATGCCAGGCACACCAGTTTCAGTGCGTCAAGAACTGCAAGGCTGATGGGTTTTTCACGCTCAACAGTTTTCCATGTGTATAAATAATAACATCCACCCAACTTGACACAACTGTGGGAAGCATTGGAGTCAACATGGGCCAGCATCCCTGTCGAACGCTTTTGACACCTTGTAGAGTCCATGCCCTGACGAATTGAGGTTGTTCTGAGGGCAAAAGGGGGTGCAACTCATTATTAGGAAAGTGTTCCTAATGTTTTGTGCACTCAGTGTATCAAGAACAAGCAACATGTATTAAAGCTTAGAGAATTAGGTTTGCTGGTTTGACAGATAAATAACACACATTAGGAAGACTACTCTAAAATGACTTCTTATATCTGTTACTTTCACGAGATGGATTTCTGAAATGCAGGGCATTCACAGAGATTTCAGCTGACCAAGTTCACAAGATGACCCAAAACAGTGACAAACAATCCTGTAATTCTGATGGTATAAAAGAAAGAACAGTTAACCACTGCATTTACGCAAACAATATATTTTAGAAATACAATATTACTCCGCTTTAAGACTGTCACCTTATTGGAGGGTGCTGCCAATGGACTACCTGGATCTCAAACCAGCAAGCCTATCCAAACAAACTGAAAACAAAAAGGACATTTATTTCAGTGGCTTTACATAATGAACGCCTTGAATGTTGCCACGTGAATAAACTCACTGATGGTCAAACTCCACACATACCATTGAGAACAATTGACCACACCCTAAACATTTCTCCAAGACAACATGGTCACAAAATGGTTGCTCACAGAAATAAACCAACAGCAACACCATACAGCCTAACCACACAAAAGGACCTTCCCAGAACAACGCTCTCGTCTGAACATGACCACGGGGTGCTTTTATAACATTTCCTGCATGTCCTCCCCTAATAAGGGAGCACAGGGGATCACTGACCAAAAAATGTGGTTCCTAGCCTGTCAAACAGCATTCTACAGCCACGAGATTGTAACTGATTGAAGTTCAGGTGAGGGTTATGGCGAGGCCCATCCAACTGGTCGTTCCTTTTAGCTTTACCAGTATAAAATCAGATAAACGATAATACATACTACAGTCATTTCCAGAAAAACACTGTACCGTTCGGTTTCTACAGATGTAGAAATGACGTCATGATGTCTTATGGTCTGACATACACAGCTGTAGCTCTGCCACCTTTCACCTGAGTGGCGCAGCAGTCTAAGGCCCTGCATCTCAGTGCAAGACGTGTCACTGTAGTCCCTGGTTCAAATCCAGGCTGCATCACATCCGGCTGTGATTGGGAGTCCTATAGGGCCATGCAGAATTGGCCCAGCGTAATTCAGGTTTGACAGGGGTAGGCCGTCATTGTAAATAAGAATTTGTTCTTAAACTGACTTGCCTAGTTAAATAAAGGTTAAATAACAAAATAAATACAAATAGAAGATGCGGAAGTAGGACATCATTGGATGCGGTGGATTGAGAAGCATCCAATGCAAAATAACAGATGTCTCTAGCTTAAACTGATCGATTGTAATGGGGATTTTTGATTTATTATGCTACTCAGATTGACGCACCGGTGCGTCAAACGACTCTACGTTAAACAGTAATAGTCTAGTAGATGTGCTACTTTAGTTAACCCCAGTCAGCAAGTGTTACTACAATATACTACAGACATGTCCAGAAAAACACTACATCAAACACTACAGTAATGTACGCAAAAACTCTACAGTAAATACGACAGTATACCACAGGAGTAGAGGATATTTGATGTGTGTGTGTGAGTCTCAGGTCTTCCGGCGCGTGTCTGGGCAGGTCTGCAGTGCCTTGCCGCTTGTTTGATCTGCAGCATTACCATGGGATTACATCATGTTTGAGGTTGGGGGGGGGGGGGCACCTGGCCTTGGTGCTGTGGTATGGGAATAACAGGTAAGGAATGTGAGACAGGAGAGGAGAGAGGGGGATTTGTAGTAGTTCGCTTGGTGGAGGGGAAAGATATGAATGGAACAATGTCTGTGTGTGTCTGTTTGAGGGGTGGGTGCGTGACTTTAGTTTAGTTTATTAGGATCCTCATTAGCTACTTGCACATCCAGCAACTACTCTTTGTGGGGTCCACATAAAACGTACAAATACATGACAAAGTACAGAACAGTAATAGACAAGAAGAACATAAGATATTATATGAAATTCAAAATGAAAAAGTTATGAAGTTATACACCGACTATAAAAAATGTCAGGAACACCTTCCTAAAATTGAGTTGCTGTCACGCCCTGGCCTTAGTATTCTTTGTTTTCTTTATTATTTTAGTTAGGTCAGGGTGTGACATGGGGAATGTATGTGTTTTTGTATTGTCTAGGGGTTTTGTATGGTAAAGGGGTCAGTGTCTTGTCTTGGTGTTTGTATGTCTATGGCTGCCTAGATTGGTTCTCAATTAGAGGCAGCTGTGGTTAATTGTCTCTAATTGAGAGCCATATTTAGGGCAGTCATAGGCATTGGGGTTTTGTGGGTAATTGTCTATGTTGAACGTTTGTTGCTTGTCTATGCACTTACGTCATTTAGCTTCACGGTCGTTTGTTGTTTTGTTTAGTTTGTATTCAGTGTTCGTTTCGTGTTTTCCGTTCTCTAAATAAAAGAGAATGTATTTTGCACACGCTGCGCCTTGGTCCTCTCTCTCACCCATAGACGATCGTGACAGTTGCACCCCCCCTTTTGTCCTCAGAACAGCCTCGATTCGTCAGGGTATGGACTCTACGAGGGGTTGATGGCCCATGTTGACTTCAGTGCTTCCCACAGTTGTGTCAAGTTGGCTGGTGGACAATTTTTGATACATGTGAAAAACCAAGCAGCGTTGCCATTCTTTACATAAACCGATGCGCTTGGCACCCACTACCATACCCCTTTCAAAAGGCACTTCAATATTTTGTCCTGCCCATTCACCCTCTGAATGGCACACATACACAATCCATGTTTCAATTGTCTCAAGGCATAACCTGTCTCCTCCGCTTCATATACAGTCCACTGATTGACATCAATAAGGGATCACAGCTTTCACCTGGATTCACCTTTTCAGTCTATGTCATGGAAAGAGCAGGTGTTCTTAATGTTTTGCACACCCACTTGGATTGACACCAAGGGTGCATTAGTAAATTCAGAATAACCTGAAGTGTGCGCTCTGAACGCTCCGAGAGTGAAACGTTCTGAATTTACTGAAGGACAATCTGACAAAGCTCTGAGTTTACAAATGCCCAGAGAGCATTCTGGCACTCCAGAGTGAATTTACCAACACACCCCAAGAGACAACAAAAATACATACTAGTCATATAAAGTGCCAGTCAAAGTTTGGACACACTTACTCATTCAAGGGTTTTTCTTTATTTTTTACTATTTTCTACATTGTAGGATAATATTGAATCCATCTATGATATAACACATATGGAATCATGTAGTAACCCAAAAAGTGCCTCGGCCGGCCCGTCAGGCCCTCCCAGGTGGGACGCCGGGTGGCGCCCCTAGAGAGGGGGGGGACTGTCACGCCTGCTCCCGCTCCCCCTCTCTGGCGCTCATGCGCGCCAGTCTGCCCATCATTACGCACACCTGTCACCACTTTGTTGATTGTCCCATCTATATCTGTTTGTGCCTCAGTTTGTTCCCTGTGTCAGCATTATTGTCGTTGTGATTTCCCCTGTCCAGACGCTGTCCTTGTTTGGTTCTTGTCTGTTGTTTATTAACCTGTTGGGGATGGGGGCGCTGTTTAGACTATTTATGCTAATGTGGCTAATTTTTTAAACGGCTTCCCACAAAATCCTTGATCGTACAATATGCATATTATTATTATTATTGGATAGAAAACAGTCTATAGTTTCTATAGGAGTTGAAATTTTGTCTCTAAGTGGAACAGAGCCCATTCTACAGCAATTTCCCTGACATGGAGTCAGATTTG
The DNA here is from genome assembly GCF_029448725.1 of Salvelinus fontinalis. NCBI lineage: Eukaryota > Metazoa > Chordata > Actinopteri > Salmoniformes > Salmonidae > Salvelinus > Salvelinus fontinalis. Next base: position 12,585,818 of record NC_074674.1, read on the forward strand.
AGAAACGTTGGCCACTTTTCTGAAGTCATTTAAACGGGCACTGTCGTTGCTATGACTATACGGACACTTCTTACGTCTTCCCCTGGATGCCTTTACGTGATGACGATTCCAACGGGCTCGATTGCTCGTTCACAGGCCCTACAAATGAAAAAAACCTTTAGCTAGCAAGTCTTTTCTTGCTGCGTAACGCGCGTGGAAGACACCGACCCTCTCCTGTTCCAAGCGTTAGTTTAGCCTGTTATATTTCTCCGGTCATCTTTTCACTCGTTATAGGAGTTACAAACATCACAAAGTAGTTAATTTAAAGCGTTTTATAGCAATTTATATCCGTTTAGTGCGATTTTGGGACATTTATTTTTGCAACGATGTGAAAAGTTGGTCACGCTTTTCAGTTCATCCCGAACGTAGTTGACATTTCCACATGGCAAGAGGACAGCTTTCCACCAAAAGACGATTTCTCCCAAGAAAGGATCCTTTGCCCAAGATACTGATGGAAGAACAGCTCAAGGTAGGACATTTTTATTATGATAAATCGTGTTTCTGTCGAAACATTTTAGTGGCTTAGGATGCCATGTTTTTTGACGTAGCTTCGCTTGGCGCAAACTGTATTGAAAAGTAAGGATAAATTAAAAAATGTAATAACGCAATTGTATTAAGAATTAAATTGTCTATCAATCCCTGTCCACCCTATATTTTTTAGTCACGTTTATGAGTATTTATGTATAAGAGTAGATCACTGTCTAAGTGGCGCAAGGACGTTTTCTTTACCAGCTTGTCTACATTTCACATTGTCTAACCATGATTTTGGTGGCTAAATATAAACATTTTCGATCAAACTGTATATGCATGTTGTAATGTGATGTTACAGGAGTGTCATCGGAAGAATTCTGAGAAGGTTAGTGAAAAAATTAATATCTTTTGGCGATGTTGACTTTTATCGCTCACTTTGGCTAGAATCAATGCTGGGCTGCTAATTGCTATGTGCTAAGCTAATATAACGATTTATTGTGTTTTCGCTGTAAGACACTTAGAAAATCTGAAATATTGTCTGTATTCACAGGATCTGTGTCTTTCGATTCGTGTATGCTGTGTATTTTTACGAAATGTTTGATGATTAGTAGTTAGGTAAACACGTTGCTCATTGTAATTATTCTAGTCCATTTGTGATGGTGGGTGCAATTGTAAACTATGCCATATACCTGAAATATGCACTTTTTTCTAACAAAACCTATCCCATACCATAAATATGTTATCAGACTGTCATCTAATGAGTTTTTTTGTTGGTTAGGGGCTATAAATATCTTAGTTTAGCCGAATTGGTGATGGCTACTGGTGTTGGTGGACAAATAAAAGATGGTGGAATATGCTAATGTGTTTTTTAGGTAATAGATGTACATCTTTACATATTGTGTCTTCCCTGTAAAACATTTTAAAAATCGGAAATGTTGACTGGATTCATAAGATCTGTGTCTTTCATTAGCTGTATTGGACTTTAATGTGTGAAAGTTAAATATTTTAAAAAAATATTTTTTTTGAATTTCGCGGCACTGGTTTTTCAGTGGGGGGGGGGGGGGGAGTGCCGCTAGCGCCACGCTGATCCTAGACAGGTTAATTGTTCACTCCCAGTACTTGCTTTTCATCTCCCAGCTTCTGTCCTTACAATTTGGGGAATTTGTCCCATTCTTCTCTGCAGATCCTCTCAAGCTTTGTCGGATTGGACTGGGAGCATCGCTGCACAGCTATTTTCAGGTCTCTCTAGAGATGTTCGATTGGGTTCAAGTCTGGGCTATGGGTGAGCCACTCAATGTCACGGCCGTTAAAAGAAGAGGACCAAGGTGCAGTAAGCGTGCATTTTCCTTTTATTAATACAAATGACGCCGAATAAAACAATAAAAACTACAAAACAAACCGTGAAGCTGAAGGCTATGTGCCCTAAACAAAGTCAACTTCCCACAAACACAGGTGGAAAAAAGGGCTTCCCAAGTATGGTTCTCAATCAGAGACAACGATAGACAGCTGCCTCTGATTGAGAACCACACCCGGCCAAACACAAAGAAAATAGAAAACATAGAAATAAAGAAACTAGAATGCCCACCCTAGTCACACCCTGGCCTAACCAAAATAGAGAATAAAAGCCTCTCTATGGCCAGGGCGTGACACTCAAGATCATTCAGAGACTTGTCCCGAAGCCACTCCTGCGTTTTCTTGGCTGTGTGCTTAGGGTTGTTGTCCTGTTGCAAGGTGAACCTTCGACCCAGTCTGAGGTCCTGAGTTCTTTGGAGCAGGTTTTCTTCAAGGATCTCTCAGTACTTTGCTACGTTTATCTTTCCCTTGATCCTGACTAGTCTCCCAGCCCCTGCCATGGAAAAACATTGCCACAGCATGATGCTACCACTGTCATGCTTCACCGTAGGAATGGTGCCAGGTTTTCTTCCAGACGTGACTCTTGGCATTCAAGACAAATTATTTAATCTTGGTTTCATCAGACCAGAGAATCTTGTTTCTCATGGTCTGAGAGTCCTTTAGATGCCTTTTGGCAAACTCCAAGCAGGCTGTCATGTGCCTTTTATTGAGGAGTTGCTTCCGTCTGGCCACTCCACCATACATTTCTGATTGGTGAAGTGCTGCAGTGATGGTTGTCCTTCTGGAAGGTTCTCCCATCTCCACAGTGGAACTCTGGCGCTCTGTCAGAGTGGTCCTCAGGTTCTTGGTCACCTCCCTGACCAAGGCCCTTCTCCCCTGATACTGGCTGGGCAGCCAGCTCTAGGAAGAGTCTTAGCGGTTCCAAACTTCTTTCATTTAAAAATGATGGAGGACACTGTGTTTGCGTGTGTGTGTTTGTCTGCATGTGCAAATGTGTGTGCTCGCAAGCGCGTGTGCGCGTGTTCGTGTACATGTGTGTGCATGTGTGCATACAACTGTACGTGTCCAACTGTCACATAAGAAATGTGTCTTCTGCTCTGCTCTTAAGACTTTTAAATGAGTTGCATTGGATTTCATTTAGTGCTATTTCTAACGGTTCGGTTATACATGTTACATCTAGAGGAAACATTTGCTTTCTATGTGAGGAAGTCAATCTGCTTTGTTTTACCCTACTGAGCCCAGCCTTAGTTGCGTGTGTGTGTGTACGACCGGTGTCTGGTCCAGTTTGTGTTTGTCTGTGTGTTTACAGGATTAAATAAGACAGACAGTGTTACACCATCTCCAACCCCACCCTCAAACCAGCGTGCTTGTCTAACCCATTTCTCTCTCACATACACACTCCTTCTCTGTCTCTTGCTCTCTCTCTCCGTCTGTCTCTCATGTTTTGTTCTTACACTCTCACTCTGTGTCTCTATAAATATATACAGCTCTCACTCTAAAGTTCAGTAGGCATATAGTTCACGCTTACTTGAATTGAAATTGATCAATGTTTATAGAATGGATCATGTATTTTGTCTATACATATTTAGTTTGTAATTTGTTTAGCTCTGTGTTATTGCCAGGAGGACAATCTAAAGTTAGTTTATAGTTTAGGTCAGATTTACAGTCAGGGTCTACTGAATTACAGATGACCTTTTTACGTTTTAGTCATTTAGCAGTTGCTCTTAACCAGAGGGACTTGCATTCATCTTAAGATAACTAGGTGAGACAACCACATATCACAGTCGTAGTAAGTACATTTTTACTCAATAAAGAAGTTGTGCACATTTTTATTTATTTTTTCATTTAAAATACTCTTTATTAATGAGGTTAGGGTTTCAGATGTTTTCGTAAGATGGGCTGTCCTGGCTTCAGGGGGAAGTTGGTTCCACCATTGGGGTACCAGGACAGAGAAGGGCTTGGACTGTGCTGAGCGGGAGGTAGGGGTGGGAGGGCCAAGAGACCAGAGGTGGCAGAACGGAGTGCTCTGGTTGGGTTGTAGGGTTTGAGTATAGCCTGAAGGTAGGGAGGGGCAGTTCCTCTTGCTGCTCCGTAGGTGAGCGCCCAGGTCTTGTCGTTTAGTGTGTCAGTTTCAAGTTTTAATTTTAATGTCAAATGCCTATCTTTCAAACTGAAAACCTAACAATGCAATAATCAATAACAATGTATTACTGGGGGAAAAAAACATGAGAAATAAGAATAGGAAATATGAAATATATAATGAAGTAAGTACGTAAGTAAGCGCACTATACAGTGGAAATATTTAAAAAGTCCGTTCTAATACCACATTAACATGTGAAGGGATACTGGAGTGATGGAGGTAGATATATATAGGGGTAAGGGGACTAGGCAACAGGATATACGATAAACAGAGTAGCAGCAGCTTGCATGTGCGTGGGTGTGTGGGTGTGTAGAGTCAGTGTAAATGTATGTGCATATTGTATGTGAGTGAGCAAATGATGGAGTGAGTGTTTGTGTGTTGGAGTGACAGTGGGTGTGAGTGTGTAGGGCCCTGCGAATGTGCATGGAGAATGTGCAAAGATTGAAATAAAGGGTCAATAAAGAAACAAGGTTAACTCAGATAGTCCGTGTAGCTATTTGGTTAGCTATTTATCAGTTGTATTTCTCGGGATTAGAAGCTGTTCAAGAGCCAGTTGGTGTCAGACGTGATGCACCGGTACCTCTTGCCATGCGGCAGCAGAGAAAATAGTCTATGGCTTGGGTGGTTGGAGAATTTGATGATTTTTTTCACACCGCCTGATATAAAGGTTTTGGATGGCAGGGAGCTTGGCCCCATTGACATACTGGACGGTCCGCACAACCCTCTGCAGCGCCATGCGATCGAGGGCGGTGCTATTGCAGTACCAAGCAGTGACGCAGTCAGTCAATATGCTCTCAATGGTGCAGCTGTTGGACCTTTTGAGGATTTCAGGGACCATGCTAAACTTTTTCGACCTCCCGAGGGGGAAGAGGCATAATCGCGCCTTCTTCACGACTGTGCATTTGTGGACCATTTCACGTCTTTAGTGATTTGGACACTGTCTACCTGCTCCACTGCCGCCCCGTTGATGTGGATGGCGGCGTGCCCCGTTTCTTGTAGTCCACCATCAGCTCCTTGGTCTTGCAGACATTGAGGGAGACGTTGTTGCTCCGGCACCACACTACTAGGTGTGCTTGTTCAGGGTTACAATAAAAATGTGTACTGTTGGGTGTAGTTGATGCGAGCATCAACTGGAAGCAAGTGGAGTGTACCGAGGAGCGGGGTGACATGGGAGAACTTGGGAAGGTTTGACACCAGACGAGTTGCAGTGTTCTGGATAAGTTGCAAGGGTTTTGTTGGCACAAGCGGGGAGCCCAGCCCACAGACACTTGCAGTAGTCCAGTAGTTTTATGGCTTTCTACCAATTTGACAACAGTCAGTTCTGTTCAAACCAAGAGATGTTAAAAAATAAGTCTGTAGAAACTAAACAAATAATGTTTTATGGCTTTCTACCAATTTGACAACAGTCAGTTCTGTTCAAACCAAGAGATGTTAAAAAATAAGTCTGTAGAAACTAAACAGTAACAGCATCAATCAAACAAAAAATATATATTACAAATTATGTTTGCAATAACTTATTTCACATGCAATAAAAAAAATAGGAACAAAAACAAGTATCAGAGATTTTGACGAGTGCCTGGATTAGGACCTGCGCCGTTTTCTGTGTGAGGAAAGGTCGTACTCTACGGATTTTGTAGAGCATGAACCTGCAGGAACGAGTCACTGGTTTGATGTTTGCAGAGAACGACAGGGTGTTTACCAGGGTCCCGCCAAGGTTGTTTGCACTCTGGGAGGGGGACGCGGTGGAGTTGTCAACCTTGATGTAGAGGACATTCAGAAATGTGCTGCTTTATGTTGGATCTCTCTCTCTCTCTGTCTCTCTCTCTCTCTCACTCTCGCTCTCTCTCTCTCTCTCTCTCTCTCTCTCTCTCTCTCTCTCTCTCTCTCTCTCTCTCTCTCTCTCTCTCTCTCTCTCATATTTATATATATGTGTTTTCTAGGTCACAGTGGAGGACTGGGAACCAAATTAGGCTCTGAAATTTCAGCCACACCGGCCCACTATTGCTGTACCACACCGGAAACAGCACCCTCCCACAGCCGCCCGTCCTCTCCCATCCCAGCCTTATGACAATAACACTACAAACACCTTGTGATTACTGGACGCAAACTGGTTGAATCAATGTTATTTAAATGTCATTTGCCAACGTATTGTGAAAAATACATTGGATTCCTCAAAACTGAGGATGAAATTTCAATAACAGGATTATGTCATCATGGTAACCACATTTCAACACAGACAAACCTTGTATAAAATATGTTGAATTTGTACCTTTAGAACAATGTCAGATCTTCACTATTATATCCACTATCAGCAAAAAAGTATTTAGTCAGCCACCAATTGTGCAAGTTCTGCCACTTAAAAAGATGAGAGGCCTGTAATTTTCATCATAGGTACACTTCAACTATGACAGACAAAATGAGAAAAGAAAATCCAGAAAATCACATTGTAGGATTTTTAATGAATTTATTTGCAAATTATGGTGGAAAATAAGTATTTGGTCAATAACAAAAGTTTCTCAATACTTTGTTATATACCCTTTGTTGGCAATGACAGAGGTCAAACGTTTTCTGTAAGTCTTCACAAGGTTTTCACACACTGTTGCTGGTAGCCTCGTACTGGAGAATTGATATCTCTACAGCTACTCTTTGGTCTCCTATCCAGAGACTTAACCAAGTCCTGCTGAGCTATGATAGTGATCACTGACTATTGCCAATGTGAATCATGAGAATGATTATTGAGAGATTTCCAGTTAAAAACTAAATAGATTCACTGTTGCTATTGAAGTCTTTCCAATGGGTAGGTTTAACAGGGCAACATAAATGTGACCATACTTCATCACTCATATGTCATCAATTATTCTATTTAGTCTTTTATAAAGCATATTTTTATATTTAAAAAAAAGTTGACTGAGAACACATTCTAAATTAAAGCAACGACCTGGGGAAAAGTTACAGGGGAGAGGAGGGGGGGATGAATGAGCCAATTGTAAACTTTTGCAAAGTAATCAACAGGAATTGTTTCAATTCAACCCAGAATTCAACAAAAAATCCTCTCCAAGGCCTAGGGTTTCAAGCTTTGGATGATTTCAACTTCAAATGATATTTAGTGATAATGAAATGTGTTTTGTTCAAATCCAAATCACATTTTATTTGTCAGATGCGCCGAATACCTTACAGTGAAAAGCTTACTTACAAGCCCTTAACCAAAAATGCAGTTTTAAGAAAAATATGTGTTAAGTAAAAAATAGCCTTTTGGAAATAGACTTGGCGCTCCGGTATCTGACACCGCCTGGTATAGAGGTCCTGGATGGCAGGAAGCTTGGCCCCAGTGATGTACTGGGCCATACGCACTACCTTCTGTAGTGCCTTGCGGTTGGAGGCCGAGCAGTTGCCATAGCAGGCAGTGATGCAACCAGTCAGGATGCTCTCGATTGTGCAGCTGTAGAAATTTTTCAGGATCTGAGGACCAATGCCAAATCTTTTCAGTCTCCTGCCGGGTAATAGGTTTTATCGTGCCCTCTTCACGACTGTCTTGGTGTGCTTGGACCATGATAGTTTGTTGGTGATGTGGACCCCAAGGAACTTGAAGCTCTCTACCTGCTCCACTATAGCCCCATTGATGAGAATGGGGGTGTGCTTGGTCCTCTTTTTCCTGTAGTCCACAATCATCTCCTTTTTCTTGATCACCTTGAGGGAGAGGTTGTTGTCCTGACACCAGACGGCCAGGTCTCTGATCTCCTCCCTATAGGCTGACTCATCGTTGTCGGTGATCAGGCCTACCACCGTCGTGTCATCAGCAAACTTAATGAAGGTTTTGGAGTCGTGCCTGGCCACGCAGTCATGAGTGAACAGGGAGTACAGGAAGGGACTGAGCACGCACCCCTGAGAGGCCCCCGTGTTGAGGATCAACGTGGCAGACGTGTTGTTAACTACCTTTACCAACTGGAGGCTGACCGCCGGGAATTCCAAGATCCAGTTGTTGAGGGAGATGTTTTGTCCCAGGGTCCTTAGCTTAGTAATGAGCTTTGAGGGGACTATGGTGTTGAATGCTGAGCTGTAGTCAATGAATAGCATTCTCACATAGGTGTTCCTTTTGTCCAGGTGGGAAAGGGCAGTGTAGAGTGCAATAGAGATTGCATCATCTGTGGATCTGTTGGGGCGGTCGGCAAATTGGAGTGGGTCTAGGGTTTCTAGGATGATATAAGCCATGACCAGCCTTTCAAAGCACTTCATGGCTACAGGTCGGTGGTCATTTGTTATTTACTTCTTTTTTTTTGCCAGGTGGTCAGCGCATGCTCAGAGTATACATCCCGGTAATCCATCTGGCCCTGCGGCCTTGTGAATGTTGATCTGTTTAAAGGTCTTACATCGGCTACGGAGAGCATGATCACACAGTCGTCCGGAACAGCTGATGCTCACATGCATGTTTCAGTGTTACTTGCCTCAAAGCTAGCATAGAAGTAATTTAGCTCGTCTGGTAGGCTCGTGTCACTGGGCAGCTCGCGGCTGTGCTTCCCTTTGTAGTCTATTATAGTTTGCAAGCCCTGCCACATCTGACTAGCATCGGAGCCGGTGTAGTACGATTCGATCTTAGTCCTGTATTGACGCTTTGCCTGTTTGATGGTTCGTCTGAGGTATTAGCGGGATTTCTTATAAGCTCCTTGGAAGCGGCAGCTCTAATCTTTATCTCAGTGCGGATGTTGCCTGTAATCCATGGCTTCTGGTTGGGGTATGTACGTACAGTCACTGTGGGGTCATCGATGCACTTATTGATGAAGCCAATGACTGATGTGGTGTACTCCTCATTGCCATTGGAAGAATCGCGGAACATATTCCAGTCTGTTCTAGCAAAACAGTCTTGTAGCTTAGCATCTGCCTCATCTGACCACTTTTTTATTGACCGAATCAATGGTGCTTCCTGCTTTAGTTTTTGCTTGTAATCAAGAATCAGGAGGATAGAATTATGGTCTGATTGGCCAAATGTAGGGCAAGGGAGAGCTTTGTACAGTACGCGTCTCTGTGTGTGGAGTAAAGGTGCTCTAGAGTTTTTTTCCCATCTGGTTGCACATTCAACATGCTGGTAGAAATGAGGTAGAACGGATTTAGACTTCCCTGGATTAAAGTTCCCGGCCACTCCTTCCTTCATCCTCAATATCTCTGTCTCTTTCTCCTGCAAATGACGGAGATGAGGGCCTCGTCGGGTGTCTGGATTAAATCCCTCTCGTCTCGTATGCGTACATTCTCTTTATTATAAGAATGAACACTGAACAAAACTAACAAAACAACAAAACGAACCGTGAAGCTATACAAAGAGTGCTGAACAGACAACTACACATAGACAAGAACCCACAAAAGCAAAAGGGAAAATGGCAACCTAAATATGATCCCCAATCAGAGACAACGATAAACAGCTGCCTCTGATTGGGAACCAATTCAGGCCACCATAGACCTACATATACCTAGACATACCAACACCCCTAGATATACAAAAAACCCTAGACAATACAAAAACAAGCATACCCACCCTCGTCACACCCTGACCTAACCAAAATAATAAAGAAAACATAGATAACTAAGGTCAGGGCGTGACATCCCCTTTAATTGTTCACCTAGAGAGAGAGGACTGGTTGTCGAGCGATGTTTCTGTACGCTACTGCAATGGCAGAGTTTGCAAAACAAAACCCCACCCGATTGAAACAAGTAATAATCACGATAGCCTATCATTCTGCCAGGTAGACATACTTTGTAGTTAACAGTTATTTGAGAATGTTTTTGGGAAAGCCATTCTATTTAGTCTTAAGACATTTGCAGTATCATTAGTAGCCTTTTTCTAACTGACAACACCAAGTGATAGATAAACATGTGTGCCTGCACACACACACGCGTGCACACACACACACACACACACACACACACACACACACACACACACACACACACACACACACACACACACACACACACACACACACACACACACACACACACACACACACACACACACACACACACACACACACACACACACACACACACAAAGACCCATGCTGTTGCTTCTTCAGAAAGTTGCAGGAAATATAAATCACTAATGAATTATTTACAAGTCGTGCTAATTAATGAATTATAATAAATTCAGTAGGCCTACATTTTGCTAATACATTTTCTAGCCTAACTCGGCAACATCGATTGTAATTCAGTGCCTGATATGTCCCTCCCCCCACCCTAAGGATTCATCAGGCCTATTATTAATTAACATATGCAGGCAAAACATCAGGGAACGGAGTATACATAGCATATGTCAGTGTGTGTCTCTCTGTTTTCTACCTCGAATGCATTGTCTTACTGCGGTTGAACTGTCTGTGCGTCGAGAATCCCGTTCTTGGTCCTCATCATCCATTCATTTGGTACCCCACATTTGGCTGCACCGGCCTCGAAAGCTTTATTTGTTGTTGTTCTCCGCACCACCTTTTCATTTTTTACTAGTCATTGCGTCAACTTCAGTAGGAACAGACTGGCTAACTAATGGCACGTTTGACTTTGAATTTAACTGGGCTGGCCCATCCTGTTTGGGGGGGGGTCGCTCCCCACTGCATCGGCCCAATAGAGAAACATGATTATGTCAACCGAGAAAGAGGTATAGCCTAGGCTACTATAAAAAATATTATGGGGCTACCCCAAATAAATAATATATTTTTTGTTCAGTGTCGATCAGCCCATCCTCCTAAAAAATGGTCCAGCCCAATTGGCATCTGCCAGATTTGCCTGATGGCTTGAGCAAGTGCTCGACTCTCCTGTCTGCTCTAATCTTCCTAGCACACTCTGATTACAGCCCAAACAATGAGAGGGAAGGGGAGAGATGGAGAGCGAGGAGAGGTGCGGAGAGAGAGAGAGAGGAGAAGGATGGAGAGAAACAGAGAGAGAGAGAAGAGAGGGATGGAGAGAGCGCACGAGAGAGAGAGAGACAGAGACGGTCAGGGTGAGAATGGTGGACAAGAGGAGGAGACAGGATCATGGAGAGAGAAATCAAGTGAAGGAGAAGACGGAGAGAGTGGGAGACAAGAAAAGGAGACAGGGAGACAGAGGGGACAAAATAGGGGTGGGGAAGGGAGAGAGAGAAAAAGGAGACTAGGTCGCTACAGAGAGAGTCCTAATGTGGGTTTCAATTCCCAGTTATTGGGTGTAGGACTGGACCCTTTGAGCATTAAATGCATAGAACTTCACTTACAAGGATCTCATGTTTTTTTGTAATGTATTTTTAAGTAGAGCTCAGTGGCGGCTGGTCCGTGTAGGAAGCCTCTCTTGTATTTTCTTACAATCCAAATAGTGACAATGGGGGCAAACATGCTAGTATTTTTTCATTGTCATCTTTCTCTCCCTAACAGGCCAACAAGATGTTCAACCCGATGACTGTATAAATGAATGGACAAAGCCATCGATCACGTGACACCATTCGTTCCTATGTGAAGACTCAACAGCGCATTGAAACCAAATGAGGTTGGTTAAGATGTAGTCCCATGGAGACATAACACACGCAGTTTGAGCTACTCCAGGAAGTGATGTTGCAGGCTAGCTCAATGCTGCCCCCTCTCATTGAGTAACTTAGGTTGAAGGCCGACCAGGGGTACTGCAGGCTGCCATTAGCAACTAAATTATTAATAACTTCTTCTGTGTGTGATTTCAAAATAATCGGTGCAAGGACATACATCTGGTGTATTAGAAGTAATTAAATCATGATTGTCTTCAAATATTTTTTTATTTACAGGTAGATTGAGCACGAAGATTGCAATTTTCCATTCACTGTAATGGGGAATCCTGTCTTCTAACAATGCCGGCAGTACTTCGGTCGGCCTTGAACTTCCATGGCATCATTGAGAAGGGGCAGTCATTATCCCCTGGTTCAACCTAGGTTGACTTACCAGAGTTAAATGGTCGAACATACATAAACCAAAATATTCACGTATCATTCCTCAATAGCATTCTTTAAATGTTTTATTGTCATGTTATCATGGAACCCATAGAACCATCAGAACCGTAGGCTGCCTGTTATCCACGTGGAACTGGAAGTAGGGAATTCACTACATCAAATATTGTCACTTTCCCGACATAAAGGTCTGTATTCACAATTTTGAGTGACCTTTGGACTGTATGTAATCTCTGAATGACACCAATGCACCCAATACAAACAATCTCCTGAAATTGTGTGCTCGTCAACAGAATGCAATGTGCTACGCCTGAGTTTACCTCCCAAAGTCAGTGTAAGGTTAAAGTCAATGGATTGTTCAAAGTCATGAAGATGACTGACTGTGTAAAGGCCATAAAAGGAAAGGAGGGAGGGAGCGAGAGATAGAGAGGGAGAGAGCGCGAGCGAGAGAGACAGAGAGAAGGGGGGCTAAGATAAAGTAGAGAGGAGTGGTGGAAAGATAGACCCCAGAGTAAGGATATGCAGAGGAAAACAGAGTGAAAGAGAATATGAAAGAGCTAAACCTGGGACTGGACTGGCATTGGAGGAAGACGATAAATAAAGGGATTGATGGCCGAAGAAGAGGACAAAATGTGAGAGAAAAATAATGAAGCTAGTCGATGGGAAGAGAGTAGTAAGGGAGTGATACAGAAAGCTGGGAATGAGAAGGGCGGGAGAAGCAAGGGAACGAGAGAAGGAAAGAGATGGAAAGAAACAGAGAAGAGGATGGGGTGGGGTGCAAGGTCTCCTTGTGCTAATTGATCCCTGCCAGACCCCTCTCTCTCTCTACTAAAGGGAAATGGTTCAGGGAGGGTCCAGGGATCTCTATATTTAAAAGTTATATTTTACAGCATCTCCATTCTTTGTTCCGCAGAGAAAGGAAGATAAGTAGAGAGAGAGAGAGAGAGAGAGAGAGAGAGAGAGTAAACAAAATAATAAGTGTGAGAGAGAGGGAGAACTCTGGGGCCCCAATGGTGGATGGTGCATGGTTAAAAATGCATGGCCCATTTTCTCATTAATATTGCAGAGAGGCAAACTCTCCCCTTAGCAGCCTCCTGCAGTACACCATCACACTAGCATTCTGCACTATAGGACTGCAGGCAGGCGCAGAGCTGCCAAAAGACCGTACCAATACCGCACCACAAATCTGGAGGTGGAAAAACAACCTCTGCTTTAAAATTTAATCTGAAAAAAAGAGAAAGAAAAGAAGAATAGCTCTAGTTTATTATTACACTTACAAGATAGCCTCTTACCTCCCTGGCTAGCTAACCCAGTTCTGGGATGATAGAGGGAAAGCAGTTGTTGTCTGACTGACTGTCTCGCATGCTACTCAAGCTATCCTCCTATCTACCCCCCCTCGCTTGTCTCTCTCTCTCTGTGGCGTTAGCGCCATATTAGCCAGACGATAGCCAAACGTTAGCCGGACTCTCTGAGGTGAAGATCCTTCTTCGAAGACTCGTTGTTGAGACCTCGTCCTCACCCCATCTTCGAAAAAGAGAAGTATGGCAGAAGTTACACCCCTAACCACTGACACAGGGTCAGATTTGATCTGTAGTCATTACCAGATCATTTAAGTATGTGTATTTCTAAAGAAAATCAGAATTCCAATAGATATCCTTAAATGATATGTCAATCATAGATATTTTAATATTCATCCTCGTATGTCTGATCGAAAATGTGCTAAATCCGACTCATGAAGTGTCCAGTACACAAATGATTATATCTGTTCAGGTGCCGAAAAGAATTGCGCTTCTTCAGTTAAAACCTGTTTGGGCTGCAGCCCGACACCGGTACACTTATGACAACGTCCAGCTCAAGTGCAGGGCGCGAAATTCAAAAGATATATTTTTTTAAATATTTAACTTTCACACATTAACAAGTCCAAGACACCAGATGAAAGGTGCACATCTTGTGAATCAAGCCAACATGTCCGATTTTTAAAATGTTTTACAGGGAAGACACAATATGTAAATCTATTAGCTAACCACGTTAGCAAAATACACCACTATTCTTACTCCATCAGTTTTTGACTCCATCAGTAGCTATCACAAATTCGGCCAAATAAAGATATAAATAGCCACTAACCAAGAAACAACCTCATCAGATGACAGTCTGATAACATATTTATTGTATAGCATATGTTTTGTTCGAAAAATTTGCATATTTCAGGTATAAATCATAGTTTACATTTCAGCTACAATCAGAAATTGCACCGAAAGCAGCCATAATATTTACAGACACCAACGTCAAATACCCAATTACTCATCATAAAACATTTCTGAAAAATACATAGTGTACAGCAAATGAAAGACAGGCATCTTGTGATTCCAGCCAATATTTCCGATTTATTAAGTGTTTTACAGCGGAAAAAAAATGTAGCGTTATATTCGCATATTATTATTACTATTGGATATAAAACACTCTGAAGTTTCTAAAACTGTTTGAATGATGTCTGTGAGTATAACAGAACTCATATGGCAGGCAAAAAACTTGGAAAAAATCAAAACAAGTCATTCAAACCGTTTTAGAAACTTCAGAGTGTTTTATATCCAATAGTAATAATAATATGCATATATTAGCATCTGGGACAGAGTAGGAGGCTGTTCACTCTGGGCACGCTATTCATCCAAAGTGAAAATGCTGCCCCCTATCCCTAAAAAGTTAAAAACTGTACTGGCCAATCGGATAGCTCAAATAACTGTTCCTACAGCGTCCACAATCCCCGGCCACAGCAAATTTTGATACTAGTCTACTTGACATTTCATAACTTTTTAAAACCATGACCAGAGAGAGACTGACTAGGAATCCAGCAAAGAGAGTGAGTTTATGTTCACGTTTTTATTCAACACTTTTACAAAACATAAAACACACTTCTCCCTACTTCCACTCACGCTGCAGCTGAAATGAATGAATATCCAAATGTATCGATAGGCCTGCGTTTTTATTATTAGCATTTCAGCCGATCATGACCGCATTTCAGCCGTGCGTAATTGGCCGACTCCCACCACGGTAAAGGAGGTGCAGCGGTTTTTAGGGTTTTCCAATTACTACCTGAGATTTATCGGGGGTTTGGCCAGGTGGCTACTCCCATTACCTCACTGCTGAAGGGGGGTCTTGTATGTTTGCAGTGGTCGCTGAGGCGGACAGGGCTTTTGGGCACCTAAGGGCTCTGTTTACCTCGGCTCCCGTGCTGGCCTATCCGGATCCCTCTTTGGCGTTCATAGTGGAGGTGGACGCGTCCGAGGCTGGGATAAGAGCCGTGCTCTCTCAGCGCTTGCGCACGCCACCGAAGCTCCGCCCCTGTGCTTTCTTCTCGAAGGAGCTCAGCCCGGCGGAGCGGAACTATGATGTGGGGGACCGGGAGCTGTTGGCTGTGGTTAAAGCCTTGAAGGCGTGGAGACATTGGCTTGAGGGGGCTAAACACACTTTCCTCGTCTGGACTGACCACCGCAACCTGGAGTACATCTGGGCAGCGAGGAGACTGAATCCTCGTCAGGCAAGGTGGGCCATGTTCTTTACCCGTTTTGTTTTTACCCTCTCCCACAAACCAGGTTCCCAAAATGTGAAGGCAGACGCAGTGTCCCGGCTGTATGACACGGCCCATGGATCAGACTCCCATACTTCCGGCCTCCTGCCTGGTAGTGCCGGTCGTGTGGGAGCTGGACGCGGACATTGAGCAGGCGTTACGTACAGGGCTCGCTCCCCTCCAGTGTCCAGCTGGGCGTCTGTACATTCCGTCTGCTGTCCACAACCGGTTGATCTATTGGGCCCACATGTCACCCTCCTCTGGTCATCCTGGTATCGGTCGGACGGTGCGCTGTCTTAGTGGGAAGTACTGGTGGCCCACTTTGGCTAAGGAAATGAGGGTTTATGTTTCCTCCTGCTCGGTGTGCGCCCAGTGCAAGGCTCCTAGGCACCTGTCCAGAGGTAAGTTACAACCCTTACCCGTTCCACAACGGCCGTGGTCGCACCTGTCGGTAGATTTCCTGACCGATCTTCCTCCCTCACAGGGTAACACCACGATCCTGGTCGTTGTGGGTCGTTTTTCTAAGTCCTGTCGTCTCCTCCCTTTGCCCGGTCTCCCTACGGCCCTGCAGACTGCGGAGGCCCTGTTTACACACGTCTTTTCACCCCAAGAGTTCCGGGCAGATGGAGAGAGTGAACCAGGATGTGGGTAGGTTTCTGAGGTCTTATTGCCAGGACCGGCCGGGGGAGTGGGCGGCGTTTGTGCCCTGGGCAGAGATGCCCTGGAACTCACTCCGCCACTACTCCACGAACCTCTCCCCCTTCCAGTGCGTACTGGGGTACCAGCCGGTTCTGGCGTCTTGGCATCAGAGCCAGATCGAGGCTCCTGCGGTGGACGACTGGTGCAGGCGCGCAGAGGAGACTTGGGAGGCCGCTCATGTTCACCTTCAGTGGGCCGTGCTGCGCCAGAAATCTAGCGCAGACCGTCACCACAGTGAGGCCCCGGTGTTCGCACCGGGGGACCGGGTCTGGCTCTCGACCCGAAACCTGCCCCTCTGCCTGCCCTGCCGGAAGCTGGGTCCGCGGTTTGTGGGGCCATTTAAAGTCCTGAGGAGACTGAACGAGGTATGTTACAGGTGACAGCTTCACCCTGATTACCGTATTAACCCCTCGTTCCATGTGTTTCTCCTCAGGCCGGTGGTGGCTGGTCCGCTCCAGGAGTCTGAGGTGCGGGAGGTTCCTCCGCCCCCTCTGGACATCGAGGGGGCCCCGGCGTATTCAGTTCGATCTATACTGGACTCGAGGCGTCGGGCAAGGGGCCTTCAGTACCTCGTGGAGTGGAAGGGGTACGGTCCGGAGAAGAGATGCTGGGTTCCGGTGGAGGACGTGTTGGACCCTTCAATGCTGCGGGAGTTCCACTGTCTCCGCCCGGATCGCCCTGCACCTCGCCCTCCGGGTCGTCCCCGAGGCCGGCGTTGGTGCGCTGCTGGAGCCACGCGTCAAGAGGAGGGGTACTGTCACGATTTCCACCGAAGTCGGTTCCTCTCCTTGTTCTGGCGGCGGTCGACGTCGCCGGTGTTCTAGTCATCGCCGATCCACTTTTCATTTTCCATTGGTTTTGTCTATGTTTCCCACACACCTGGTTTTCATTTCCCAATTACTGGTCATGTATTTAACCCTCTGTTTCCCCTATGTCTTCGTGTGTGTTTGTTTATTGTTAGGTCGGTACGTTTCCGTCTGGTTTGTTCCGGGTGCTGTGTTCACCCGTGTTGTATGGCAACCATTTTTGTTCGCACGTTGGTTTTGTTACTTTGTGCTATTTTTGCAAGTAAAGTGCGTTGTTCACTCATCTCTGCTCTCCTGCGCCTGACTTTATGCACCAGCTACACCCACCACCTGACAGTGACCCCACATTCTGACTCAACAAAGCAAGTTCAGCAGGCTCTAGTTTTATCTTATCTTGATTATTGTCCAGTCATGTGGTCATGGGCTAATATTAATACTATGCATGCAAGTCTCTCTTGGCTAAGAGTTGAGGAAAGACTGACTGAGTCCCTTCTTGTTTGTATAAGACATTTTAATGCGTGTCAGGCGGTGGGTGTGTGTAATATTAGCCCATGACCACATGACTGGACAATAATCAAGATAAGATAAAACTAGAGCCTGCTGGACTTGCTTTGTTGAGTCAGAATGTGGGGTCACTGTCAGGCGGTGGGTGTGTGTAAGTTGACTATGTAAACAGAGTGGATCGGGCAGGCTAAACGTGGCGCATAAACACAGTTATACCAACCCAAAGTTCCACAGTGTTCAAAATTGTCAAAAGGGTTGTGGGTGGAATGAAAAGTGTCCCTTCTCCACATTCAGACACTTGGTGGTCGAGAGTGATGGAAAGGTAAAAATAACCAATATCTCCCAGTCCACAAGGTGGCGTCCTGCCCCTTCAGATGGCAATTGACGGGAGGCTCACTGTCTGCTCCAGCCAATGGCGCGCATGAGCAATGTGGCTCCAGTACCTGTTTTGAGCTAGGTGGACTATCACAACAAAAACTGAAAAAGGCAGTGCGCAGAGCCCAGTGGGCCCCCAACTCGTAGGCTATCGCCTCATAATGGAATCTCAGAAACTTTCTGTGACTGGGGCACTTGAAAGAAGCATCCTTTAGGTCGATGGTGGTGAACCAATCGCAGGGACGCATGGACCGTAACAGCTACTGGTTTGTAAGGATTTTGAACTCGCAAACCCTGAGATGCTGTCATGGGAGTCATAAGTCTAGAGCGGTGCGTAAAGTGCCGACCCCCTTCCGGAACCAGCAAACACCGGATGTACCAGCAGTCCTGGATCCAAAATAATGGGAGGATATTCCCTTCCTCAAATTCTTGCTAGACTAACTAGCTAGTTGACGTGAGCTTACTAGGCTACATATTGAACTCTAATCATCTCAGGCCAGTGGCATATTATCTGAATTTATGGTTAGATCAGAATCGCCATCATAATCAATACAGAGAATTAAGTCAAAACCACAAGTCCAAATCCCCTTCTCCATCCATGGCTTAAGGAAGGGCTGATTTAGCAAGCTAGCTGCTGTAGGACAACACCTCAAGCAGACCATAAACAGACACGTGATTTCATTGGTGTGAAGCGAAATCCAAACTGGGCTCCCAACTCTGATTTGGCTAATTGTTTTATAATTTCTTTATCGAGGCCAAATGCTTGCTGGCATCAATCAATCAAATGCTATGGCGGCAACATATCCTACTCTTTTGGTCCAGAGAGCAAGAGATACATGGGCAACACATACTGACACAGAGAGCCGCTGTTTCCCTCGCTCTGATCATTTCTCCGGTGAGATTTAGCCAAAATTATGAAAACCCAAGAGACAAAAGATACATCATTTGTTATTGGTCCAATATTTGGGGAAGCATGGCTTCCATTGGCATTCATGAATACACACCACTGGGAATGTGTTGGGAATAATTAACAGTAACTCTACTTCTGAATATACACTGAGTATACAAAACATTAGGAACACCTGCTCTTTCCATGACATAGACTGACCAGGTGAATCCAGGTGAAAGCTATGATCCCTTATTGATGTCACTTATTAAATCCAATTAAATTAGTGTAGATGAAGGGGAGGAGACAGGTCAAAGAAGGATTTTGAAGCCTTGAGACAATCGAGACATGGATTGTGTATGTGTGTCATTCAGAGTGCCTATGAACGGGGTATGGTATGTGCCAGGCGCGTCGTTTAGGGTATTATGTGTAGATTGATGAGGAAAAAAACGATTTAATACATTTTAGAATAAGGCTGTAACCTAACAAAATGGGGAAAAAGTCAAGGGGTCTGAGTACTTTCCGAAAGCACTGTATATTGCGTTATTTTATGGCTGGCTATGACACCTACATAAGAGTGTAAAAATCCACAAAACCTACCACGGTAGTTATTTTATACGGGTTATGATACCTACATAACAGTGTCAAAACCTACCACACAAAACAAAACATTACAATACACCATAGCCTACGTGTCAACAGCATGTTTATGTTCTATACTTTTTTTATTGACCATATTAAATTATCGTTGCAGACACATTGATGTCAGACATGCACCTTCCTCAATGCTCTGATGCTGATGACTGGTATGAATATAAGGAGCATATTTCAGGAGCAGGACAAGACACCCTCGGTCAGGTTTTGGCCAGGACTGTTCTGGTTTTTGTCACTAGATGTCCCTATTGCACATTTTTTGAACCTTTTATTTTTCCCTTGCTCTATTATTGTTTGCACCTGTGTGTCGTTCCCTTGTTGGTATTTAAACCCTGTGTGTTCCTCAGTTCTTTGCTCAGTGTTTGTATGTTTGCACCCAGCCCCAGCCCAAGCCTTGTTGGGAACATATACTTCTCTTATTGGATTTTCCAGAGGTTCTCTGGTTTAGTTCTTGTGTATTTTTGAGTAGTCTTTTGAGGTTTGTTTTTTCCTGCTGTTTTTACCACTTTGTGGAGTTTCTTTGTATTTTGGAGGATATCCATTTTGTGCCTCTTGGCTTTATTTTGGACATGGTGGATTTCTGTTCTTTGCCTGAAGATCTTGTCCTTTTATTAAATCATCATCTCTTGTACTGCTGAGTCTGCCTCATCTTCTGGGTTCTGCCGACTATTAGTGACTGTTTCTCTCACCGGGTCCTGACACCCTCTTTTTGACTGATGACTGACATAAGGGCATGCATGTGATAGGCCTATCTGGCTTATATGAATCCGATGGTCATAATGTGTATTGATTGTGTCATAAAGTCTATTTCCTACAAATTATTTAAAATATGATGAAGAAAAAAACATGTAAGAATTCGTTACAAGAGAACTTTCAAACGAAAGGAAACTTCTTGGCAGGGAATTTTTTTAAATTTTAATTACTGTTGGTGTTGACATTCTTATGTCGGTGTCACAACCAGCCATAAAATAACGCAATATATGTCACAACAGGTGTAAATATATGGGTCATGACAGTGTAATGACCATTTTATGACAGGTTATGAGAAGTTATGTCAGCTGTTATGACATATTATGACATGTTATGACCGTTTCATAACGTGTTATGACAGTGGGTGTCAAGTAAAGTGTTACAAATTTTTTCTCAATCAATCATTTTAACTATTTTGCTATTTTTATATAGGACATAAAACTAAAAGTGAAAGGGCACAAGATTGAACTTTAGCCCTGTCTTGGAGCCTGGTACAGTCTCTTCCACTTGATTGTGGAGGCTATCTCTCTGACATATAGCAGCAAGAAGCAAGGGTTACCTAGCGGTGTATGAGCTCACTCTACCTGGGTTCTGGCAGCGTCTTGGGCATTGTTTAAAGAGTTGACTGTGGGAGATATTTGTGCTGCAGCGAGTTGGGTATCACCACACACATTTGTGAGGTTTTATCGCTTGGATGTCACTTCTCCCAGTCTAGCTACAGTGTGCTTACGGCAGGGACAGGGGAAAGTCACTAGGAAACGCGTCGTGTGTGCAATACCCAGACTGCCACATCTGGCGGGATCAGGTCTGGGCTGTCTGCCACGGTCCGTTTCATTTAGTATCCATTGAGGTCTTGGGGCGTGATTATATATTATATTTCCCCATAGTATGTTTTACCGAAGCTGACTGACTGAAAGGAAATGTAACATTATGACTATAAATACTGTTCCCTGAAGGACCCACGCCACTGTTCCTGGGCTCGGTGAAGTACGGTATTAAATTGAAGGAATTCATCCGAGCCTCACGCTTATCACCTGTGGAAGGCGTGGCTTCCAGCGAGGTGCAGATTTAATTGGCCTTGTCATGCGTCAATGTAGAACCTTCAACCGAAGTCGCGAGAGTGCGGCTCCCCATAGTATGTTCTACCTCATTTCCCTCCTTCAGGGAACAGTAGTTATAGTCATAACGTTATGTTTTCTGGCATCAGCTGAGTCTGTCTGCTCCCCTGCCACCCCCCGCTCCCCCTCTTCCCATCAACCCTCTGGCTTCCTCACAATTCTCTTCTCCCTTGAGCCATGCAGCTAGAGATGTTAGCCTACCCTAGCCTGTGCCGTGGGCCGCTAGCATTGGGATTCGAGCGCTATGTGCGCTCCATGTATCACCCCCTCAATGGGGGGAGCTGCATAAGGTGCACATTTATGTTTTAGCCCAGCACTAACAAATCTGAATCCGTTGTAATCGAGGGCTTGAGTGTACAACCGATTCAATGTATGACCGATTCATTGGAAGCAACACTACACAAATACACCCCTTATTCTCAATAATCAGTATCCTCTGGAGTAAAACTTGCCTGTCCATTTTTTCAAAGCCAACTCATTGCACGACATTGATAGCTAACGGTAGCTTTCAACCACAGGCTTTTGTCCCTCAAAAGTTCTCCTCTTATACAACCACCAATCTCTAAGAGGTCCATTGATAATACAACATGTCACAACATGTCTCAACAAACACAATAAAGAAGTGTTTGGGAGGAAGTATGCATTTGTTGTCCTGTGTGTGTGTGTGTTAGGGGCGTGGGGAGTTCTCATGTTGGCAACTCGCCAGCGAACAAACAACCTTGGCAGGTCTCCGGCTCCTCTCAAACCTTGTGGCCCCGATGCCAAGCCACCCCAGCTGGTACCCCCTCTCGCTGTGTCTGTGTGGAGGTCTGGCACCAGGCCCTGCTCTCGTGTCTCAGGAGGCCTGTTGGCGTGACTGGCTGGCTGGCACAGGGTGGCAGACGTGTGGCGGGCAAGTTGTGTGTCTGTGTGATGGGAGGTGAAGGGAGGGGGCCCATGTAGATGGGAGGGATACTTTTGAGGATACATTGTACTAATCCCTTTCAAAGTTTGTTAAGCTCTCCACGAACATACGCAATGGACTCACACACACACACGCACACGCACACGCACACACACACGCACACACACACACACACACACACACACACACACACACACACACACACACACACACACACATAATAAGACCTCTTCCATTTACTGTAGAGGTAGCATCTCTGCTGTAAAGACAGTTGTGCTACCCGACGAACGCCGCCTCTTTGAAGGCAGAGAGAGTAGGCGAGCCAGGCCTGTTGAGGAATCGATCCAGCCACGGGTAGCTAGCTATCCCAGGTCCTGGGAGAAAGAGAGAGACGGAGGGAGGGAAGAAGGAGAGGAGGACTACAGATATTCAAGCTAACTCGTTATGTCCCGGGCTTATTGGAACACAGCACGACTCCAGTTCAGCACCGAAATTAGTTATTGATCTCTCTCCCCAGCTCAGGGACCGCCAACTCCCATCTGCTGATTCCTATTCTTTTTAATTTGTCCCACCCCTCTTTCTCGATCTCTCTCTCTCCCTTTCTCGATCTCTTGGCCATTCTGTCTTCCTCCCTCACTCTCTCTCTCTCTTTCTCTCTCTCTCACTTCCTCTATTTCATTCTCTCTATCTCTCTCTGCTTTTCTTTCTCCCACCCTCCCTCTCTCTCTCTTTCACTCACCCTCCATCCTCCCTCCTGAATCCGCCCTCTCCCCTCATCCGCGCATATCTCTTTCTGTTTCCACCCTCCCTGCTCTTTGTCTCCCCCACACCCTTACCTTGTTCTTTTCCTCCTCTTTCTATCCCTCCTTCCCTCTCTTTCTATCCCTCTCTCTCTTTCTCAACCCTCTTATTCCACCTGTCACTCTTCCTCTTAATTCCCTTTTTCCCTTCCATGCTGCTCCTGCTCCCTCTACCTATCCCTCCCTCCCATCACCCCTCCTTTCTCTTCTCTTATTCCGCCTGTCACTCTGCCGCTCTCATCTTCTTGCTTCCATCCCTCCCTTTCAGCTGCATCAATTCTTCAGCCACCCACAAGCAGCTGCTATAACTCAACGAAGCTGGTGGGGCTGTGGGGCTGCAAGGCAGAGAGAGGCAGAGGGATAAATGTGGCGGTAATTGGCAACGGGGAGGGGAAAAAAGGAGTTACGTGCTATCATTGCCACGCTCATCATTTTATAACCGGCACGGTTAAAAAAAAATCACACCCAGTGTATATCATATATCATGCATAGATCAGGCAAGTTTGTTATCAGGTGCGCTATCACTGACCTTTAACGACACACATTGGTAGACATGTACATAGAGATTCACACAATAGCAACAAAACAAACACTTACCTGAGCATCTTCATGTTCAGGTCTACTGATGTGTGTATTCTAACCCTGTCCTTTGATATAACAAGCCAATCAAATGCAGGCGTATCGCAAGACTAACCTGTGAAATGTGGAAATGTAACTAAATATATGACTTAACCTAATATTACAAGAACATTTAACTGAAATTACTGAAATGAACCTTGTATTTTACAATGATTTTTCGTTTGTTGGCAATATGTGACAGTTACCAGAACTTACAGTACCACAACCTGGCCATCTAATTGCCTGTAAGTCTATTGGGATCCACCAGGTGGCACTGTTTATCAGGCAAAAAGCCCATTGATCAAGGTCTAGAGAAACTCTATGGTAGTTAGCAAACTTTTCCAGCCTTACTCTCCCTTTAGCCAACTGAAAACCATTTCACATGAGTATCACTAGAAGAGGAATGCTTAACGTAGAAGTTTGCCCCTAACCACAGATCTGAAGTCAGCTGACTCAACCCTAAATCCTAACCTTAACCATTTTGAGGATCAGACATTATTAGGAGTAACTTCTACCAGCTCCAAAAATAATTGTCATAAACAAGGTTGGTTCAGTTGACAACCCTACAACTATAATATTCACAGACTTATTTGACATGATGACACAGCTCAACAAAAATAACTAAAGGGTAAATACATTGAAAAACATCTGGCTGTGCGCTTTGGCTGAAGCCAAGTTTTCCTTAAAGGGACAGTGCACTTTCAGCTACATTCTCCAAAAATGCTAGCCAGGAGATTCTGGGTTCAACTGTAAGTCGAAAGTAAGCTAAAATATACAGTTGAAGTAGGAAGTTTACATACACTTAGGTTGTAGTCATTAAAACTTGTTTTTCAACCACTCCACAAATGTCTTGTTAACAAACTATAGTTTTGGCAAGTTAGTTAGGACATCTACTTAGTGCATGACACAAGTCATTTTTCCAAAAATTGTTTACAGACAGATTATTTCACTTATAATACACTTTATCACAATTCAAGCGGCTCAGAAGTTTACATTCACTAAGTTGACTGTGCCTTTAAACAGCTTGGAAAATTCCAGAAAATTATGTCATGGCTTTTGAGTCAGTTGGAGGTGTACCTGTGGATGTATTTCAAGGCCTACCTTCAAACTCAGTGTCTCTTTGCTTGACATAATGGGAAAATCAAAAGAAATCAGCCATGACCTCAGAAAAAAATTGCAGACCTACAAGTCTGGTTCATCCTTGGGAGCATTTTCCAAACGCCTGCAGGTACCACGTTCATCTGTACAAACAATAGTGTGCAAGTATAAACACGATGGGACCACGCAGCTGTCATACCGCTCAGAAAGGAGATGCGTTCTGTCTCCTAGAGATGAACGCACTTAGGTGCGAAAAGTGCGAATCAATCCCAGAACAACATTAAAGGACCTTGTGAAGATGCTGGAGGAAACAGGGACAAAATTATCTATATCCACAGTAAAACGAGTCCTATATTGACATAACCTGAAAGGCCGCTCAGCAAGGAAGAAGCCACTGCTCCAAAACCGCCATAAAAATGCCAGACTACGGTTTGCAACTGCACATGGGGACAAAGATCATACTTTTTGGAGAAATGTCCTCTGGTCTGATTAAATAAAAATAGAGCTGTTTGGCCATAATGACCATCGTTATGTTTGGAGGAAAAAGGGGGTGGCTTGCAAGTTTAAGAACAGCATCCTAACCGTGAAGAACGAGGGTGGCAGCATCATGTTGTGGGGGTGTTTTGCTGCAGGAGGGACTGGTGCACTTCACAAAATAGATGGCATTATGAGATAGAAAAATTATATGGATATATTGAAGCAACATCTCAAGACATCAGTCAGAAAGTTAAAGCTTGGTCGCAAATGGGTCTTCCAAATGGACAATGACATCAAGCATACTTCCAAAGTTGTGGCACAATGGCTTAAGGACAACAAAATCAAGGTATTGGAGTGGCCATCACAAAGCCCTGACCTCAATCCCATAGAACATTTGTTGGCAGAACTGAAAAAGTGTGTGCGAGCAAGGAGGCTTACAAACCTGACTCAGTTACACCAGCTCTGTCAGTAGGAATGGGCCAAAATTCACCCAACTTATTGTGGGAAACTTGTGGAAGGCTACCCGAAACATATGACCCAAGTTAAACAATTTAAAGGAAATGCTACCAAATACTAATTGAGTGTATGTAAACTTCTCACCCAGTGGGAATGTGATGAAAGAAATAAAAAATCATTCTCTCTACTATTATTCTGACATTTATAATAGTCTTTGTAAATGTCTTCATTATTAGAACAATAGTGAAGACATCAACACTTTGAAGTAACACATATGGAATCATGTAGTAACCAAAAAAGTTTTCAACAAATCAAAATATATTTATTATTTTAGATTCTTCAAAGTAGCCATCCTTTGCCTTGATGACAGCTTCCTACACTCTTGGCATTCTCTCAACAAGCTTCACCTGGAATGCTTTTCCAACAGTCTTGAAGAAGTTCCCACATATGCTGAGCACTTGTTGGCTGCTTTTCCTTGACTCTGCGGTCCAACTCATCCCAAACCATCTCAAGTGGGTTTAGGTCGGGGGATTGTGGAGGCCAGGTTATCTGACGCAGCACTACATCATTCTCCTTCTTGGTCAAATAGCCCTTACACAGCCTGGAGGTGTGTTGGGTCATTGTCCTGTTGAAAAACAAATTATAGTCCCACTAAGCACAAACCAGATGGGATGTCGTATCGCTGCAGAATGCTGTGGTAGCCATCC
Organism: Salvelinus fontinalis; assembly: GCF_029448725.1. Classification (NCBI taxonomy): domain Eukaryota; kingdom Metazoa; phylum Chordata; class Actinopteri; order Salmoniformes; family Salmonidae; genus Salvelinus; species Salvelinus fontinalis. The sequence continues at coordinate 12,612,159 of NC_074674.1, forward strand.
TGGTGAAGTGTGCCTTGATTTATAACCAGCAAAGCACCCCCACTCCTCCTCCATGCTTCACGGTGGGAACCACACATGTGGACATCATCCGTTCACCTACTCTGTCTTACAAAGACACAGCGATTGCAACCAAACAACTCAAATTTGGACTCATCAGACCAATGGACAGATTTACACTGGTCTAATGTCCATTGCTCATGTTTCTTGGAACAAGCAAGTCTCTTCTTGTTATTGATGTCCTTTACAGTGGTGGAAAAAGTACCCAATTGTCATACTTCAGTAGAAGTAAAGATACATTAAAAGAAAGTGAAAGTCACCCAGTGAAATATTGTTTTAGTTAAAGTCTAAAAGTATTTGGTTATAAATATACTTAAGTATCAAAAGTAAAAATCTTTCACATTCCTCATATCAGACGGCACAATTAACATAATTTACAAATTAAGCATTTGTGTTGTGAGTTCGCTAGATCAGAGGCAGTAGGGATGACCATGGATGTTATCTTGATCAATGTGTGAATTTGACTATTTTTCTGTCCTGTTAAGCATTCGAAATTAAACAAGTACTTTTTGGTGTCAGGGAAAATGTATGAAGTAAAAAGAACATTGTATTATTTAGTAATGCAGTGAAGTAAAAGTAAAAGTTTCCAAAAATATAAATAGTATAGCAAAGTACAGATAATGTAAATAAAATATAAATAGTAAAATACAGATACCCAAAGAAACTACACAAGTTGTACTTGAGAGTATTTTTACTTGAGTTTTTTACACCACTGGTCCTTAAGTAGTGGTTTCTTTCCGGCAATTCGACCATAAAGGACTGATTCACACAGTCTCCTCTGAACAGTTGATGTTTAGATGTGCCTGTTACTTGAACTCTGTAAAGCATTTATTTGGGCTGCAATTTATGAAGCTGATAACTCTAATGAACTTCTCCTTTGCAGCAGAGGTAACTAGGTCTTCCTTTCCTGAGGCGGTCCTCATGAGAGCCAGTTTCAATATAGTGCTTGGTGGTTTTTGCGACTGCACTTGAAGAGACAAAGTTCTTGAAACTTTCTGCATTGACTGACCTTCATGTCTTAAAGTAATGATGGACTGTCGTTTTTTTTTGCTTATTTGAGCTGTTCTTGCCATAATATGGACTTGGTCTTTTACCAAATAGGGCTATGTTCTGTATACCCCCCACACCTTGTCACAACACAACTGATCGGCTTAAATGCAATAAGAAGGAAATACATTCCACAAATTAACTTTTATCAAGGCACACCTGCTAATTGTGCATTCCAGGTGACTACCTCATGAACCTGGTTGAGAGAATGGCAAACGTGTGCAAAGCTGTCAAGGCAAAGGGTGGCTACTTTGAAGAATCTCAAAAGCTGAGGCAGCAGGGATGACCATGGATGTTTTGATTTGTTCGATTAACACTTTTGATTAACACTTTTTTGGTCCTCCCTGTTCGTTTCTGTCACACACACACACAGACACACACATATTCTATGTCTTCATCCTCCCTGTTCCTTTCTGTCACACACACACACACACACACACACACACACACACACACACACACACACACACACACACACACACACACACACACACACACACACACACACACACACACACACACACACACACACACACACACACACACGCACACGCCCCCCCCCCACTCCGTTTCCTGTAGTCTTACTGACGTCGAGGGAGATACTGTTGTCCTGGCACCACACTGCTGCTAGGTCCTCCTTTAGGCTATCTCATCATCACTGTTGATCAGGTCTACCATCGTCGTGTCGTCAGCAAATTTGATGATGGTGTTGGAGTCGTGTGTGGCCACGCAGTCGTGGGTGAATAGGGAGTCCAGCAGGATACTAAGCACACACCCCTGAGGAGACCCCGCGTTGAGGGTCAGCATGGTGAAAGTGATGTTGCCTACCCTCACCACCTGGGGTCAGCATGTCAGGAAGTCTAGGATCCAGTTGCAAAGGGAGATGTTCAGTCCCAGGGTACCAAACTTTGACGAGCTTGGGGGGGGGACTATGGTGTTGAACGCTGGGCTAGTAAATGAACAGCATTCTCTCATAGGTATTCCTCTCATCTAGGTGTGTGTGAGAGAGAGAGCATGTGTGTGTCGGTGTGGTGTATGAAGCCTTCCACGAGGAATTCCTAACCCCAGTCACATGAGCTGCAGCACTTGGTTTGGGGACCCCTTCAGAGAAGCCTCAGCCTCTACCTAGCTGGCAATCATTATGTGAACAGCACGTCTTTGACCAAACCTGCGTTTACATTCATACAATCTCCCTCATATCTCATAGGTGCTTCAAAGACTCCCTTACCATTCAATTTCCCAAGCTCCACCAGTAATAACCCTCCGCTGATTGTTTGCACAATTTCTCACTTAGGTAGTACAATGGCAAATTGAATTTCAGTGCTCAAATTGGTTTACATTATGAGGGAAAACTCCCCCACCAATGAAGCAACTACATTGAAAATGAAAACATTGGAAATATGCAGAGGTTGGTAAAAGTATTGTCCATCCCCTGGTTCATCCGTCTGTCCCACAATGCCATGGTGCGAGGGCCCAGCAGTCGCCTCACATAGTCTTAACCGTAGATCTAGGTTCAGATTGACTCACCCGCAATCCTAACATTAAACATTTAGATGACAAAAATATATGTCTCTGGATCTGAAGTTAGGGGTTTCTCTTCTTCTACTGACTCTGGTAGAGGGATTCCAATAACTGAACAAAGGGCCCATTGTGGAGCTGGACAGGAAGTTGAAGCTTCAGACCTTGCTGCTGTCCTCCTCCTTCCCCCCCCGCCCCCCACTTCCCTCTCTCTGTTTCTCTCCCCCTCCCCCATTCTCTAGCCTCCACTGCTCTGTGTATTTTCTTCTCACAGGCTTATTTTTCCCTCCAACAGAGAAAGATGGAGAGGAGACTAGTAGAGAAGTGAGGGGGTAAGAGGGGAAAAGAGAGTGCTAGGAAGGCGGGTGTAGGCAAGCGGGTGAGGGGGTTTAGGAGAGGGGGTGTTAAGGGAACAAAGCAGGAATTTAAATAGCAGCCAGACCCCTCCCTCTAGCCCTGCAACCCCCCTTCCCTCCCCACAAGACTCAAGACTCCCCCTCAAGCCCCCCCCCCCCCCCCCCCCCCCCTTTATGTGTTTGTGAGAGAAAACGGGGGTGGGGTTTGTGTGTGTGGGGAGATGGGGTTGCTGAGGGGAGGACGGTACATAATAATGTCTGGAACGGAGCAAATGGAATGGCATCAGACACATGGTAACCATGTGTTTGATGTATTTGACACCATTCCAATGATTCTGCTCCAGCCGTTACCACGAGCCCGTCCTTCCCAATTAAGGTGCCACCAACCTCCTGTGCTACAGAGGGACCTCCCACCCAAGCCTCACCCACGACCCCCGGTTCAGACCAACCCTAACCCAGCACCTGGTCACCGACCACTGGGGAAAGACACATGCCGGAAGAAATTGGGCTTGGTCATTTCCATAGTTTTCTAGAAAGGGTCTGATTAGAGAGCCTTTTATACCGGCCCTACGGGGCTGCATGGTGCAACTGCACATGTTTCCGTCCTGCTCTAACACACCTGATTCAACTAATCAACTACCCATAACAGAATGTGACTGGCAGAACGGGTGTTGTATGTGGAGGATGAGGGCTGCAGTAGATATCTCAGATAGGAGGGAGTGAGGCCTAATAGGGTTTAATTGCAAAGCATCAACCAGTGGGTCTTGCAACGGGTATACAGAGATGACCGGTTTACAGAGGAGTATAGAGTGCAGTGATGTGTCCTGTAAGGACCATTGGTGACAAATCTGATGGTCGAATGGTAAAGAACGTCTAGCCGCTCGAGAGCACCCTTACCTGCCGATCTATAAATTATGTCTCTGTAATCTAGCATGGGTAGGAAGGTCATCTGAATCAGGGTTAGTTTGGCAGCTGGGGTGAAAGAGGAGTGATTACGATAGAGGAAACCAAGTCTAGATTTAACTTTAGCCTGCAGCTTTGATATGTACTGAGAGAAGGACAGTGCACTGTCTAGCCATACTCCTAAGTACTTGTATGAGGTGACTACCTCAAGCTCTAAACCCTCAGAGGTAGTAATAACACCTGTGGGAAGAGGGGCATTCTTCTTACCAAACCATATGACTAAAGGTTCAGAGTTCATCAGGAAACCAGGGTTTTGTTGGTGAATGACCAGGTATGGTCTCGATGTTGTTGCCTATCGTTTATCAATTCAAAGGCTTTTGCTGCTACAAAGCCCCATAACAATCTGTGAAAGTGTGCCAACATAACCACCATCACCACACCTCCTCCCCGTCCCTTTTTATCCTTCCTTCTCCACCTCCTCCCTGAAGAGTCCATCCCTTTGCTCACTCATCTGTGTTTTCCACCCATTACTTGGCAACTGGCAGGAAGTGCGTCATAATGGATGTCAAACTACAGGAAGAGCCTCCAGGAAATACAACTTCAGGGTTTTGTGGGGGTGTAGGAGAGAAGAGGGTGGGGGTTTGTCTGAGGCAGCTGCCCTGACCTGGAAAAGGGTCCAAAGACTTTGAATGGGCAGAAGCCACCAACATGTGAGAATGTATGTGGGATGGGAAATATTGAAACACTCTGGAAAAATATCTGCAAGGTTATTAAAAAGAACATTCTGTCAGATGGAGACTAATGAGAAATGACAAACAATGTGAATAACTGAACTGCTTTATGATACGAGTCTGTTCATCAACATTTATTCAATATTTTGTATTGTTCAGCTAGTAAACCCCATGTCAAGAGTAATTCAAGAGAAATTGATAAAAACATTCATAAGCAGTTTATAGAGCATTAGTCATTTTATTGTGGGTGAGAAATACATCTACAAGCCATTTATAACTATTTAATAACACAGTTACAACATCTGTCCTGTGGTGGTGCTCCATGCTTATGAGCGTTTCTGATTGCTCGGGAGTCAGAACACACACACACATTCATAAACAATCATAAACACACACACACACACTTGCACAAACACTTTTTCATAAACAATCATAAACACACACAGACACACGTGATACACGTCAGTATTCAATGTCCATCCATGTCTGAGGATGTCGAGAAACAGCGGTGAAACCGGACACTACAGGCATCAGTGAGCGCTGTTACCTTCAAGTCGATTCCGGTTTTGCTAGGACATTGTGGACGGGGACGGCGGATGGCCTTATTAAGCATCTGCCTCTGATTCTGAAGGTCGCAAGTTTGAATCCAGCAATATCATTTTGTGTTGTTGAGATTTTTGTTTAAAACCTATCCCAAACCTTAACCCTTGCCTTAACCAGTCGGAGTTAATGCCTGACCTTACGATTTCAGTGAATGCCTAAACTTAACCCAAACCTTGAAAATGTGGAGGTAATGGCTCAACGTAACATTAAACACTTTGAAATGTGACATTTGAGAAACATGGATGAACACCTAATTCTGACTTGCGACTGAGAGCTACACACACACACACACACACACACACACACACACACACACACACACACACACACACACACACACACACACACACACACACACACACACACACACACACACACACACACACACAATCTGTGTGTGTGTGTGTGTGCTTGCGTGAGTATATATGTGTGAAGATGTCCCAGGTAAAAACATAAAGAATTGGCCCCATGAGGCTTCTGTTCAATACCTAACACTTTGGATGTAGTTGAAGTAGGTATCATCGATAGCATTTACCAGTTATTGGTGATGCAGTGCCTTCAGAAAGTATTCACACCCCTTTACTTTTTCCACATTTTGTTGTGTTAAAGCCTGCATTTAAAATGTATTACATTTAGATTGTATGTCACTGACCTACACATAATAGCCCATAATATCAAAGTGGAATTTTGTTTGTAGAACATTTTTGAAATCAATACAAAATGAAAAGCTGAAATGTCTTGAGTCAATAAGTATTCAACCCCTTTGTTATGGCGAGCCTAAATATCTTCAGGAGTGAATATGTGTTTAACAAACAGCATGGTAAGTTGCATGGACTCATTCCGTGTTCAATAATAGTGGCTAACCTTATTTTTTAATGATGACCTCATCTCTGTACCCCACACATACAATTATCTGTAAGGTCCCTCAATCGAGTTGTGAATTTCAAGCACAGATTCAACCACAAAGACCAGGGGTATTTTTTCAATGTCTCACAAAAAAGAGCACCTATTGGTAGATGGATGTTACGGTCGTCGTAATCCTCCTCCTCGGACGAGGAGGAGAGGCGAGAAGGATCAGACCAATATGCGGAGTGGTTTATGTCCATGATTATTTTAATGAACAAATCACTGAACACTTACACATACAAAACAACAAACGTGACAAAACCGAAACGAACCGACAAACAGTCCCGTGTGGCACGAATACAGACACGAGATACAAACACCCACAGCAACCACGTGAATCACAGGCTGCCTAAGTATGATTCTCAATCAGGGACAACGATTGACAGCTGTCTCTGATTGAGAATCATACCCGGCCGAACACAAACAACCCAACAAGAAAATAACACCTCGACAACCCACCCCAACTCACGCCCTGACCAACTAAATAAACACAAGGAAAAGGAAAAACAGGTCAGGAACGTGACAATGGATGAGAAAATTACATAGTTACATAGTTTAATTATTGTGATATGAGAACTGAGGATTGGACAATAACATTGTAGGTACTCCACAATACTAACTGAAATGACAGAGTGAAAAGAAGGAAGCCTGTACAACAAGAAACTTAAGTAATGCTGCAAAAAATGTTGCCAAGAAATTAACTTTTTGTCCTGAATACAAAGTGTTATGTTGGGGGAAAATACAACACATCACATCACTGAGTACCACTCTTTATATTTTCAAACATGGTGGTGGCTGCATCATGTTATGGGTATGCTTGTCATCGGAAAGTACTGGGAGTTTTTTAGGATAAAAATAAATGGAATAGAGCTAAGCACAGGCCAAATCCTAGAGGAAAGCCCAGTGTCTACTTTCCAAAAGACACTGAGAGACAAATTCACCTTTCAGTAGGACAATAACCTAAAACACAAGGCCAAATCTACACTCGAGTTGCTTACCAAGATGACATTGAATGTTCCCGTGTAGCCTAGTTACAGTTTTGACTAAATCGCCTAAGACTTGAAAATGGCTGTCTAGCAATGATCAACAATCAATTGACAGAGCTTGAATAATTTTTTAAAGATTAACGGGCAAATATTGTACAATCCAGGTGTCACGATCGTGTTGACGTGAAAAAGAGGACCAAGGCGCAACATGACTTGAATACATCTTCTTTAATTATAACGACGAAGATGAACACGTAACACTTATACACACTAACAAAAACAACAAACGATCGTGAAACTTCAAACGTAAGTGCACACACAAACTACTTATGTCGACATATACATAAACAATGACCCACAAACAGCTAAAGCCTATGGCAGCCTTAAATATGGCTCCCAATTAGAGACAACAGAAATCAGCTGTCTCTAATTGAGAACCCATTCCGGCCACCATAGACTTTCCTAGAAAACTACACACCCATAGACACAGCTAGAAACATACACTCAACACAAAACCATAAACTACAACCAACACCCCCTCTACCATATAATACCCCAAAATACACACATACCCCATGTCACACCCTGACCTAACTAAAATAATAAATAAAACAAATAATACTAAGGCCAGGGCGTGACACCAGGTGTGAAAAGCTCTTAGATACTTACCCAAAAAGACTCACAGCTGTAATCAAAGTTTTGACTCAGGGGTGTGAATACTTATATTATTTTCAATAAATTTGCAGACAATTCTAAAAACATGTTTTCACTTTGTCGTCATGAGGTATTGTGTGTAGTTGGGTGAGAATATATTTTTTTGAATCGATTTTGAATTCACGCTGTAACAACAAAATGTGGAATATGTCAACGGGTATGAATACATTAGCTATGTTCTAACACCATAACAACACGATCCCTAACACAGTAAGCCTCTGTGTACTTGGTGGTGACAAGGAGTTGTTGTGTTCTTGTAGTGACGGGATGACAGTGGACAGTTGTATAATCGATTCCTTGCCTGATGTAGCAAAGAACTCTGGGCTATAGTTGCCACTCTAGCTAACCAAACCGTGTCAGTAACAGCAGTAGCTTGAGTGTGTGTGGGGTGTCAATGGTGTGTGTGTATGTGTGTGTATGTATGTGTGACATTATAGGCTACAAGGAAGAAATTGTTGAAAAGGGTGTGTCCAAGAACAGAACTATTGTTGTGTTTGTGAATGTGTCACTATATGTGTGTGTGTGTGTGACTGAATGTATGTATGTATGTATGTATGTATGTATGTGTCTGTCTGTCTGTCTGTCTGTCTGTCTGTCTGTCTGTCTGTCTGTCTGTCTGTCTGTCTGTCTGTCTGTCTGTCTGTCTGTCTGTATGCTGTACCCACTGCAGTCGATGCCCACGAGAACCTCCACGTATGAATTATCTCCAGTAGTTGATGTGGCTTTTTTTTGCAAGTTAAATTCTCCTCGCTCTCTTTCTCCATTTTTTCCCTTCTCTCTCTTTCTGCTGGCGAGCACGGCTGCAACATTTCCTTCTCCTCCACCTCACCTCCACTCTGTCCTCCCTCCCTCCTTCCCTCTCTCCCTCCACCCATCCTCTTGCCCTCCCTCGCTCTCTGTGTTTGCAGATTAAATGGTCAGCCTGCCAGTTTTTCATATTTCCTGGCAGCAAAGGGGCCAGCCAACTTCCTGGAGGGGAGGAGCCTCACGAAAGGTTACATTTGCTCAATGTGCCTATGGAAAAACACAGAGCAAGAATTGAATTGAATTGAGAGGGGGAAGGGGAGGAGGGACGGGGAAGAGTGAGGGTTGAGATAGAGGGGAGGGGGGGCCATAGGGAGGAAAGGGGTTGACAGGGAGAGAGAGAATGAGAGAAATAGAGAGAGAGAGAGCTCAACCAAACGACTCCACCATTCTGCTGTGCTCGGTAATGGAAAAAGCCCTCCAGGGGAATATTCAGCATGCAAGAGTATCGAGTTGCGCTCCATCATTACAATGCTGTCTAACCCTCCCCCCCTTACCTCTCCTTCCCTCCTCCGTAATGCCTTCACCCCGTCCCTTGTTTCTTTTCCCTTCCTTTCCCCCTCCCCCCCTCTCTGTCTCTCTCTCTCTGTCTGTGTGAAATTAAAAAGGTTTGCTGGGAGACTAGCTCTGGGACAGAAAAGGTTTGTTTGAATTGCGACGGATGGATGTGTGTTAAGGTGCATGCAACGCACCAAGGCGAATAGAGAGAAAGGGTGTGTGTGTGTGTGTGTGTGTGTGTGTGTGTGTGTGTGTGTGTGTGTGTGTGTGTGTGTGTGTGTGTGTGTGTGTGTGTGTGTGTGTGTGTGTGTGTGTGTGTGTGTGTGTGTGTGTGTGTGTGTGTGTGTGTGTGTGGGAAGGGATGTTCTGTTGTGGTTCATATACAAATCCACATCCACCGCAAAACAAATCTTTCTCTATCTACCTGTGTTGGGTTGAGTGAATGTGGGGAGGGAAAGAGGAGAGAGAGAGAGAGGAGCTAGCGAAGGACGGTAGGGAAAGAAGAGAAGGTTCAATGGTTCACCTCTAGCCGGCTAGATTTCCATATAACCTACCGATCCACACTCCCTCCATCCCTCTATACCTCCATTTCTCTATACGTACACCAGCACAATCTAGTAGACCCAGTGGGCACAGACGTCAATGCAACGTCTATTCCACATTGGTTCAACGTAATTTAATTGAAATGAGGTAGAAACAAGGCTGACTCAACTAGTGTGTGCCCAGTGGGGACCTTCTATAGACCTTCTGTATACATTCTATATTACTTCGTTAACCCTTCTATTGACCTTCTGTATACCTTCTATATTACTTTGTTAACCCTTCTATAGTCATTTTGTAGAACTGTTGGTCTTCTCTTCTTAGTCTTCATCTTCTCCTCCAAAGATAATTTACCGTTTGTCTTCTTGCCACATATGATCTTTGCTTCAAGCAAGTATGTATTTGGTGTATTTAGCATATATGCCAGATTGGCAAGTTGGCTACCACAAACTAGCCAATTACGTTTTGTACCGGTATTTACCTAGTTAATTTGATACAAATCATGGATCGTTTATTGTAGGCCTACAGCCACAAAGTGAACTGCAAAATATAAAACACACTTTAAAAAGATGAAGTGTATAGAATTACTGTCCAAAACTAAATACATCTAAATCAATATATACGTATAAAACATTATAGTCAGGGTAACGAGTATATTGTACTCATGTACAGTGCCTTTGAAAATAATTCAGACCCCTTGATTTTTCCACATTCTGTTCCAGTACATTACAGAGTTATTCTAAAATTGATTAAATTGAAAAAAAAAAATCCTCAGCAATCTACACATAATACCCCATAATGACAAAGCAAAAAAAATTGTTTTTAGTTTTTTTGCAAATGTATTCAAAATAAAAAAAAACATAGAAACCTTATTTACTATTCAGACCCTTTGCTATGAGACTCAAAATTGATCTCAGGTGCATCCTGTTTCCATTCATCATCTTTGAGATATTTCTACAACTTTCTTGGAGTCCACCTGTGGTAAAGATTTGAAAAGGCACACACCTGTCTATATAAGGTCCCACAGTTGACAGTGCATGTCAGAGCAAAAACCAAGCCATGAGGTCAAAGGAATTGTCCGTAGAGCTCCGAGACAGGATTGTGTCGAGGCACAGATCTGGGGAAGGGTACCAAAACATTTCTGCCGCATTGAAGGTTCCCAGGAACACAGTGGCCTCCATCAATCTTAAATGGACGTTTGGAACCACCAATTCTCTTCCTAGAGCTGGCGGGGGAGAAGGGCCTTGAGCAGGCAGGTGACCAAGAACCAGATGGTCACTCTGACAGAGCTCTAAAGTTCCTCTGGGGAGATGGGAGAATCTTCCAGAAGGACAACCATCTCTGCAGCACTCCATCAATCAGGCCTTTATGGTAGAGTGACCAGATGGAAGCCACTCCTCAGTAAAAGGCACATGACAGCCTGCTTGGAGTTTTCCAAAGGTCACCTAAAGACTCTCAGACCATGAGTAACAAGATTCTCTGGTCTGATGAAACCAAGTTTTAACTATTTGGCCTGAATGCAAAGCGTCATGTCTGGAGCAAACCTGACACCATCCTTACCAGTACAGAGTCAATTTGCAATCCTTGATGAAAACCTGCTCCAGAGCACTCAGACCCTCAAACTGGGGTGAAGGTTTACCTTCCAACAGGACAATGACCCTAAGCACACGGCCAAGAGAACGCAGGAGTGGCTTCGGGACAAGTCTTTGAATGGTTTTGAGTGGCCCAACCAGAGCCCGGACTTGAACCCAATCGAACATCTCATGAGACACCTGAAAATAGCTGTACAGCAACTTCCCCATCCAACCTGACAAAGCTTGAGAGAATCTGCAGAGTAGATTGGGAGAAATTCCCCAAATACAGGTGTACCAAGCTTCTTGCATCATACACAAGAAGACTCGAGGCTGTAATCGCTGCCAAAGGTGCCTCAACAAAGTATTGAGTAAAGGGTCTGAATACTTATGTAAATGTGTTATTTCAGGTTTTTTCAAATATAAATTTACAAAACATTTCTAAAAACCTGTTTTTGCTTTGTCATTATGGTTTATTGTGTCTAGATTGATGAGGAAAAACAATTGAATCAATTTTAGAATAAAGCCTGTAACCTAACAAAATGTGGGAAAAGACAAGGGGTTTGAATACTTTCTGAAGTCACTGTACATGTGCTTGCAAATACTGTAGTCAAGCTACAAAAATAACAACAGAGCATAAGTCTGCTGTCATTAGTTATGCTCAAAGTAATCAATAAATAGATATTAGGAATGAAATGTATTTACCACGTTTGTTAGGGGATTACCAGCCAGGTATCTTGCTATCTTGCTTGGTCTATTTACATTCTCCCAGGCAACCCTGTGTCCCAATTAAAGGGATACTTCAGGATTTTCACAATGATGTCAGATGTTCTCATGCATACACGTTTTATGTCTCTGTGTCCAGTATTAAGGAAGTTAGAGGTAGTTTTGCGAGCTAGAGGTAGAGAGGTATGTAGAGGATATCTGAAGAGGGCAGAATTACTGTACCAGAATCCATTTCATGTCCATTTGAGCTCCCTTCACTGCTGAGAGAAAGGCCTTGGCCAATCAGAGTGCACACACACACACACACACACACACACACACACACACACACACACACACACACACACACACACACACACACACACACACACACACACACACACACACACACACACACACACACACACACACACACGACAGCCTACAGGGAGGAGGTCAGATACCTGGCCGTGTGGTGCTAGGACAAAAACCTCTCCCTCAACGTGATCAAGACAAAAGAGATGATTGTGAACTACAGGAAAAAGAGGACCGAGCACGCCACCATTCTCATCGATTGGGCTGTAGTGGAGCAGGTTGAGAGCTTCAAGTTCCTTGGTGACCACATCACCAACAAACTATCATGGTCCAAGCACACCAAGACAGCTGTGACGAGGGCACGACCAAACCTATTCCCCCTCAGGAGACTCAAAATATTTGGCATGGGTCCTCAGATCCTAAAAAGGTTGTACAGCTGCACCATCGAGAGCATCCTGATGGGTTGCATCACTGTGTAGTATGGCAACGGCTCGGCCTCCGACCGCAAAGCACTACAGAGGGTAGTGCGTACAGCCCAGTACATCACTGGGGCAAAGCTTCCAGCCACCCAGAACCTCTATACCAGGTGGTGTCAGAGGAAGGCCCTGGAAATTGTCAAAGACTCACCCTTGTCATAGAATGTTCTCTCTGCTACCGCAGGGCAAGTGGTACCGGAGTGCCAAGTCTAGGTCCAAGAAGCTTCTAAACAGTTTCTACCCCAAGCCATAACACTCCTGAACATCTAATCAAATGGCTACCCAGACTATTTGCATTGCCCCCCCACCCCCTAACACCGCTGCTACTCTCTGTTGTTATCATCTATGCATAGTCATTTTACATATTACCTCAACTAACCGGAGCCCCGCATATTGACTCCGTACCGGTACCCCCCTGTAAATAGTCTCGCTATTGTTCATTTACTGCTGCTCTTTAATTACTTGTTACTTTTATTTCTTATTCTTATTCGTACGTTTTATTTCTTAACTGCATTGTTGGTCGGGGGCTCGTAAGTAAGCATTTCACTGTAAGGTGTTGTATTCGGTTCATGTGACTAACAAAATTTGATTTGATTTGACAGGTGTGAAGCTGTGTCTATTTCATTGACTGGGTTAGTAGTGATGCTCTGTGGGTGAAGATAAACTCAAAACACAAGAGTGGATGACCTACAAATCCTCCTGAGCAACAATCCTATACTTAAAACTAGTCCCATAGAATCTTACAGGAAAACAAAATCTTTTCAATTACTTATTTACTTCTTAATTTGAAAAAGTTTAGACCCCTACCCCCTACTACCCCTCTCTATCACACACCCCACCCATTTCTCTGACTCTCTCCCCTCCTCTCTCCTTCTCCTCTCTCTGTGTGCGTGTCTGTTCCTCCCCAATACCAGACAGTGTCTAGACTGAGGCAATTACAGACAGCACTTGAATGCCTGCCTCTGCCTTGGCTTTGAGGGATTCACAACGGCCCCCGTCAAATACAGCAAGGGAGAGAGGGAGATAAGGAAAAGGGTAGAAAGAGACAGAGAGGGAGAGAGCTTGGGGGGAATGTTGAGGCAGGGGGTGACAGAGAGGAGGTTATTATCTGCAATGTTCTTCATCTGTCCTTTTCTCTCCTCCTCCCTCTCTCTCCTCCTTTTTTGGGGAGGACCGAAAGCGGAACGAGGTGTCGTTTTTTTCTGCTCACCCTCAAAGTCTCCGAGGCAAAGCTGAGATTGGCGACCCACTCGAGTCTATGTCGAATTAGCATAATAATACAATGATAATAATACAAAAATCCCCATCAAAATTCGTCTGTTTAAGCAAGAGATATCTGCATGGGCTACGTCTCGATCCAGCGCGTCCGCCGATGTCCACCTTCCGTATCTGCGGTGGAAGGTGGAAGAGCTACAGCTAAAGTTTGTCAGACCAGGAGACATCCCAAAAATCAGTCTTCTCATGAAAACGTCTGAATGGTTTGGGCTACAAACTAATATGACCCCTTTATGTTTTGCCCCAAAAGTGTCACAGGACTTAAACTTAAACTTAAGGTAAACTGGTACCAGGATGAAAAATGTATGTAAGTGAATAGGGCATTTCCATGTCAAATTTCAACGGATAATTCAACGGTAAACATATACAGTTGAAGTCGGAAGTTTACATACAACTTAGCCAAATACGTTTAAACTCAGTTTTTCCTAATTCCTGACATTTAATCCTAGAAGATTACATACACTTAGGTTGGAGTCATTAAAGCTCGTTTTCAACCACTCAATCACAATTCCAGTGGGTCAGAAGTTTACATACACTAAGTTGACTGTGCCTCTAAACAGCTTGGAAAATTCCAGAAAATTACGTCATGGCTTTAGAAGCTTCTTATAGGCTAATTGACATCATTTGAGTCCGTTGGAGGTGTACCTGTGGATGTATTTAAAGCCCTACCTTCAAACTCAGTGCCTCTTTGCTTGACATAATGGGAAAATCAAAAGAAAACAGCCAAGAATGAAGGAGTGCTGCATCAGATAACCTGGCCTCCACCATCACCCGACATCAACCCAATTGAGATGGTTTGGGATGAGTTGAACCGCAGAGTGAAGGAAAAGCAGCCAAACAAGTGCTCAGCATATGTGGGAACTCCTTCAAGACTGTTGGAAGAGCATTCCTCGTGAAACTGGTTGAGAGAATGCCAAGTGTGTGCAAAGCTGTCATCAAGGCAAAGTGTGGCTACTTTGAAGAATCTCAAATATAAAATAATTTTCAATTTGTTTAACTCTTTTTGGTTACTACATGATTCCATATGTGTTATTTCATAATTTTGATGTCTTCACTATTATTCTACAATGTAGAAAACAATAACAATTTAGAAAACCCATTGAATGAATAGGTGTGTCCAAACTTTTGACTGGTACTAGATATATATATATATATATTTATATTTATATATTGTTTTAATATGGTCAAACCAAGGACCATTTAGCAAATTATGTATCAAAATATATATTTTGATACATAATTTGCTAAATGGTCCTTGGTTTGACCATATTAAAACAATTCTGTTTATGTGGTAGCCTAGACTTTCTCCTTGACTTTCTCCAAAACAAATCCACAGAGATTATTGTACAAACCAATATCTGTAACAATAGAAATCCAAAATATACACTGAGTGTACAAAACAATAGGAACAACTTGCTAATACTGAGTTGCACCCCCCTTTCCCCTCAGAATAGCCTCAATTCGCTGGGGCATGGACTCAGGTGTCAAAAGCGTTCCACAGGGATGCTGGCACACAACCCACAGGGATGCTGTTAACTTCAATTCTACCCACAGTTGTGACAAGTTGGCTCGTAGTGGATCTCTACTCCGAATGGCTTGTTCCAGCTCATCCCACAGATGCTCAATTGAATTGAGATCTGGTGACTAGGCAGGCCACTGCAGTAAGCTGAATTCACTGTCAAGTTCGTGGAACCATTCCTGGACAATCCTAGCCTTGTGGCTTGGGGCATTATCCTGCGGAAAAGATCGATTTCCAGATGGATACACTGCTGTCATGAAGGGATGCACCTGATTGGCAATCATGTTCAGATATCCTGTAGAATTCAAACATTGTTCCACATTTATCAAGGGGCCCAATACGTACCACGTAAACAGACCCCAAACCATCACCACCATTCAGCCATGTTGACACACGGCATAATGGTTGCATGTTCTCATGTGGTAGTCCTCCCATCAGCGTGAAACAGCAGGAACCAGAATGCATCAGAGCAGGCAATGTTTTTCCAATTCTCCAGTGTTTTAGTTCCTTAGCCTACTGCAATAGCAGTTTATTTTTGTTGTTGAAAGAAGCGGAACTATTTAAGGACGTTGGCTGCCGTACCCCATTCGTGTCATTGTACGCCGAGTTTTGCATTCTTTTATGGGTAACCAGTGTTGTTGACTAACTGTAGCCCGTCTGTTGCTCTGCACAATTCGTATCAGCCTCTTTTATCCTCTTTCATCAATGGCCTGTTTTCAACCACTGGCCTGCCGTTGGCTGGATGTCCTTTGGGTGGTGGACCATTCCTGATACACACGGTAAACTGTTGAGCATGAAAAACCCAGCAGCGTTGCAGTTCTTGACACACTCAAACCGGTGCCCGTTCACCCTCTGCATGGCACATGTACACAATCCATGTCTCAATTGTCTAAAGGCTGAACAAGCCTTGTTGAACCTCTCTCCTCCCCTTTATCTACACTGATTGAAGTGGATTTAACAGGTGACATCAATAAGGGATCATAGCTTTCACCTGGATTCACCTGGTCGGTCTGTCATGGAAAGAGCAAGTATTCCTAATGTTTTGTACATTGTCGCAATCATCTTCTGCAAGACACACATCTTTTATAAATGGTACTTCCAAACCTACTAATGGCCAAAGAGCTCTTTTTCATGCCGTCCAACAAATGTGAACACATGGAGTTTGCTAAATGACATTGACACTTGGATCGGAACCTGTGCTTTGGCCAGATGTCATGAAAATAGAGAAGTTTGGCCATGCACACCAGTGGTGGGTTTCACACACACCAGTGGTGGGTTTGGTGTCGAAATAAGAATGCATGAAGAAAAGAACCCCATGCCAACTGTGAAATATGGGTGGTTGGTAATTTATGTCAAGGGGCATATTTTGCTTCCACTGTTCCTGGGCCCTTTTTAAGGTCAACAACATCATGAACTTTACCCAGTACCAGGACATTTGAACTAAAAACCTTGTTGCCTCTGCCAGGTGGCTGAATCTTGGCCACAAGTGGATCTTCCAACAAAACAATAACCCCAAGCACACATCAAAATCCACAATAATTGGCCACAAAATCAAAAAATGTCAATAGCCATCTCAGACTCAGGGCTTGAAATCCATTGATGTTTTTAATTTTTTTATACTTTGTTTATATTGAGGAACACAAAGAAAGTACCAATAAAGTAAAATATAAGAACAACAAAAAAAGATCTGGCAGTTACAGTGCACGTCATACCTTCATCATATTCGTCACAGTGACATCTTTGAATTAGACCATTTTCAAGTACGAAACCCATTTTCTCCCAGTATTCCTGACCTCTCTCCTCTTGTGTTCTTTAAAGCAAAGGTCATACGCTCCATGTGGTGTATTTCTTCTACAATGTCTATCCATTGTGTCACTGTGTCTTTTTGTAGCCATTTCCTAGTGATATAATTTTTACTGGCTGCCAGTAGGACCTTCAAGAGGTACTTCTCTCTATTGTGTAAGATATCAGGTATTTCACCCAAGTACAAAGAAATTAATGTTTGTTCTATGTCAAATCCCATTATTTTTCCAATGTTAGAACTTATTTCTCCCCAGCAAGTTCCGATTGCAGGGCAGGTCCTTGCGGGGCAGGTCCAAAAGATAAATCCATTGATAGTTTGAATTGAAGAGGGCAGTCCATAAGCGCAAACAAAGGATATCAAGGATCTGGAAGGATTCTGTATGGAGGAATGGTCTAATAACCATCCCAATGAGTTCTTTCAAGTTGAGGTATTGAATATTTGAGAAATATATATATTTCTTATTATGAGAAAATAATATAATGTTCCATTGTTTTTTGCATACAATATACAGTAGCTCAGTATTTTAATTATCTATTTTAAACAGTCATTTTTGCTCATCTTTATCAAGGGTGTCAATCATTTCAGATCCCACTGTATACAGGGGCTCCCGAGTGGCGCAGCAGTCTAAGGCACTGTATCTCAGTGCTAGAGGTGTCACTACAGACCCTGGGTCGATTCCAGGCTGTATCACAACCGGCCGTGATTGGGAGACCCATAGGGTGGCGCACAATTGGCCCAGCGTAATCTGGGTTCTTAACTGACTTGCCTAGTTAAATAATAAATAAAATAAAATTGCAATCTTAATTTCACTTCTATGAGTGTCATGCCAGGGGGACAAAGCACACAGGGTATTGTAGTTAACCATCACTCTATGTTGATTTAGTGTCAAGATAATATTTAGAGGTGAATCCATACTTTGTGTCTGAGTCAAACGTGGGCTGAGTTGACCCAATAATGTATTTGGTGCAACTTGTGAATACGATTAAACCATAGAATTAAAATACAATTCAAATCCAAAAAGCTGGACGTTCAAGGCAGAAATGAGGTCAAAAAATGTACTCACCCATTTGTATTACCAGAATTGCTCTATTTTTATCCAGCATGTATTTCTCAAGCAAAACAGCAACTTAAAAATCTTAGGTAGTTAGGTAAGCATTTGTTAAATCTCTATTAGCATTATAGTAGCCAGCTACATTCACTTCCTATCTACAGCTATAGTATTCTCACAGTAGTTGCACACAACCGACGTACAACCAATGTGAACCACACAATCAACTTGCTACTGGTCAAGGTAAGGAGCTTAGCTCGTAAACAGGCTAGTTAGCACTTCCATTTGAAGTATGACACACTCTAGCCCAAACTGGACTGGAATTGGCAGTGAGAAACAAAAGCAGGGTGACGTTATACCGAGTCACGTTCTAATAAAAGCGAGCTAGCACGGTACGGCTTGACTCAAGTCAATAACGTGAATGTATACTAGATTGAGGAGTCAGGGGTCTTCAAGTTCCACTACCAACAGTGTCTCTCACAACAGCATTCCGCAGTCCCCAAACCCTATGAAAATTGGTTTGAAGAATATCACCATAAACATTCTTAGAACATCATGACAGCAATGGGGACTGTTGATGGCAAGAGCATATATTTTTCATATTTGAGAGCTATTTTCTCTGTGCGAAAAAAAAAAGGTGTTATTCCTGACCCCTAACTCTCTCTCTTGCCTCCCTTCATACTGTGTCTATCTATGGGGCCTGCCTGGTTTCTGGCTATAGCTAGATGAGCCCCTCACCTAGATAGCATGCATTCCAACGCTCTCTCTTTCTATCTTTCTCTCGCTCTCTCTCTGCCTGGCTGCTCCTCACTACTCCACTCATCTCTCACTTGTATCGTTATTCTTCCTCTCTCTTGCTGTTTCCATGTCTTTTTACTTTTTGTCCATCTCTGACCCCTTTTGCCTATCTCTCTGCATTGTCTCTTTTTCTATGTTACTGGTATATCCATCTTTCTTTCATGAGCCCCTTTCCCTTCCACCATTCTCTCTGTCTATTTTCACGTGGCTTAATACTTTCTCTATTTTTCTCCTTCAGGGAATTCTATCTTTCACCCCTTGTCCCACTCTCCTCTTTGTCTTTCTCCCTGTTTCACTCCCTCTTCTCTCTCCCACTGTTTCTATCCTCTTTCCCTCCCCCTCCATCCCCTGCGGCGGTGCACTCCCACTGACTGCCTGACACACAGGGATGTCTGTGCATGTGCAGACAGTGGCTCTCTTCTATTTTCACAGACGGGGTTGACTCTCTCTCTGTCTCTCTCTGTCTCTCTCTCTCTCTCTCTCTCTCTCTCTCTCTCTCTCTCTCTCTCTCTCTCTCTCTCTCTCTCTCTCTCTCTCTCTCTCTCTCTCTCTCTGTCTCTCTCTCTCTCTCTCTCTCTCTCTCTCTCTCTCTCAGAGCCTCTGCCCATCTCTTCTCTCCACTCCTCTTTTATCCACACAGAAAACTCAGGCAGCCTGCATGTGCTTGTTTAGCTCAGAGAGTCCTAGGCAATCTGTGAAAAAAAGAGTAAGGTATTGCGGCAGGTAGCCTAGCAACCTGAAAGGTCTCTGGTTTGAATCCCAGAACTGACTTGGTGAAAAATATTTTGATGCGCAAGGCACTTAACCCTAATTGCTCCTGTAAGTGGCTCTGGGTAAGAGCATCTGCTAAATTACTAAAATGTACATGTACTGCTAGGGCTACACTGTATTTGTTTGTTTGTTGATTAAACGTACAATTGTAAGGCAACCAGCTGCAATAGGATTGTGGAGAGTGAGAGAGAAAGGCAGAGAGAGAAAGAAGGGTTGTCCTGACTCAGACAGAAAGACACAGAGAGAGAGAGGAGGGGTTGTCCTGACTCAGACTGTTTTAACCATCGTTATTTCACCACCAGATGACAGAAAGACAAAGAAAACAGTTATCAGCTGAACATAACAGTATGACCACGGAAGGGATCAGAGTAGAAGGTGACCCAACTGTGTTTTTTGACTATTAGATTTCGTAACCTAATACATCCAATAATAAGCACCAAGCTCTTTTGACATTGCGGTGCAGGTTTCTCGTAACAACGACTTTGTGGTCGTCGTCTTCAAAGTTGTTTCCCCGGGTCGCAAAATTAGCATGACACGAGCTGAATTAAATGTAAAAGGTTATGAAAATAAAAAGTTGGTAAACGCTCAGTTCTCCATTGGCATTTCACAGAGATACACTTGTTTTGTGAGAATTTCTAGTTAATCTGAAAAGAGTAACCACGGTCGGAAAGGATGTCCCCCCGGAAGGCCATAGTGCCGGTAGACCTGCTGGAATAGTGCCTCAGTGGTAGGTAGAGCAGAGAGAGAAATAAAAAAGGCAGGATGGAAGGGGAATGGGGAAGAGGTGAAGGGAAATAAGTTTCCCTGCTGGAGCGTGACAGGGAGAATTGGATTGGATACAAACAGTGCATGAGCATACATAGTCAAATCAATCAAATGTTATTGGTCACATACACGTGTTTAGCAGATGTTACTGTGGGTGTAGCGAAATGCTTGTGCTTCTAGCTATGACAGTGCAGTCACATCAAACATGTAATATCTAACAGTTTCAAAACATACAGTTGAAGTCGGAAGTCTTTCATACACCTTAGCCTAATACATTTAAACTCAGTTTTTCACAATTCCTGACATTTAAACCGAGTAAAAATTCCCTGTCTTAGGTCAGTTAGGATCACACTTTATTTTAAGAATGTGAAATGTCAGAAAAATAGTAGAGAGAATTATTTATTTCAGCTTTAATTTTTTTCATCACATTCCCAGTGGGTCAGAAGTTTACATACACTTAATTAGTATTTGGTAGCATTGCCTTTAAATTGTTTACTTGGGTGAAACGTTGCGGGTAGCCTTCTACAAGCTTCCCACAATACGTTGGGTGATTTTTGGCCCATTCCTCCTGACAGAGCTGGTGTAACTGAGTCAGGTGAGTAGGCCTCCTTGCTCACACACGCTTTTTCAGTTCTGCCCACACATCTTCTATAAGATTGAGGTCAGGGCTTTGTGATTGCCACTCCAATACCTTGACTTCATTGTCCTTAAGCCATTTCGCCACAACTTTGGAAGTATGCTTGGGGTCATTGTCCATTTGGAAGACCCATTTGCGACCAAGCTTTAACTTCCTCACTGATGTCTTGAGATGTTGCTTCAATATATCCACATAATTTCCTCCCTCATGATGCCATCTATTTTGTGAACTGCACCAGTCCCTCCTGCAGCAAAGCACCACCACAACATGATGCTGCCACCCCCACGCTTCATGGTTGGGATGGTGTTCTTCGGCTAGCAAGCCTCCCCCTTTTTCCTCCAAACATAATGATGGTCATTATGGCCAAACAGTTCTATTTTTGTTTCATCAGACCAGAGGACATTTCTCCAAAAGTACAATCTTTGTCCCCATGTGCAGTTGCAAACCGTAATCTGGCTTTTTTTTACGGCGGTTTTGGAGCAGTGGCTTCTTCCTTGCTGAGCGGCCTTTCAGGTTATGTCGATATAGGACTCGTTTTACTGTGGATATAGATACTTTTGCACCTGTTTCCTCCAGCATCTTCACAAGGTCCTTTGCTGTTGTTCTGGGATTGATTTGCACATTTCGCACCAAAACATGTGTCCTTCCTGAGCGGTATGATGGCTGCGTGGTCCCATGGTGTTTATACTTGCGTACTATTGTTTGTACAGATGGACGTGGTACCTTCAGGCATATGGAAATTGCTCTCAAGGATGATCCAGACTTGTGGAGGTCTACAATCTGAAGTCTTGGCTGATTTCTTTTGATTTTCCCATGATGTCAAGCAAAGAGGCACTGAGTTTGAAGGTAGGCTTTGAAATACATCCACAGGTACACCTCCAATTGACTCAAATTATGTCAATTAGCCTGTTAGAAGCTCCTAAAGCCATGACTTAATTTCCTGGAATTTTCCAAGCTGTTTAGACGCACAGTCAACTTAATGTATGTAAACTTCTGACTCACTGGAATTGTGATACAGTGAAATAATCTGTATGTAAACAATTTTTGGGAAAACTTACTTGTGTCCTGCACAAAGTAGATGTCCTAACCGACTTGCAAAAACTATAGTTTGTTAACAAGAAATTTGTGGAGTGGTGGAAAAACGAGTTTTAATAAGTGTATGTAAACTTTTGACTTCAACTGTATACGCCAAAATGCAAGTAAATCTAGGTAAGGAATTCATTAAGAATATATACTGTACATATATGTCAGAGTGGCATTGGACTAAGATAGTGGCATAGTATAGAGTACAGTATATACAGCTGAACTCTGATGTGATTGGGGTTGCTGTTTAGCAGATGGCCTTGAGATATAAGCTGTTTTTCAGTCTCTCGGACCCAGCTTTGATGCACCTGTACTGATCTCAGCTTCTGGATGATAGCGAAGTGAACAGGCAGTGGCTCGGGTGGTTGATGTCCTTGATGATCTTTTTGGCCTTCCTATGGCATCGGTTGCAGTAGGTGTCCAGGAGGGCGGGAAGTTTACCCCCTGTAATGAGTTGGGTGACGTCCTGCGCCAAGGTGGGCCACCAGTATTTATCGGAGATGGATTGAATGGTGAGGGTGATACCTGGGTGTCGAGCGGCGAGGGATGTGTGTGCCCAGGTCAACAGCTGATCTCTCACCCAAATGGGGACGTAGATGCGATCTGGAGGGCAGGTAGCAGGAGCGGGTTCCCTCTCCAGAGCCTAGTGGATGTTCACATCTACATCCCAACACACAGGGCCAACGATTCCGGAGGACAGATTGATAGGCTTGAGGGCACTCACTGGACCCTCCACCAACGTGAAATCACAGGGTGCGGGAAAGTAGGTCCTCTGGCATCCTGGTCCTCAGGCGGTGATTATCATCCTCAACCAGGAGACGGTGGGGTTATGAAGTTGAAGCCACGAGAGGCCGAGGATGACTGTGTACGGTTACGGTGGTGATGAGGGAGGGAAGGCTTTCCTGGTGCATGGGTCTCACGGTGAGAGTGAGTGGTGATGTAATGTGCGTAATTGTGCCAGATCCCAATGGTCGCGTATCCAGGGCTTGGACAGGAAAAGGAAAGGAGAGCGGGTATGAAGTTCTGTTCAATGAGGAGACGAGGGTTGATGAAGTTCCCAGTGGCTCCGGAGTCCACTAGAGGTTTGGAGACAACACTTGAGGGACAGCCAGACAGTGAAATGGGAACCAGAAAGGGTTTTGGCGGAAAACCAATGTTAATGGAATACTCACGCCTACGCTTGGAGACGGGAGGTCACGGGGCTGCCCCTCTGCTCTAGTCGACCGTGGGTTGGGACCCAACGGACACAGCTAAAGTTGGTGCCCCTCCTGGCCGCAATAGGGACAGAACCCCAGTTATCTCCGGTGATGTCGCTCTGCCACAGAGAGGTGTGGCCCCTGCCTCCATGGGTTCAGGCTCTGCATCAGGACTGCCAAAGGAGGGTGGTGAGTGGCGAGGTGTACACCGGTGCTCCCGAAGAAGGTTATCCAGACAGATGGCCATTGTGATGTCATCCCGACATGCCAATTCCGTCTAGATCTCCTTGCGCAGTCCACTGTGGAATAGAGTGCGGACCGCCGGCTTATTCCATCTGCTAGAGGCTACCACATTCGGAAAGGGGAGGGCATACTCCGTAGCGGTCTGGGCACCCTGCTGTAGTTGGAAAAGTTGCTCACCTCCCTTTCTGCCCTCTGGAGGATGGTCGAAGACCACCCTGAACAGAGCCATAAACCTCTCAAAGGATCCCAGCTCCTCTCCTCCTCTCTTCTAGACGACCGCCCACTCTAACGCCCATCCGATCAGCAGGGAAATGACCGTGGCAACCTTGGACCTCTTGGTAGTGGGGGCTCCCATCTGATAGGTGAGATAGAGGGAGTGCTGGTGTAGGAACCCACGCCATTTTGAATGAGTACCATCATACTTCTCCGGGAAGAGACAATAGGGCATCGCTGACCTGGGCGGACAGCTGGGTAGGCTGAGGGACTGGGATGACCCATGGTAGGAGGGTATGGAGAACCTCGCTGGTGGTGTCGAGGCGGTGGAGAACACAGAGGATCCCCTTCATGGTCGTACCCACTAGAGCCAGCTGGTCGTGGTGTTGGTGGAGTTGATGACCCTGTTTCTCGACGGTCCGGAAGATGGTGTAATCTCCTGCTGCTTCCATTTTTTCCAGAGGAATTATTCTGTAACGTATACGCGGGATGCCAGGAAACGGGTGCAGAAGGTAAGTTTAACCATGAAGAAAACCAATACTGCCTGAAGACTGAGGCTGCTGAGGGCTAAATAAAAGGGAAGTAATCAAAGTAATGATGAAGTCCAGGTGTGCATAATGATGGGGAGCAGGTGTGCGTAATGATGGTTGCCAGGTGTGCGTAATGTGGGTTGCCAGGACAGGCGGTTAGTAGACCGGCGACGTCGAGCGAGAGGGAACGGGAGTAGGTGTGACAAGAATATATAGTAAAATATGAAAATACTATATGTCGTGTCTCTGAATCAATATCCATCTTACCTCTATATTGTTATATGTCCTGCGGATTCGAGAAGAAAGACGACGAGGTCAACGGGAAAGTGAGCCTGTTAGGTAGCCAGTTGCACAGAATCCAACCTAGCTGATGCATTGTAATTTTCCAGATTTGTACTGTATTGTACTGTACTGAACTGTACTGTCCTGAACTCTGTTCTGGGCTGTACTCTACTGTATCTACTGTGCTGTACTTTTATGTCTAAACTTGTTAAACATATAACGTCTATGATTCGTTCAGATTTGGTCTGGCCCTGGCTAACCAAATTTGGTGTTTTTTGAGGGCAGAGCTGATTAAAATAATTAATAAATAATGCCAGTGTGTAGAATAATACCCAAATATACAAAGGAGGATCATGCATTTTTATATCTTTCTCTACCTATTCAGGATACATCCCCAATGAAGATTATGACAGTCATATCCATAATTATTCCATTACCGCAATTCTGTTACTGGGTGTAAATCCACTTCACTTACTGTAGTTCAATAACCAACCTCTATATTGTTTATATGTCCTGCGGATTCGAGAAGAAAGACGACGAGTTCAACGGGAGAGTGAGCCTGTCAGGAAACCAGTTGCATAGAATCCAGCCTAGCTGATGCATTGTAATTTTCCAGATTTTTTTACCACTATTTTTCTCTGGCCTACATTGATTTAGTCACCCTAATCAGTGGTGGGAAAAGTACTCATTTGTCATACTTAAGAAAAAGAAAACGATACCTTATTAATAATAGAAAACGACTCAAGTAAAAGTGAAAGTCACCCAGTAAAATACTACTTGAGTAAAAGACTAAAAGTATTTGATTTTAAATATGCTAAGTATCAACATTAAATGGAAATGCTCAAATGTACTTAGGTATCAAAAGTAAAAGTATAAACCATTTCAAATTCCATATAATAAGCAAACCAGACAGCACATTATTTTTTTTATTTTTTTTGACGGATAACAAGGGGCACACTAACGGGAAGCCCAATTCCCCTTTCTAACCACTGGCAAAATCCCCTAACAATGATCTCAAACTGTGTTTTTAATACACAATGAAATGAAACATAGACTACCCCTTGCTAATCATGAAACACTCGGGTATGTTGTGGTGGACTGTCATTACAATTGCTTCATGGGAATCTAGTAAAATGATGTTTGTAGGGAGTTTAGCCACTGAATGGCTCTGAATTCACTGTGAGCATGCATTCAAAGCTACTGGCCACTTTTGGAGTTAATTAGTGCTGTCCAACTGTATCCTGATCTCGACAGCAGATGGGAGTTGTATTAATAACATGGGATCATTTCCATGTAAAAGGAGCCATGAGCACCAACATGGGAAGTTCGTAGGAGCATATCAAATTGGATGTCAATGTAATATTTATTTTACATTTTTGAGCAATTAAGGCATACATATATTTTTTGGGACCATTTTCCATTTAACAAATAAGGAATAAGCAAAGGCTTGGATTTCTGGTCAAACAGATGAAAAAGAGGTCTTAGAAAACATCTCCCAGAGAAAATCGTAAAAAGGTATTAGAAATACATTCAAAAACAATAATGTTGAAGTAAAGACCCCTGACATCTAATATCAACACTTAGATTTGGTTTTGGAAAACATGTTCTGCCTCTTATAAGTTTAAATAACATTGCCTTTGTGCCTTGAAATTCCGGTCCCTCATGAGGAGGGAGGATAATGAAAGTTCACAGAAGTAACAAGTAAAGGTAGCCCAGTCAATTAGCTATAGTGTTTTTAGTGAGATCAATTTAGTTTTTTTAATTAATATGTAATTAAAACAAAAAAATCCGTTACCAAATCAGTAAACGGAATTTCTAAAACTTCGGTAATGGAATTTCTGCAATTTAATTGGCTACAATGGCAAATCATAGTAGTCACAAACCACAGTTCATACGTTTGGACAGCACAGTAGAGTACAGTACAACACATCACAGTAGAGTACATTACCGTACAGTCAAGAAAAGTAGAGTATAGTTCAGTACAGTACACAGTACAGTTGAGCTACGGTTGAGTTGAGTACAGTATAATGTACTGTATTGTACTGTACTGAATTCTACTGAACTGTACTGTACTGAACTCTGCTGTTCTGTTCTACGCTGTAGTCTACTGTATCTACTGAGCTCTACTGTGCTGTACTTTGATGTCCAAACTTGTTAGCATAGATGTATATGATTAGCTCAGATTTGGTCTGGCTCGGACCAACCAAATATGGTCTTTTTTTGGGGGCAGAGCTGATTAAAATTAATATAAATAATGCCAGTGTGTAGAATAATACCCAAATATGCAAAGGAGGATAATGCATATGTATATATTTGTGTTTTAGGATACATCACCATGAAGAAAATGACATTTATATCCATAATTAGTCCATTAGAGCAATTCCGTCTGCAGTCATAGTTGAATCTTAATTTGGAGCAGATATTTAACTGGGGTTTTGTAAAACGGGGCCACATAAAAAATCAAGAGAGATTGTAACAGAAAATCTCTTACCAAACTTTGCAACTGCACAGGTCTTTCAGTAAATGTGTTTTTGTTTTCAGTGTACATTGATGAAAGCAGTCCTTGTGCACATGGTTGTACGGTTTGCTAAACTTTAAAATCAATGCTTTTTGTTTGACATTTTAAGTGAAAAATGTGAATCTCAGCGCAATTCCGTCATGGTTGAATATCCCTACACTGTTTCTATCTTTCTTCCTGTTTGGGGTTTTGAATCTTTTAATCATCTGTACTTTAGAGGACTTCTGTTAATTGGAGCTGTTATGTTCTGTGTCTTGTTGTTGTTTTCCTTCCGGGTGGTAAACAAGCAGAATCTTTTTTTCGTCCTCTGTTGGATTAAAGCAGTGGTCGTCAACTGGTTGATCACGATCGACTGGTCGATCTTCAAGCCAATCCTAGTCGATCACCAAATATTTCAGTAGAAAAGCCAACGAACGATAAAGGCTTACATTTAAAAAAAAATCTTGTTGAGCTATGGGCCTCCTGAGTGGCGCAGTGGTCTAAGGCACTGCATCGCCGTGCTAGCTGTCCCACGATACATTCTGGGTTCGAGTTCAAGTTCTCTCGTGACCGGGAGACCCATGGGACGGTGAACAATTGGCCCAGCGTCGTCCGGGTTAGGGGAGAGTTTGGCCTGCAGGGATGTCCTTGTCCGCGACTCCTGTCGCAAGCCGGGCGCAGTGCACGCTGACACTTTCGCCAGGTGCACGGTGTTTCCTCTGACACATTGGTGCGTAAGATTTAATAACTTTTAAAACCATAACCACAGAGAGACTGTCAACGAATACAGCAAATTGATGCTGTTTTTTTTGAGTGAATTCATGTTTAAGTTCATATTCAGCACTGTCACTGTTTTTATTCAACGCTATTACAAAACACTTCCGCTCTGGAATTCTAAGTCAGTGATGGTCAAACTCGGGCATCTTTCTAGAGCTCTGACTTTTCGACCTGAAGATCACTTACATCATGATTTGACCTCGTTGACCATCAGATGCAGGTATCATCAGTCCAGTAAAATAAAAAATCGAATTATTTCAATTCATGCTCAAAAGTGCCTCGCAAGTGCTAAACCAACTGATCTATTTTGTAATCAAAGCTCGAGTTTTGAAATATAATATGGTCTGATGAATAACATTGGCAGGCCAATCATATAACCAGTATGCTGTGATAATGTATTAGGCCTACTGCCAAAACCTCATTCCTACAAAACTGTTTGTGGTTAATGGTTAAAACTGGTTAATGTAAAAAAAAAAAATCTGATCTTGATTTTTGACTGTGAAAGTGATCTTGACCCAGAAAAGGTTGGTGACCACTGAATTAAAGGTTTATATGAAGAGCTACCCAGCAGATTACACTCCCCGGCCCCTACCCAAGCACCCACTCACAGACACACAAATCATTAGATCGACCCAATTAAGCAAATAACAAGATGGATTTGAACAAATCAGAGCTAGCTGTGTGCAACTCAATATTATGAAGGTGTTCTTAATGTTTTGTATGTAGCACTATTTCTCTGGTCAAAAGTAGTGCACTACATAGGGAATAGGGTAGGGGAGGATCCTCAGAGGAGGAAGGGTAGGACCATCCTCCTCAGTGAATTTCATAAAAATATAAATAGTGACACATTTAAAAAGTTATAATTTTTTTATAAAACTATACAACATATCACCAAATAGCTAGCTCCCGTCCTAGTCTGACTACAATGACTTCAATACAAAACCTCGGAGGCTCATGGTTCTCACCCCCTTCCATAGACTTACACAGAAATTATGACAACTTCTGGAGGACAACCTCCAACCTATCAGAGTTCTTGCAGCATGAAGTGACTAGTCCACCAAATCAAAGGATCAGAGAATGGATCTAGTACTGAAAGCATAAGATACAGCTAGCTAGTACTGCAGTGTATAATCTATCTATATATATCCTACCCTGCCTTTCTAAGGTCTTCGAAAACCAAGTTAACAAACAGATCACCGACCATTTCGAATCCCACCGTACCTTCTCCGCTATACAATCGGGTTTCCGAGCTGGTCTTGGGTGCACCTAAGCCACGCTCAAGGTCCTGAACGATATCATAAATGCCATTGATAAAAGACATTACTGTGCAGCCGTATTCATTGCCCTGGCCAAGGGTTTCGACTCTGTCAATCACCACATTTTTATCGGCAGACTCAACAGTCTTGGTTTCTCAAATGACTGCCTTGCCTGGTTCACCAACTACTTCTCAGACAGAGTTTAGTGTGTCAAATCGGAGGGCATGTTGTCCGGACCTCTGGCAGTCTTCACAAGGTTCAATACTCTTTTCTCTGTATACATCAATGATGTCGCTCTTGCTGCTGGTGATTCTCTGATCCACCTATACGCAGACGACACCATTCTGTATACTTCTGGCCCTTCTTTGGACACTTTGGACATTAAGATCTCAATGTACAATGCCAAGTGTTGGCTGGAGTGGTGTAAAGCTCGCCGCCATTGGACTCTGGAGCAGTGGAAATGCGTTCTCTGGAGTGATGAATCACACTTCACCATCTGGCAGACCGAAGAATGAATCTGTGTTTGGCGGATGCCAGGAGAAAGCTACCTGCTCCAATGCATAGGGTCAACTATAAAGTTTGGTGAAGGAAGAATAACGGTCTGGGGCTATTTTTCATGGTTTGGGCTAGGCCCCTTAGTTCCAGTGAAGGGAGATAACGCTACAGCATACAATGACATTCTAGACGATTCTGTGCGTCCACTTTGTAGCAACAGTTTGGGCAAAGCCTTTTCCTGTTTCAGCATGACAACGCCCCAGTGCACAAAGCAAAGTCCATACAGAAATGGTTTGACAAGATCGGTGTGGAAGAACTTGACTGGCCTGCACAAAGCCTTGACCTCAAACCCATCGAACACCTTTGGGATGCATTAGAACGTCGACTGCAAGCCAGGCCTAATCACCAAAAATCAGTGCCCAACCTCACTAATGCTCTTGTGGCTGAATGGAAGCAAGTCCCTGCAGCAATGTTACAACATCTAGTGGAAAGACTTCCCAGAAGAGTGGAGGCTGTTATAGCAGAAATAGTATGTTGACTATGACGCTACTTTGGTGACAACGATATAGGCTGTGTGTAGCAGCTAGCGGTTATGATATGAAGGTTTTTCTTGGAAAGATTTTTTGCCTGGTCACAGACAGCTGATGTGTTGTGCACTGAAGTCCACAAGCGATGGGAAAAGGTAAGAGGAGAGAGCGTAGATGCGAGAAAGATTGAAACAAGCTGTTTGTATGTGGCTATTAAAGTGAACTGTTTGCGTGTGATCAGGGGTGTATTAATTCCACCAATTCTGTGTAAAAAACTGAGATAAACATACCTGAGTTTGTCCAATAGAAACTCTTGTTTGCAACTGTTGGACTAATGATTACACCCTCAGCTAGATGCAGGCAAGAGTGTGCAAGGCGGTATTGAATGTGTCACTGTCTGTCCATATATCACTGTCTGTCAAATATTTATTTCGACCTGTGTGCATCTACGTTGTAAACTTTAATTCACAGGCTATGTTGTAGTAGCCTCATGATGGGTATAGGGAAAATGTGAGTATCATGTAGTAGCCTAAACCTATCGATGTTACGTACATTGAGCTGGGTGAATGGAAATGAATGACAGTCATCCAATATGCTGTAACAGAAAAAAGGCCATGCTCATAAAACATTTTTGCATCCTCCCTCATCTTAACTGACCACCACTGGAATAGGGTGACAATTGTGCACAGCAGTCCCTAACCCTAATTGCACTAAATCAATCAATCAATCAATCAATTTTATTTTATATAGCCCTTCGTACATCAGATAATATCTCGAAGTGCTGTACAGAAACCCAGCCTAAAACCCCAAACAGCTAGAATGCAGGTGTAGAAGCACGGTGGCTAGGAAAAACTCCCTAGAAAGGGAAAACCTAGGAAGAAACCTAGAGAGGAACCAGGCTATGAGGGGTGGCCAGTCCTCTTCTGGCTGTGCCGGGTGGAGATTATAACAGAACTATGCCAAGATGTTCAAAAATGTTCATAAGTGACAAGCATGGTCAAATAATAATCATGAATAATTTTCAGTTGGCTTTTCATAGCTGATCATTAAGAGTTGAAAAACAACAGGTCTGGGACAGGTGGCGGTTCCATAACCGCATGCAGAACATCTGAAACTGGAATAGCAGCAAGGCCAGGCGGACTGGGGACAGCAAGGAGTCACCACGGGCGGCAGTCCCGACGCATGGTCCTAGGGCCCAGGTCCTCCGAGAGAAAGAAAGAGAGAAGGAGAAAATTAGAGAGAGCCAAGATTTTCAAAATGTTCATAAATGACAAGCATGGTCAAATAATAATCAGGAATAAATCTCAGTTGGCTTTTCATAGCCGATCATTAAGAGTTGAAAACAGCAGGTCTGGGACAGGTAGGGGTTCCATAACCGCAGGCAGAAGAGTTGAAACTGGAATAGCAGCAAGGCCAGGCGGACTGGGGGCAGCAAGGAGTCACCACGGCCGGTAGTCCCGACGTATGGTCCTAGGGCTCAGGTCCTCCGAGAGAAAGAGAGAAGGAGAAAATTAGAGAGAGCCAAGATTTTCAAAATGTTCATAAATGACAAGCATGGTCAAATAATAATCAGGAATAAATCTCAGTTGGCTTTTCATAGCCGATCATTAAGAGTTGAAAACAGCAGGTCTGGGACAGGTAGGGGTTTCGTAACCGCAGGCAGAAACAGTTGAAACTGGAATAGCAGCAAGGCCGGGCGGACTGGGGACAGCAAGGTGTCAGCATGCCCGGTAGTCCTGACGTATGGTCCTAGGGCTCAGGTTCTCAGAGAGAAAGAGAGAACGAGAGAATTAGAGAGAGCATACTTAAATTCACACAGGACACTGGATAAGACAGGAGAAGTACTCCAGGTATAACCAACTGACCCCAGCCCCCCGACACATAAACTACTGCAGCATAAATACTGGAGGCTGAGACAGGAGCGGTCAGGAGACACTGTGGCCCCATCCGAAGAAACCCCCGGACAGGGCCAAACAGGAAGGATATAACCCCACCCACTCTGCCAAAGCACAGCCCCCACACCACTAGAGGGATATCCTCAACCACCAACTTACAATCCTGAGACAAGGCCGAGTATAGCCCACAAAGGTCTCCACCACAGCACAACCAAGGGGGGGCGCCAACCCAGACAGGAAGTTCACGTCAGTAACTCAACCCACTCAAGTGACGCACCCCTCCTAGGGACGGCATGAAAGAGCACCAGCAAGCCAGTGACTCAGCCCCAGTAACAGGGTTAGAGGCAGAGAACATAATGAACATAATGCCACATGTGTGTGTGTATGTTTGCATGTGTGTGTGTGTGTGTGTGTGTGTGTGTGTGTGTGTGTGTGTGTGTGTGTGTGTGTGTGTGTGTGTGAGCACGTGGGCGTGGATGTTATGTTTTTTTTATACATCTATTGTATGCAGAGCATCATCGTCCCTGTGTGATTGACTGTGTGTACCTGTGTGTTCCTTGTCAGAGATAGACAAACTCTGCTATGTCAGGAGCTCAGAGTCAAAGTAAGACAGACAGCTGTGATGCCCTGGGATACAGGGAGAGGTCTGAAAGATAATATGCCTCTATCTATAAGCCCAGGCATTTTATGTTATATATATTTCATTATCCAATCGATGACACCCTAGAGCACATATGTCAGAGTCAAGGCCCACGGGCCACATCCGGCCCGCGAGAAGGTTTTTTACGGCCCCTGGGATGATCTTGATTTATTATTAGAACCGGCCCGCAGACCGCAGCAAGCCGGCAGCCCGCAGATCTTTTACACGCACCAATACTACATTTCCCACAATGCAACGGTGACGCACCGAGCAGTAGGCTGCTTCATTTCAATATTTATTGGCACAGCAGTCGTCAGCATCACAGTAAAATTAACTTTCAGATACCCATCAAAAATGGCAAAACGGAAGGTGGACACTGAGAACCGGGGGTTTCAAACAAGGTGGGAGTCGGAGTATATGTTCACGGAGGTAGCTGGAAAACCTGTGTGTCTTCTGTGTGGAGAAAGTGTGGCGGTACTGAAAGAGTATAATCTGAGACGACATTATGAAACGAAACACGCGGACAAAAACAAGAATATGGACATGGAACAAAGGCTACAAGCCAGTTTTATTTTGGCAGAAGAGATCGCTAAATCAGCCCGGCCATTTACGGAGGGGGATTTCATCAAAAACTGCATGATTAAAGTTTGTGACGAAGTTTGCCCAGAAAAAAGGCAACTCTTTTTAAATGTGAGTCTGAGCAGAAACACCATTGCCGAGAGAGTAGACCAGTTGTCCATCAATCTAAAAGAGCAGCTTGTGAAAAAGGGAAAAGATTTCATTGCATATTCCTTGGCTGTGGATGAGAGCACCGACATTTCTGACATTGCCCAGTTGTCAATTTTCATCCGCGGAGTGGACTCCAGCCTAAGCGTGACAGAGGAGTTTTTGGCTTTACGTCCTATGCATGGCACAACTACGGGGCATGATTTGTATGAAGAGGTGTCAAGATGTGTAAATGAGATGGAGCTGCCTTGGGAAAAACTCGTGGGTTTGACAACCGACGGAGCACCTGCGATGTGTGGACACAGGAGCGGACTGGTGGCGAAGATACGGGAAAAGATGCAAGAGGAAAACGCGACAGGTGAGCTGACAGCTTATCATTGTATCATACACCAGGAAGCGTTGTGCGGTAAAGCCTTGAAAATGGAGCATGTAATGAGCATCATCACGCGCACAGTTAACTTTATCAGAGCCAAAGGTTTGAATCACCGCCAGTTCAAGGCATTTCTGACGGAGTTAGAAACGGAGCATGGTGATTTGCCTTATCACACAGAGGTGCGATGGCTAAGCCAGGGAAAGGTGCTTCAAAGATGTTTCGAGCTTCGTGAGGAGATTTGTCTGTTCTTGGACAGCAAAGGGAAAGACACAACACAACTCCGAGACGAAATGTTTCTGTGTGAAATGGCTTTTCTGTGTGACATTACGAGTCATCTGAATGCAATGAACTTGCAGCTGCAGGGTCGGGATCATGTCATCTCTGATATGTACAGTACAGTGAAGGCATTTAAAACCAAACTGACTCTGTGGGAGACGCAGATGCGGAAAGAAAATTTGAGCCACTTTCCCAGCTGCCAGACCATGAAAGAGAAGCTCTCTACCAGTGCGTTCCCGAGCGCACAGTTGGCTGATAAAATAGGTATGCTTGCCGCTGACTTTCGACGCCGATTTGCTGACTTTGAAGCACAAAAAAGCAGGTTGGAACTGCTCGGTAACCCATTTGCTGTTGACGTGGAAAGCTCACCACCAAACCTCCAAATGGAGTTGATTGACCTCCAATGCAATGATGCACTGAGGGCAAAATATGCGGCAGTGGGTGCTGCGGAGTTCGCCCGTTTCCTCCCCGACACAATGCCCCAGCTGCGCATCCAGGCTGCTCAAACGTTGTCTATGTTTGGCAGCACATACCTGTGTGAACAACTGTTTTCTTTGATGAACCTGAACAAAACATCACACAGAAGTCGACTTACTGCTGAACACCTCCACTCAATTCTGAGGATTTCCTCAGCTCAGAGCCTTACCCCGAACATTGATGAACTTGTGGAAAAGATGGGACACCACCAAGTATCACCCTCAACCTCAAACAAGTGAACATTACTGTGCAATCACATATTTAGAGTTTTTACTCAGTTCAAGTTTAAAAGTTAAAGTTTAATATTTGTTTTCACTGCATGTTACTTCTCCTTAAACAAAGTGTTGTTTTTGATTAATAGATTTTTGCACTTTATTTTATTGTATTTCAATCCAATTATATTTTAAAAATATTTCAGTTGAGTGGATGATAGAAAATTGCTATTATTGTTTTTTTCTTTGAAGTAAATTTAGCCCACTTTTGCTAAAATAGAAAATATAGGCTACTGATGGTGCCTTGAATACCGGTTTCTTTCATTTAATGTTCATGTTATGGGGATTTTTATATAAAGGAAATTTGTCTTTTGTGTCTGTTGAAAAATAAAGATTACTGACAGAGCCATAAGAAAATATTGCTTTATTTATCTGATCATATTGGAATATATTTGTTAGGTTTTCAGTAGGTTCAATTAGGTTCACTAGACTATATGCGTCATTTAAAATTTTTTCAATGAACATTCGAACAGTCCGGCCCTCGGCTTGTAGCTAAATTTTTTATTTGGCCCTCCGTCCATTTGACTTTGACACCCCTGCCCTAGAGTAACACCACCACTTCGAGACCAGTGGGCCCTGACACTGTCCAAAGCCATTTTGTTACTAAGATAGACATTTTTGTTGAAAAAATGAATGCTAAAGGTGAATTTTAGAAGATCAGGTAGATTGTAAACAATAACCTAAAAAATACACATTCGTCATTTTCATGCTAGTGTCAAAACCGCTAGAAAAAATGGTGCTATATCAAACCAAAAAGGTTATTAATGGCTTGAGCGATCGCTTCCTATGGCCCTCCAAAAGGTTCTTTATCCTCTAAAAGTCTAAGCTGTGTGTGTGTGTGTGGGGGGGGTCTACTAAGCCATCATATGGAATTGATTTAAGATGGTCATCCCATGGATCATTTAGCTATTTGATTTGAACATTAGGACCCTTTAAGGTTTTAAAAAATATATATAGTACCAGTCAAAAAATTGGACACGCCTACTCATGCAAGTTTTTTTTTTTTTAACATTGTAAAATAATATTGAAGACATCAAAGCTATGAAATAACACATATGGAATCATGTATTAACCAAAAAAGAGTTTATAAAATCAACATACATTTTAGATTCTTCAAAGTTTGCCTTGATGACAGCTTTTCACACTCTTGGCATTCTCTCAACCAGCTTGACCTGGAATGCTTTTCCAACAGTCTTGAAGGAGTTCCCAAATATTCTGAGCACTTCTGGCTGCTTTTCCTTCACTCTGTGGTCCAGCTCATCCCAAACCATCTCAATTGGGTTGAGGTCGGGGGATTGTGGAGGCCAGGTCATCTGATGCAGCATTCCATCACTTTCCCTCTTGGTCAAATAGACCTTACACAGCGTGGATGTGTGTTTTGGGTCATTGTCCTGTTGAAAAACAAATTATAGTCCCACTAAGTGCAAACCAGATGGGATAGCATATCGCTGCAGAATGCTGTGGTAGCCATGCTGGTTAAGTTTCCCTTGAATTCTATATAAATCACAGACAGTGTCACCAGCAAAGCACCCCCACACCATCACACCTCCTCCTCCATGCTTCATGGTGAGAACCACACATGCGGAGATAATCCGTTCACCTACTCTGCGTCTCACAAAGACACAACGGTTTTCCATTGCTCATGCTCCTTATTGATGTCCTTTAGTAGTGGTTTCTTTGCAGTATTCCGACCATGAAGGCCTGGTTAGCACATGATTCTATATGTGTTATTTCATAGTTTGGATGTCTTCACTATTATTCTACAATGCAGAACATTTAAAAAATAAAGAAAAACCCTGGAATGAGTAGGTGTGTCCAAACTTTTGACTGGTACTGTACATATACAGTGCAATCGGAAAGTATTCAGACCCCTTGACTTTTTTACACATTTTGTTACGTTACAGCCTTATTCTAAAATTGATTAAATCGTTTTTTTCCCTCTTCAATCTACACACAACACCCCATAATGACAAAGCAAAAACCTCTTATGGATCGGAACCTTTTTAATTTTTTCACAGAAAATGAAAATCGCAATTCTAACTGACTGTAGCTCAGGATCTAAAGCAAACTTTTGACTGGTACTAAATACAGTTGAAGTCGGAAGTTTACATACCACTTAGCCACAAGCAATGGACATTAGACCGGTGGAAATGTGTCCTTTGGTCTGATGAGTCCAAATTTGATATTTTTGTTTCCAACCGCCGTGTCTTTGTGAGACGCATAGTAGTTGAACAGATGAACTCCGCATGTGTGATTCCCACCGTGAAGCATGGAGGAGGAAGTGTGATGGTGTGGGGGTGCTTTGCTGGTAACACTGTCTGTGATTTATTTAGAATTCAAGGCACACTTAACCAGCATGGCTACCACAACATTCTGTAGCGATACGCCATCCCATTTGGTTTGCACTTAGTGGGACTATAATTTGTTTTTCAACAGGACAATGACCCAACGCACCTCCAGGATGTGTAAGGGCTATTTAACCAAGAAGGGGAGTGATGGATTAGATGACCTGGCTTCCACAATCTTCCGACCTCAAACCAAATGAGATGGTTTGCGATGAGTTGGACCGCCGAGTGAACGAAAAGCATCCAACATGTGCTCAGCATTTGTGGGAACTCCTTCAAGACTGTTGGAAAAGCATTCTAGGTTAGACTGGTTGAGAGAATGCCAAGAGTGTGCAAAGCTGTCATCAAGACATGTCTATGTCCTGGAAAATGTTCTTGTTACTTACAACATCATGCTAATCACATTAGCGCACGTTAGCTCAACCATCCCACTGGGGGACACCGATCCCGTAGGGAACACTTAAACAACACAATGTAACTCCAAGTCAATCACACTTCTGTGAAATCAAACTGTCCACTTAGGAAGCAATACTGATTGACAATACATTTCACATGCTGTTGTGCAAATGGAATAGACAACAGGTGGAAATTATAGGCAATTAGCAAGACACCCCCAATAAAGGAGGTTCTGCAGGTGGTGACCACAGACCACTTCTCAGTTCCTATGCTTCCTGGCTGATGTTTTGGTCACTTTTGAATGCTGGCGGTGCTTTCACTCAAGTGGTAGCATG